>NC_049171.1:19183183-19541183 GCF_009769625.2 Cygnus olor
ATGAGTATGCTTTCGTGACAGAGATGTCTTCACCTTTGTCTTTGACACAGGGCAGTGCAGTTTCGCATGAGTCTGTGAATTGCCAATGGTAGTTGTTGGCTTACTAGATATCTGAAGCTCTAGCAGTTCTGGGTTCTGAGTTTCTCTTCTGCTGCAGATTAAGCAATTATTCAGTTCTCTGGCACAGACTGAACTGAGTAAGAAGCAATGTTAAGCTTTCAAAAGTGGAGATGCCTCTCTGAAGTAAGCAACATCAGGGACACATCAGTACTGTGTTTTTGATAAAAACCAAACAAGTGCGCTGTTAGAAGTAAGATGTGATCTTCTAGTGGGTGCATAACTAACCATATTGGAGATAGGGATGGAAATCTGGTATAATACCTCACATCAATAGGGAGCTATAATGACAATCCGTGTGGTTTTACTGATGAAGATTGTGTAAATTGTGTGACCACCTCTGATTACTTCTGCAAGAGTCTTTCATAGGACAGCAAAATGACCTAGGTGTGAAGGGACCTGTGGAGGTCACCTTTTTCAACCCCCTTCTCAAAGCACGTTCAATAGATGAGGCTGTTCAAGGGCCTTGTCCAACTGAGCTTTGGTTATTTTCTTGGTTGAGATTCCACAACATAGCTCTGGTGTGTGACAACCATCACTGACAATTTTTTTGGTAATGTCTAGTCTGAATCTTCCCATGCTGCAAACCTGTCTTTGCTGCCTGTGTGTTGCTGTGTACCTTGAAGAACACAGATGTGCTCTTCTCTATACCCTCCCTTTAAACACTTTAAATGAACAGTGGATTAGTTTAAACTAAATAAATAAAGTGAAACAAAGGAGGACTTTGTGTTCAACTTCAGTTATTGTTCTAACTCTGCTATTAAGTGGGAAAGGGCAGTAACTGCTGCTGAAGCAGTTATAGTCTGACTGCAAAGATCCAAATTTAAGGCAAACAAACAAACCAAACCCCTTAGATTTCAGGTCAGTGAACAAAATTTAAGCCCAGAATGCATAACTTCACAAGTAATGCAGTCTGAGTGTGGACACCCATAAGCAGTGCTTAGTCTTGTTCCCATGTCTGCAATTAATCCTTCAATCCATATAGTAAAGGAAGGATTTACTTTCTGGTAATGGAGTAGACACTGTTTCCTTTCTGGTTGTGTGTACTGTGGCTGCATTTTCAGTTACAGGCATAGTAGCAGGGAAAATGTCTTCTATATCATTTGTTATTTATATATTTGCTTATGGGGAGGTGATGTGAAATCTCAATATGAGATGTTCCATCTCCAGTGGGAAATGCTAACATTGGATTTCAGATCATGTGTGAAACTAATAAATAATTTAAATTTTTGTTCTCTTTTCTAGAAAAACCCACGCTTAAGTAACTCATTACCACCCCAATGAGCCTTCATGCCTCCATCACCCTATTACCACTATCCCTCTCCTTTTTATTTCTGTTCATCCAAGGTGTTTTTTTTGCTATGGTATTAGTTTTATTTCTTTTCTGCTATGATAGTGGTATAATTTTTATTCAAAGTTCATTCAGAACTTGCACTTCTGCTACTAAAAGCATGGCAGCTTTACTATCTTGGGAACAGATGATGCATTATGAATGCATCTTATAATTTTTATTTTTGTATTCATAAGCTTTTCCCTCTCTAGGTATGTAACTTATGGCTCTATAAAGTACTTTAGGATGCAGTAAACGAAGAAACACCAGTTCATTATGTTTGGCTTGATTCTGTCTCTCTGACCCATATTGAATTTTAGTGTGACCATTGCTGTAGACTATTCAGGTTGATATCTGTTTAACTGAGTTCACACCTTGCTTTAGAAAGCTTAAAAATAGCTTTAGCTGTACTGTAGCAGTACAGTTTATTTTTTATTAAGTTTATTTTGAGTTTGACATGGAAACAGGTGTTCCTGTTTTAAGCATGAAATAATGTACTTCAGTATTCCAGTACAGGCGATATTCCTTACACTGGAGTCTTAAACTCTTTTTCCCCCTTTCTTCCTCAACCTCAGTTTCTCTCCAGACCGATTTTGTCACCTTGAAAGACTCCATGCAGGCAGAATAGGCAGCTGTAGCCCTGTGATGCAAAGTGTGCTGGTCAGAAATGCCTTTGGAGTGCAGTGATGCTGTGTCCTGGATCTCAGCACATGCTGAGCAGCATTTGTTGTCATCCACAGAGACTTCTGTTTTCTGAAAACACAAGGAGGAATTAATCATTGTTAGATTCTGTGGGTTTTCTGTTTTGTTGTGTGTGTAACCCTTAATTTTGTGGAATAAGTCAGGACTGGAGAAGCTGCAAAATACTATGCAGAATAAATGCATAGATTCGGAAGGCTTGTGATTCATTTGGTTTTCTTGGCAGATGGCATTGAGAAGTCCCTGGTGTTTGCTTTGCAAAGGTGGTATCTGCTTTGTGTTAGTTGGGTGGGATTTTTGACTGTGTATTTTTAAACTTCCTTTTAGGCTGTTAAAGTATTTGGTTGGGAATATTGATCACAATTGGGCTGCTGCAGTATCATCCCAGTCTTATAACACTCTTTACCATGCGCATTTTTTTATAGAGGTTCCTGACTGAGCTTCATGGTGAGTAAGAAGTTTAGACCTGTAACCAAAAGTTTCTTCATAGCTCATGATGCCTTACTCTCACATTGTTAATAACCTTTATCCTAATCTTAGACCCTCTTTAAAAATGAGGTGATCTAATTACTTAGGTTGTTGCATTGTCTAGAAGCACCAGTTAGGTGGGGCTTTGCTGGCCAGTGTGTGATACCATGCATCGTGTCAATTTTCCTGGTAAATTAAACTTAAATATCTTGGGATATAGATCCTTTCAGGTCTAAATGCAATTCAGTGTTCCTTAGATAACTGGCTTTGTATAAGATAGAGCTTTATTGGTCTAGATTAATGGATACTCGTTATACTATGCTCTTTGTTTAGTTTCTAATTGCTGCAACCATGAGGCAGGATGCTTTTTGAAAGATGTTAATTGCAACCTGCTCTGACAGGTTATAGGGCAAGATGGCAAATCTGAGGCGCTTTTCTTCTAGACTTTTGACAGCGCTCCCAATGCAGAGACTTGGTTCATCACAAGGGTTATTCAGTGGCTTTGCCTGCTGAAACAGAATTCTTTTTCTCAAAACGTAACTACAAGTAGACAAAATTAGATGTATCTCTCCATGATAGCCCATCATAATTCTATTCATTTCAGGAGTCAGATGGTCCTTACTTGTGAACAATGGATGAGTTTGAACCCCATATGGATGTTGAATATGGATGTTGTAGTCTTTTATGATGGACAATAAACAGTAATTTACTGTTTTAGTATGGGCATTTTGTGTTTAACACAATTCATTCTTGAAAGCGGACACATTAGATCTGCTTGAAAGGCCTGGAAAAGGGTGAAACCCCCCCTTGTTTCTTTATTACATTAAAGACCCTGGAGGTCTCTTCTGCTCAACTTGCAGAAACTAAGGAAGCTTGTTTGCTTGAAAGAGACACATTGCCATTGGCTTACTACTAGTGTTAATTTCAATGTAATTGAAAGGAGGTCTGAAATAGAAGCTCTTTGCTAGAGATCTGCAAATGTAAATGCTTCTTAAGACAAAACAAAACCTTTTCTGCAGTCTTCTTGGTGAACTATTGTTTTTGTCAATTAGAAACACTGTCTAGGCTTGTTGTAGGTAAGTGCTGTATAAATAGGAGAGCAAAAACACATCAGTACGGATTCAAACTGGTCTCTGATCTACGTTTGAGTATGTTTTGAGCACAAACTGAACCATGTTCTCTAGTGTTTTTTCCCCACCCGTATAAATGTTAGGTTAGTAGCCTACACTTAAGTAAGCTCATTACTTTTTTTAACCTTTTATGCTCAAGATTGAGCAAAATATTAATTGTCTAAATTACTTTTTATATTTCAGATGCAAGATGTATCCACCCTGTGTAATTCAGAGTTTTTTTCTGAAAAATAAGTTTATTCTTATTTATGTTGCCAGACAAGGGCCTGGATTGCTTTGCCTTGTTTAAGAAAAATCAGTCTCTTCAAGTTGCTATGCTAGAACTACATCGTTGTTTTAAGTATATGTATTGTGATCTAGGTGAAATTCATCTTTCCAAGCTTCTAGGCATCTTTATGATATTAATCTGTAAGTTTTAGACAAGACCATCTTGAAGCTAATGGGCCTGAATACAGAATGTAATCACTGGCTAGCTGTGAAACACGAGGGCAGCACGCGGGGCCAGTCTGCAGCTATGAGTCCTGAAGTACTTGCTGACCATGTAGGCTCCAGTGTATGAAGAAATCTGAACTATTTTGTGCCAAGTAGGGTATGAATTGCAAAGGTCTGGCTTTTTTGTTTTGTTTTTTTCTCTCCGTGTTTTGGTTTAAAAAAAACAACCACCCACATAATTCATTATTAGGTTATTTTTTATATGGGAAAGTAGTGGATATATGCTACTTTACTTATGGTTGCTAGAAATGCCTTTATGAATAAGTTTATTCTGCTTATCTACCATGAACTCAAAATTAGCTGAGCCTCTACTACTGACTAGTACAAACTAATAACTATGTATTATTAGTTCCTTATGGGTTTCTTATGGTTTATTATTAATTCAAACTATAGTTTATTTCTCAATGTCTTCCATATATAGGAGGTTCTTAACTGTTGATTTGCTCCTTCCAAGATTGTGGTTGTTGGAAGGCGAAGAATCTAGCATTCTCATTAACCGTAGGATTATGACAATTTTTGGTAGATAAATAACAAGTTAATTCTCCAGTCATTCAGACAACTCTTAGTGGTCTAGAATTGAAAAAGAAAAAAGGAGTAGTTTGTAATTTTTTTCTAAGTTTGATGTTTAGTGCTGAGGAAAAGGACGGCTTCATTTTTATGTGGGGTTCTTCAGTCTGAATTGTTTGGGGGGAGCAGTGGTGTGGAAACCTTCTGCAATAAAAGCTTTTTTTGATATCATAGCCAATGTATTTAAGAGTAGTTCTATTTTGTTTTTCTTCATTCCTGATTCATGAAGGGGAATTAATTTGGAAGAATTGCTTTAATGATGAATGTTTTCACTTATGATGAAGGCCAGATAGTACATTTAGGACCTGTATCTTCCATGCACATCACAAATGTGAGAAACTGCAGAAAAATGTATTAACTAAAATAGACATAAAGGGCAGGAAACTGTGCAAGTTGTAAGAATATGATGTTTGAAATGATAGATACATAAGATTAAAGATTTTTTGCTGAAGTTAGTGGATTGTATTAATTGGACTTCTCTAATGGCTTTCTCTTTCTCTAGGCTCGAGCTTTAACACCTCAGACAGCAGAAACGGATGCAATAAGATTTTTGGTTGGAACACAATCTCTTAGATATGATAATCAGGTAATTTTTTGGTCAAATGTCAGTTGTAATTTTTTCTTTTTGTTTTAACATTGTTCCCATATCTTTCAAATTTCTTCCTTCTATCCCCCTCTCCCCATATCAGTTTGAACTTTTAAGTGATAGTCAAGTTCAAGACTTCTGTGAGTAGGATACAAAGATACTGTTAAGAAATGTAAGTTAATGTGTATATTTCTGGAAGATTAAATTATATTAAATTGTATGACTAAATCAGACTGACTTAATGAAGCAACTGCTGTGTTTTCGTGAATTTAAATCTTTAGATTCTCTGGAGCTGTCTTTAAGCCATGGAAGACATGCAAAGTAAAATAAAATTGTTTAATCCTTGATTGGACTCCTGACATGCGTATAGTTCTGTGTATGTGAAGCTTCATAAACTGGATTTTTCATTTTTAGTTAGTGGTAATCAGCTGTGTACTTTATGATCTAAATTCAGTAAGTTTAAAATTTGAGGGAAATTGGCTCAATTTCTGTTGGGCTGTTTCTTCTGTAGTTAAGAATACGGTACTTCTAATTTTACAGTAATCTTTTTTTTATGACTAAAATTCAATAAATATGTTCATACTGAAAGGAGATCTTGAGTGCCAGAACAACTGGAAAACTGTATTGGGTGTAGGTGTCAGGTGGATGAGAGTAGCGGGGAGGCTACAGGGGTGGCTTTTGTAAGAACTGAACTTGCAGCTTCATTTACTGTTCTTAGTTTGATGCATTTACCGGATGTTTTCAGAAATGTATGCAGAAAACATACTGCACCTTATTGTGTTTTGATCTGTCTTTCTCAGAACTCTGCTGGTTATCTTCAGTCTTTTTTGTTAGAATCCAAAATACTTTCATGCTTTACCTTAATGGCATGGCATTATGTAAGGACAGAGCATGGCAGTAGTCAGGCTGAAACAGTTCCCATGTCTCCTCTGCAGCCCATGAGAGCCTGATGTAAGAAAATCAATTATGGGGATTGCATAATTGAAGAAAGTGATCTTGTTCTGAAAGCAGTAGTTTTAGTCTCCTTGCAGTAGTCATTTCTGTCACTTGTAATTTCTCCAAACTTACAGGAGAATCAAACGATTTTGTTCTTTCAAATCTTTGCTTTTTTTCCTCAGTACTTGGGCTTGTGTTCAGGCCTTTCCCATCATAATTACAGCAGACAGGTAACTCCTTTGTGCAGATACTGATAATAAAACTGCTCACTTTCAAAAGGTGTCTTCCATTAGAACTAGGATAACAAACCTCCTTAATCAGGATGCTACCTGTTCTACCTGTAGGCTTACACTTAACTGTTTTTGGCATCCTTGTCTATAGCGTCCATGTGCTGCACTGATTTACCCCAGGTGAGGCTCACTTCTGTACTGCACAGGGAAAAGTTAGAAAGCTGGGGATTCAATAACCGAAGGATGACAACGTGCGGAAATGGAGCTTGTGTAAGACAGTTACTATAGGTGAATGTTTCTGCTAGTATTTGTCTTTGTGGCATCGCACTGGTACCGTACTTGGTGCTGTGAGAATTCTATGATCATTTATTGTCTTTAGCATAATTGCCATTCCATATGATAAAACTTAATGTATTCAGATGTACAAGGTTAAGAGGATTGATAGCATAAAGACATCAGGGTGTGTCTGGAACTTTGTGGTTCTTAGTGTAAAGCTGATGAACTGGAGGACTGTGGTGTTTGATATGCTGCAAAAGATAGCAGTTTTCAACTTGAAAGGTTTTAAATGATATCCTCGTATAAGAATTAAATTCCATACTTCCTGAAAGTTTTAGCCTGAACCTTTAATTGGTCAGTTCTGTGTTCCAGCACGGCCTCCAGCAGTTGATGTCAGCTGAGGCAGAAATATAACAGCAGAGGAGAAACTGGTTACCTGTGTTTTTAAAGGGCTTCAGATGGGGTAAAGAGCAGTCCCTTACTTTCTGTGCCAAGTGACCATCTTAGCCTGGTTAGTGTGGGCACAGAATACGTGCAAGTGAAGTAAATGGAATTTTGATTTGTAGTTCACCTGTAGGGACTTCAGTGGAGCTGCTGAAGGAGACTCCAGGGGAAGGTTTCCTTCCCCCCCTTTTTTTTAGATAACTGAGAACAAACCAATTAAGCAGATCTGATCGTGCCTTGTGCAGAAAACTAAAATTTTAATTTTTTAAAGTAAGATCTTCACATAGTTCACATAATTTCTCTGTTAAATAAATAATTAAATATTTTTAAATAATAAATTCTGTTAAATATCTGATTCCCTCAATTTGAGGGATCCACTTTGAGACGTAAAAGCCAATTATGTTTTTACTGTATAAAAAAATAGGAATTGCTCCTCATGCCTTGATCCTGTTGGAAGTTTTGCCTTAAGGTTGTAAATATGTTGCTGTTCTTTACCTCGGAGTTCTGAGTTTGTTCACAAATAAAATAGTTCTTCTACAATTCAAATTGTAAGTTTATTCAGAACATCAAAATACATCTGATAAGAGCAGTACAGAGGGCTGTGATGTCTGGTGATGAAGTTAGTGAATTTAATGATGAAATGAACAAGTACCCTCTGTAGATAAAGAAACACTCGAATTAGGACACAAGGAGTACATCAAAAAAAAGCCAAAATAAAGGGGAACTATAGGTAAGTCTGAGCAACATGATTGTGGAGAGTTTTGGAAGGCAGGAAGGTCACTTGAAGTTGGACAGGAAGATGGAGATGCAGTTGCTGCAGGAGATAGTCCTGATTCCTGCATAGATTTGCAGATTTAGGGCAACGAATGGAGTCCAGTCTGAAAAGGCAGCTTGCTATCAACACAGGAGTGCTTTTATACTTGGAATGGTGGAGTGGAAGAACACAGGTGGTGAGGTCCAGCATGATATTTGAGGAAGCAATTGCTGCTGACAGTGTTTGGGAGGAGAAGGAAAGAGGTAACGTGTAAATTCAGCCATTTCAAAAAATAGTGTATAATATTGCTTAATGAGATTACTAGAATTAGTCCCTTGAGGTTACTTGTGTGTGTTGTGTCAGGCTGGAATCTTTCTCAATTTTTTCTATTTCTGAGGCAGCTGTAGAAAAAAAAAATCACCGACAGTAGGGAGGAAAAATGAGAGTAAGGTATATCTGTTAAAAGACAGAGCCAGTAATTTTAAAAAGAAAACCAAATATTCTTAATCTTTCAGTTCAGTATTTTATTTTTGCACATATCCTAAACTTTCTTATATTTCCAAATGCTTTAGTAATTGGTACAGCTTTATATATTGGTACAGATGTAGGATTGCTTAAAGTGAACTCTCAAAGTTTCTTACTGAGTTTGTAGTATTTGTTTCAAAACAGTCCTTTCCCCCTCTCCAATTCTTTCTTCACAGGATATTTAAATTTGACTTCAGTGCAGGATTTGTGCACACCTTTAGACTAAGGATTGTGATGTTGTTATTTCTGTTTATTGCTAGAAGTGTTGAATTGCAATACTAGTGGCTTATTTACTATTAACTGTAATAGGAAAAATCACCTTCAAGCTTTAAGTTGCAAAATTGAGAAGAATAAACATGGTATTTCATCAAAACAGGGAAATGGCTTGTTTTTCTAGAAAAGTCTATCCTGCATGAAATCGATAATATGCTAAATTGTTAGTATAACAATTAATTAAAGTAGATATCAGATATAAAATTCTCATTACATTGTTTTGTGCAGTCATCATGGATAATTAAGACCCACAGGAAAACATTTGAAATCCTAATGTTCTCTTTTATTGTATTTGCAGATTCACATCATAGATTTTGATGATGAAAATAACATTATAAACAAAAATGTGCTTCTTCATCAAGTGGGTGAAATCTGGCACATTAGTGCCAGTCCTGCAGATAAAGGTGTACTTGCAACTTGCTACAATAAAAGTAAGTTCTTTCTAACAATTTTGAACTTAAATATTTTGATATTTTTTGAATGCACAGGGATGGAACATCTGGCCGTGTGTAAAAACTTAAAAATAGGAGTTACCAACACAGGCATTTTTCGAAGATGTGCTGTGCCATTAATTATACCTCATCTGTCTCCTATCCTTAGATCATCCTGGTTACAAGTCTGTTTGCATTCATGTCATAGAATGTAGCAAAACCGAAGTATTGCTTACCTGATTAATGCAAAGCATGTCAAATAAAATACTCCTGTTATTTTAGGCTTCATTCTTTTTATTGCTTTATATGTTTGGTTTTGAAAGTGAAAGTAAACGTCTTTCCAAACAGCATCTTGCCAGCATCAAGCTCCTTTAAAATTGCAGGTGAAGTCTGTATATAGTGTTGTTTGTCATATATTTAATGCAGACGTGCCCACAGAGAACTATAAATTATCTAAATATCTCATTGGAAACAGTAGGTTACACAAGGAGCACTCCTAACACTAAATGCACAGCTGTTGAGATTAAGGATCTTGGTGTCTTTCCTAGGTAAGGCAGGTGTGAAGATTTTCTGTTATGAGGCATGAAAAATCCCCTTGCATCACTTGAGGAAGGGGTACTTTTTCTCTCTGACAAGCAAGAAATCTGTGCTGTCAACCTGAATAAATATTGTTTCTTCTAGTATATATTAGTGTATTCTTTCATGGAATAAAGGAAGTCTAAGAATTTGAGAATTAAGTAGTGAGTTTCAGACTTCATGCATCTGTCAGCTGCAGAGTTGCACATTGCTACTGCTCAACCTTGTGTTAGAGAGAAGGTTCCAAGACTGCTTTGTTCTCCTATGTCTTCTGTACTGAAATAGAAGTCCTACAATTTGAATTTGGTGGTGGTGTGTGTGTGGGGTGGGGGGGAGGAAGCATTGTTGTGTGTTGTCTTTAAAACAAAACAAAAACTGCTGTGTAGTGGGAAAGACTTGATAGAATTTATGCACTTCTTCCCCCCCGTGTAGCTGAACAGCAAGGTGATGAGAGGTTATCAACTCTGGTATTTAATTTATGTAATGTCCTATTTAATAGAATATCCTGAGTTGTAAGGGACCCACAAAGATCATCAAGAAATGTTAACAACTCTTAATTTATTCATTTTGTATCTGTTTTTGAACTCAAATTATTTTAGACAGTGTAATAACCACAAATAACTTAGTATTCCTTCCTAAGAAAGGAGTATATTTAAGGCTTGTTAGTCTAGAATGCTATAAGGAACATTCCTTACTGCAATATTCTTTCTTAAAAAAAGAAAAAGCCTCTTTGGGAGAGAGTTTATTGAGTGAGTATGTCTGCTAGCCAGACACTTTAAATTTCTGTGACATTTCTGGTCTCCATTACTGGATATATTAATTCATATTCATGTTTTCTATTCTAGCTTTTTTGCGTTCTAGATTAGGCTAACTTGTTTATAATCATTAAGCTTTCGTGTTTGTACTTCATACATTTTCATTCAGAATCATCAGCCATAAACGTTCTGCAGAAAACAAGATCTGATTGTTAAATGTTTATTGATGACTCTAAATAGCAATGTATGGATCAGAAAGCACACAGCACGGGGTTCTAATAATAAGGAATACAGAGTTTAGCAGACAACTTATTTCAACTAGTAATGCAACCAAACTGAACAATCGAAACCTTTAAGACCCTTTCATGTACTGCTTTTTTCTATTTTTTTATTTTAAGATACTTAACTTCTTTCCCTTATTGAAGCACCAGGCAAATGAGATTGTGTCAGGAACAGTCATAGGTATTGGGACCACCTCTTGTGTCTGAGCACAGTACTTCTGGCAAATTTTGACTGCTGTTGAAGCTGTGAGAATGAATTAGTGATGTGTGGCCATTGCTAATAGCTGCTTCTCAAAGTTACTTCAGTAAGTAGTAAAACTTGGCAGAGAAGAAAAGTGGAATCACACTTTGCAAGCCATAGATCACAGAGGGGAGTTAATGAAATAAGATGAAGCATTTGTGGAAAAAACTGTGAAAATCCGTCTTGGATATCGGGGAAGAGACTGAGTTTTCCTTCATTTTCTCATGCTTACAGTTAGTTGTTTAGGATCTTTTTTCACATCTTGGTTATGATGCTGTGTTACTTCACAAAGAAAAAAGCGTGGCAGGTGTGAACAGAAAAGCATTTCTTAGGGATCCTTTTTTTTGTCTAGGAAGAGAAGTATACCTTTCATATAAGAATTTTGGGGAATATAAAGTCTAAACTAAAAGTAATAGTGCGTATCTGCTTTGTAAAGAGATTTCTGATTCTTGATTAATTTTTGAAAAGGATTTGGCAGCTAGTGGTACAGAAATACATAGATTCCTGAATTTTTTTGTTCTATGTTCTAGTGTTTTGATCATCTGGAGTTACTCTCATTAAGACCACAGATAAATTTTCTCTCTAGAGGTGATTTGTTAGGTGACTTATTTATTAGAAGGTTTTAAACAAGTTTCATGATAGTGCAGGGGGAGATACCAGCATAGCAACCTGTGAACCTAGTGGCTTTCATGTATTTTATTACCAAAATCGGATCCTTCCATATAAGCAAAATGATCATTTTACATTGTCTCTATCTATTTTGGGCAATCATTACACTGAGATAACTTGTTTGGTTTTGAGTTTGGCAGCTATTTGTTATTGTGAGCACTGTAAGAATTAGGAATGCTGTATTTTATACCACGTGCCCAGATTGTAAGGGTAAAGATGTATAAATATGTGAAAGAAGATAAGTATAAGAGGAAAAACTGCATTAAAACATGTCTGAATATCTTGAGGATGGGGAAGCAGACTTCTAAAATTAGTATTTTAGATACCTAGATGAAATTATGCACTGCTAGTCAGTTTTTTGACAATGGTGCATCTTTCCATCTTTCCCCTCTATTGCGCCAAGTCAACTGAATCAAAGAGATTTTTTTTGAGCAGGATAAGATTACTATTGACAGTTTTGAAATAAGAATTAAGGCAAAAATGATTTTTGTAATCTTCTAACTTTGAAATTTAACAATCTAACTTAACTTCTAATAATAAAGATTAGGTTTGAAGAAGAAGGAAAAACTAACAGCCAAAAGGATGGATTCTTGTGTGAGGAAGTAATGGTCTCAAATGGCACCAGGGGAGGTTTAGGTTGGGTATTGGGAGAAATTTCTTCACTGAAAGGGTTGTGAGACTGGAACAGGCTGTCCAGGGAAGTGGTTGAGTCACTGTCCCTGGAGGTATTCAAAAGACATGTAGATGTGGTGCTTAGGGGCATGGTCTAGTGCTAGCCTTGCCAGCAGTAGGTTAACAGTTGGACTTGATGATCTTGGAGGTCTTTTCCAACCTAAATGGTTCTATGATTCCACATAGGGTTTGGGGCTGTGGTAATACAGGTGGCAAAGTGCTGGCTACAGTTGAACTTTGACTGGCTAATGCTTTATCACTGAAAATTTATATGGGTTTATTTGTATATAATGTCTATTGTATCTTAAAGTTACTGTACTTAGTGAAGCAGAAGTTATTTTCTCACAGTGGCCCAGTAATAAAAAGGAGAATGCAGTATTTAACAGAAAATCTACGTCAGAACAATCCTAGAAACCTTACACTCTTCCTTCTGTTATTCTGAGTAGCTTCAGTCAGTTGCCTATTAATTCCTTACTTTCTCTAAATTAAAGTGCTACAGGAGTGACATTTTCAAAAACACGAATAAGAAAGGTGACAAAGTAATTAAGGAGGTTTTAACAGCTTGGTTAGAAGTACACTTTTAAATATCAGAAAAGAATAATGATGGGGTGGGATGAGGGTCAGGACTGTAACCTCCAAAGAAAGACAAACCAATGAGAATGATACACTACATAGAAAATTAATATAAAAATGAAGATAAATTAGTCTTCAAATTTGCAAGTGTTTGGTAGCTATCCAAGAGCTCTATTCACCTTAAGGAAAATCATTTCACATGTAATATTAAAGTCTGAAAGAAGTTTTGTTTCAGCATTCAAAGGAGCATCATGGCCTACATTAGGTTAATTTTTTCATTGTGATGAGATAAAATGCCATAAAGGTTGTAGATCATGGTAGAGGAGAGTAGCTTGGAAAATTAAAATTTGTCAGCTTTTCATTATTCTACAACAGGGTCTCCTGTGGAAATGCTATTTATATGAAGTCTGTATTGCTGGAGTTACAGGAAGTAGGAAAGCATTCGAGTAGGCTCCTAACAGTGTCCCAAGGCAGGGAAAAATATTGTCAGTAATATAAAGTTCTTGCATGTGAAGTGAATAGTGAAAGCCTGGAGTTGGCTGAAGAAAGTGAGATCTATGGGGTAAGATGAAGTTGGGGAGAACTTGGAAATAGGTTGATTTCTGAATGATGCCCTTTTTGTCAGTCCAGTTTGTAATACACTGTCACAGAGTATATGAAACGTTTCCCAGTTAGGTGGTTGCACAGGGGTGGGTAGAGGTTGTGTGTGGTTTTTGTCAACATCTGTGTCTTGAATATGTTTCACATAGAAAACTTAAATTTGCTGTCCCATTTCCTCTATGCATCCTTCCCCTTTTCTCACCTGCCACTTCAGGATGCTGCTAAAATGGAGATGGAATATTTCGCAAGCACTTGTGTGCTGTAGAAAGTAAATTTCAACTACATTAAAAGAAAAGAGAATGCAGGGGAATTCTTCTGTAGGACAACTTAAGAGTTTTGTAGCCATGCTAGTTTTCCAGCAATGGATGGCTTTTTCCTGAATTTCTTGATTACGGTCCCTGCACAGCAGAACAGCAGAATATCCTGTAAATAAGGTGAATGATCCTAATATGCTCGGGAAAATTATCATCCAAAAATAACAATATTTGGTATGTATGTAAATACTTAGAGATGTTATATATAAATGCTGGTCCAATCCAGACTAAGAATTCTGCATTGGTAGTAAATGCTGTTTGCCTGCTGAACCTCTCATCACATCTAGGTGGTTATGTGCATTACTGTAAAGGTGAATTTTGTGAAAGTGTTTGAAAGCAGCTATTCTGACTTATGGATAAATGATTTTCTTTCACGTGCAAGTGAAGGGTGTGCTTGCAGGTCAAAAGTAGATAACCATATCTCAAGAGCATAACCTTAGTAACCTTAGGCATTGCCTAAGTGTACTGTTACCTCTCATAGGTCTGTTAGGGGATATGCTTGCTGAAAAACAGGGTGAAGGAGTGAAGGAAAAAGTGAAATTGGAGTAACAAGGAGATCTCAAAATCAAGTAAGGGATGTGTCTCTTAAGGGACAAGTATATGGCTTCAACCACTTGTGAGAAAGCAAGAAGGTACAAAGTTGTCTGTAGCCTTTTGGCAGGTGGTTCTGTAGAATACTGTAGAAATGTTGTAGTAGTAGGATGTCTCTTCAGTGTTAGCGTTTAGTGTTTTCTGTAGCACTTACAGACAGTAAGTAGAAAAATCTGTTATTGTGACTAAATGTCTGTTCTATTTTTTGATTATTGGTTTCTATTTTGCTTTTTCTTTCCTCTTTATCCATGGCAACTCCCCCTACTTTCTTGAGACCTTATGTTCTTCCTTTCCATGCCATCCCCTGAGAAGATTGTTGGTGAAATAAATTCATTCTTAAATTCCTTCTTGGCTCTGGCCAGGAGTTGGATCCCTTTGGAGCAGGCTGGAGCTGGCTGTGATCTGATATGGGGCAGCTGCTGGGCTCTGCTCACAGAGGCCACCCCTGTAGCCCCATCTACTACCAAAACTTTGCCACGTAAACCCAAAACGGTCCAAATACTTCTTGAACTCTGGCAGGCTCGGTGCTGTGACCAGTTTACCAGGGAGCCTGCTCCAGTGCCCTGTCAGTGAAAAACCACTTTCTAACACCTGGCCTGAACCTCCCCCAGTGCAGCTTCATGCTGCTCCCTCGGGTCCTGTCGCTGGTCACCAGAGAATAGTGTATATCAACACTGATAATGATTTAAGAGCAAAACAATGTTTGCTTGCTTGTGAGGAATAAAAGTTGCTGACCGTAGCAATCTTAACATTGACTAATCATTTTTTGATATAAGGCAGTTGGCTGCTCTCAGTTTTTCTGATTATATCAGTGTTGCTGGTAATGATATCTTTAGCTGGAAGTTATAACCTGTAGTGTAAAAGGAGTAGTCTTAGGACATTAGGCTAAGATTTTAAGGTTTTGTATGTATCCCAGTAACTTGAGCAGGGCCATGGCATTGCAACTGGGTCATAACAGAGCAACCACTGTACACTGCCAAGCTAATGGAATACATACAACAGTGCAACCAGCATTGCAACAGACTTGCAATAGTGTGTACTGTTAAACTGTTAGGATTCCCATGTGCAGTTTGTCAATTTGAGATATTGACACCCAGGGGTAGTCCCAGAACATCACTGTTAGTTTTGAGTGTAGCCTCCTTCTGTCAGCTTACGTTGCAAAAGAGTGAGCACTACTGTGCCAGCTGGCCTCAGGTTGGACTTTGAGTTGCCAAAAAAAAAGTCATGGTTCTCCACTGCTTATTGTTATACAATATACAAATTACTTATTTTGGAGAATGTGTTTTAGGGAGACATTAGATAAATAGTAAGAAAACATGATAAAGATATGTGTGAAACTTTAGCTGTGAAGATAAAGTAAAGAGTTTCTGTTCTTCTGATATCAGTGGTATGATAGTTCTGTTGTGACGGTTATTCCACAAAATTGAGACAAATCATTTTTCTCTGAGATAATTTGATGCTTCTGGAGAAGATGGTATTCTGGAATAGTGCTATTTTGATACAGCATTTATCCAGTGACTAGTGCAACAGGGTGGTTAAGATTAGGATTGCTAGGTGCTGTGCTGGTATGTCTAAAAATGCTGATGAATTCAAGAGAAAGCTTCACATGTCCTGTTCTGAAGTGAACATTGGGACACCTCCCACCAGACTAGGTTGCCCAAAGCCCCTTCTGGCCTGGCTTTGGACACCTCCAGGAATGGGGCATCCGCAGCTTCTCTGGGCAACCTGTGCCAGTGCCTCACCTCTGAGTAAAGAATTTCTTCCAAATACCTGATCTGAATCTACTCCTCTTTTAGTTTAAAGCCATTACCCCTTGTCCTATCACTATGCTCCCTGACAGACTCCCTCCCCAGATTTTCTGTAGGTCCCTTCTAGGCACTGGAAGGCCGCTGTAAGGTCTCCCCTCAGCCTTCTCTTCTCCAGGCTGAACAACCTGAACTCCCTCAGCCTCTTTGTAGGAGAGGTGCTCCAGTCCTACGATCATCTTTGTGGCCCTCCTCTGGACTTATTCTAATGTGTCCATGTCCTTCTTGTGCTGGGGGCCCCAGAGCTGAATGCAGTGCTCCAGGTGGGGTCTCAGGAGAGCAGAGCAGACAGGGAGATCACCTCCCTTGCATTGCTGGCCACGCTTCTTTCGATGCAGCCCAGGGTACAGTTGGCTTTCTGGGCTGCAGGCACACATTGCCAGAACCAGCTAATTCTTACAGTTCTCTTCTTGAAAACTTCTGTGGGAACAGAGGATGAAAGATACGTTTTATTTACAAATGCATATATCTTACCAAGCATTTGGTTTTAGGACTTCTATTGCTTGCGTTCTCTACCATATTTTTAAATATTTGTTTAAACACTGTCATAATTTACTCATAAAACTTACTATCTTCGAAACTTTTTTATTTTTGAATTTGCATAAGATCAGTTTATTCCTGTGGAGCTCTGGACATACTTTAAAATTCTTATTTATTGAAATCTCATTACCACCTCTAGCAGTTTAAAGCTTTTTGATAGTTTAGTGATTTTAAATTCCATTTTCAGACTTGTGGAACAATTTTGTTTAAAACCAAGAAAATGGTTCTTCAAGAAGGCATAAGCGACAAAGTCTGGCTTTCTGATAACTCTTCTTTGCAATACTGAATTTTTCAACTTGGTGCGTATTTGTTACATCCCAGCGTCACGGAAGTGAGGCAAATCGTGAGATATTTTGAAAATTAAAAACAAACATGGGGTTAGGCAAGCTACATGACTTTGACACTTGTGCATTTGTACTTGGACAGGTATACATGCCTGCTTACAGAAATGAAAATTTATTACACGCTATTTCAGATTCTCAGGCAGACTTTTTAACATGAACAAACATCTGTTGTACTGATGACATTGGTATATGCTGTTGTATATGGTCTGTCTGATTTTTGTTGCTAATAAGAGATTTCTTTCACAGGAGGGGAAAAGTGGCTGTAGTCTATCAATTGCAGAGCTGTTTAAAATACAGAACAGCTATTAGTGAAGGTCTGCTTTTTGCCTTTTAAATGCAAAAATTTTGAAAACCATTTTGTGAAAGGAAAGCTAGTGTTGTGTTTTTTGTTTGGTTTGTTTGTTTGTTTTCCCTTTCTATTACCTTCCTAAAAGTAAAGAAACAAAGCCCTAGCTTTTGCTTATCACCTTTCAACACTTTTCTCTCCCTTTGAGTTGGATTTTCTTTCTTGTCTTGATGACTGGATAACCAGGGGAACTGGCATCCCAGGATGTGTGTGCTGATGAAGGAAGAGCTACTGATCAGTCTGCTTTCAGAATTTTGATTTTTAACGAACAGCTACGTAGCTTTAATGACTAAGAAAAGTGTGGAGGAGTGTCTTTTGATTTTTAAATACAGTACCCTTTTCTATTAAAAATAAATAAAAATGCAGTTTACTGTGCCCAGGCTATATTCTCCATCTTGCACTCCTCCATAAGGGGTTATTTGCAGTTCACCTGAATGTAGTAATACAATTATGTGAACTTTGGGAAAAGTAAGAATGTAAATTAATCTGTGCATGCATTTCATTCCCTGTCCGTGCCTTCTGTATTAAAATGTGCATGTGTGTGTTGCTTTAAGAATCAGTTGTCATAAAACATAATATTGCTTCCCCTCCATTTCTGCTCTGGGTGTTGAAGGGATCAGATGAAGAGCTGCTGAGATATGATTTCTACTTATCTCTGAAATAGATCAGGAGAAATGGGAACCTAACATGGTTTCAAGGAGGTAGAGGTCAGAATTGGTTATCAAGATAACCTTTGCACGTGTACAATTAAAGCTTTTCTCAGACAATAACTATCAGTTCTGGCAGGAAACCTACAGAGGCAAAAAAAAGGAAAAAAGGAATAATACAACCATCTGTCTGTTATTGAAAGTTAGTTTTGGTATGGAGTGGATTGGTGAGGTGCAATAAGGTGTTTGACCTTCATGCTGCAGTGTCTATGAAAGTTAGGCACTTCTCACATGCTTAGGGCTTTTTGTTTTCCTTCCAAGTAGTCTTCTCAGCTTATTGACCAGAACAAAGATTGGTTCATCTGTACCAGTATCATGACTCCTGGGGCAGTAACAGCACATCCTGGGTAAGAACAGCACAGACTGGCATCTAATCCCTTTTTGAACCAGTCAAGGCCGTCTTTCTCCACTAACTTCGAGAATGTTAAATTTCAGCCTGCTCTTTACTGATGAAACTCCCTGCCTTTGTTTTTGAACCTGTCTTGTACTATTTTGGTGAGTACCACTTAGTTCTAGTATTGCAAGGTTTTGCCTATAATGGATTTTAAACAAACATACAAAACTTTATCGTTGCTTTTCTGTTTCCATAAACTTAATTCTTTCCAGGATACTTTCCTTACAAATGAAACCTATTGAACATCTCCTAATAGGACATTTGTTCCATCCTCTTCATTTATGTTGCTCTTACCTAATCTTGTTATGCCCTGCTTTACATACAAACGTCAGAACTGCACACCCTGTTGGAGGTATGGGCATATCAGTGTTCTATGGAGCTGTGAAATGATTTTATTCTCTGTACTCTTTGTAAAAATGCCCAATGTTTTGCTGTCCTTTGTAGCTACTGCTCATTCCCCTTGGAGAATTGTCAGTGGTGACACCAAGAGCTTTTGGGGAGTTGTAACAACCAGTTCTGAGCGCAGAATCATGTCAGGATGGCTTAAATTATCTTTCTCTACATGCATTAACTGATGTTTGTACACAGTGAAGTTCATCTGTCCTACTTGGACTGCCAAATTTTCTGGATCCTTCAGAAGTTCTCACCTTTGACATGGCGTGGAATTACCTGAAACTGTATCAGAAGTAGTTACTACTGTCACAGTGTAAACCCCTAGTCTGTCTTCGGGGAGCTCACAGTGAATGCCTGTTCTGTTCTTACCTTCAGCCTTTTGGAGCCTTGTTATAAATCCATTGGGATAAAGCTTGATGAATTCCTCCAGCTACAAAGAGGAAAAATGAAATTTGAAAGCGAAATCTCTCTCAAGCATAGCAATATAGAGATTTTCTTGAAGTCAGATTGTTACCAATGCAAGAAAAATACTGTGTTGCATGAGTGACTAAGGAAAGGAGCACTCACAAAGTTGGTTCAAACAGTCTCAGACCATTTTGAAATTAAATACTTTGAAAAAAAAATCACTTTTTTCCATGTTTTGGCTTTCCTCTGTATATCTTGAGTTCAGTTTCTTAATCAAATCCATTGAAATATATATGGAAAACAAATTGTTTTCCCAGTGCAAATGTTTCTGACTCCTATAAAATTAGGTTTGGGGCTTTGATTACATGTAGGGACACAAAAAGCCACCAGAGGGCGAAAGAAAGTAGTTACCTCAAATTTTACACATGCAGGCATGCATGTGTACAAACACATCTTTTTGTTATTTTTGTTTCTGCAAACAAGATAGTGGCACTGTGTAACAATCATGAAGATCCAGTATAAATAGTTTGGTTTTGTAGGTCCAGAACCTACATGCATACAAACACAAAACTGCTGTTTAATTTTGATTAAAAAAGGAAAATAGTCTGTATTTAAAATCTACTAATTTCAAACATTGCATCTGCTCTGAGTGTAATGCACTGCACTTTTCACACAGTAAACTTGTGTGTTAAAACTTCCTGCAGAGAAATTTTACTGGTAAGGGTGTTGGAAATAACGCTGCTGGTGATGCTCTCAGCTACTTAGTACTGCACACAGCAGGCGGCATGGACTTCTCTGGGTTCTCTGTCCTTTGCACTAGTGAAAATGCTCTGTTTCGGGACATCTTTGGTATAGCCCCATGAACTAGAGTCTCTCCAACGTGCAGGTGGGCTGGGGGCTGGGGGTTGGCAAAATTGAACACATCTCCCAAAATACTGCCCAGTGCTCCCCTCAGCAGTACTGGAGGCCTGCGTGGAAGAAGTCTTGTTCGCATGGTTTGAGGGGAGAAATGAATCTGCTTGGTGTTCTTTGTTCTCTAGGTGTTCTTTGTAGATCATACTTGGTACTTTTCTAGGAATTATAGTTATGTCCAACCGGTAGTGTTCCCATTTAAGTACCCTCCAATAAGGTTTTGAGGGAAATAGTTGGATATCTGATGCATGTGATGGAAAACCACTATGGAAATAGTTTCTCTTCTCAAGCCTATGGGCTTATGGGTTTGAGAAGTTGTTTCATGTTAGTTGCTCTTCAAGTTGAAGGCCTCTGTGCATAGATAAATATTGAGCCCAGTCCAAAGGACAGGTAATAAAGCTGTATTGTCAGTGATGTGTTATGATCACATAACACTGCTGTAGGGGGTCTAGCTCAGTATAGTGTCTCAGCCAGTAGGTAAGAGCAAATATGTAGGGAAAAAGGTAAGAACTGAGGAGTTTACTTAAAAAATAATTAGCTAGAAGCACAGATGCTTGTTATTCATTGATTTAGCATTTCATCTTTATTTGACAACTGTTATTGGGATAATTGTAACGTTTGTGCTGAGGCAAAATAGAGCTAATGTCAGAAAGAAGAAGGAGGAGAGAAAATGACTGAAATTGATGTATTACAGGATGGTCATGATATCGAAAAGAATGCTCTAAAATATAGGAAGATAAGATGCTGCTGAATTAGAACCCTCAATGAGGGAGAATCCATTGAGTTATCAGGCTGCTCTGTCCTTCAGCATTGGAAGGTTTTATTCTATCCTCTCCTCTTTTTTTGAGAATAGAGCAAGAAAAACTGCTTTCCTTATCTGATCTGTAAGTAGTCTTGTTTGCCCAGTGTTCAAATGCTGTATCAGTTCAATATAGTAAACTAGAAAAAAAGTTTTCTCTACCTCCAGCCAGCACATTGCTGCAGTAAGTAACGTTTGGTGGATACATATATTGTATTGTAGTATGTCTAAGCATACTTTGTCCAACTAGCTTGTCAATAAGTGAAATCCAGAAGCTTGTTCTTCTCTGGTGTGTATGGACTTCGCAGTTATCGCTGAAACATATAAGTGAAACCAAGCATTCTGTGCAAGATCCATCAGGTAAACATTAAGAGGTTTTGGGACTTCACTTTTTTCACATTCCATTTTGTTGCTCTATTTCTACCACGAAAAATGTAGTCTGCTTTTACTTCCTCATACCACATCATTATTAATAGGCTAGAGAGGCTGAAGGAGGGTCACTTGCTTGATAGACTCTTAAGAGAACACTGAAGATCTATTTTTTTCCTCTTCCTGTTGACCTAATCAATATCACAATTCAGCTCCTAACCATATCCTAACTATTTGGTCAGTAGGCTTATATTTTTTTAATGTGTAATGTAGCCAATCTAGATTTGGATGTATCCACCTGATAACACTAAATCACATTGATTCATGAATTTCATTTTATCCTTTAAAATAAGTTGTTTCTGTTTCTGCATTCTGCTCTCTACTGTGCTTGTGTGAAAACTTGTAAGGTGACTAATTTTTTTCTAGTTTTTAGATGGTAGCTGCAATGCCAATTTTCATATTTAAGAAAACTGATTGTATTTCATGGGGGCATCAAATGAGCATCAACATTTTTAACCATTAGGCATAGAACTTAAGAACCATTGCAGATGTTTCTGCTACTGTAGCTACTGAAGTTGTGCCTAGCTACAGGGAAGGAAGGAAGGCAAGGTTAATATTTATGTGCATTTTCTGGCATTGTGAAGACTCTTCTGCAGCTCAGCTTAATTTTGTCTATTGCATGTGCTGTCTGGTAGACCAATCATGCTCTTCCACTGTTTAAGAATTATAGGGTAATTCAAGTTTTAAGGGATGTAAGAGTCACAGCATTGAGGTCAGACCAGGTTTTTTAGGTCTTTACATGGTTGGTTCTTGAAAGCCTTCCAGAATGGAGATTACACAAGCTCTTGGGCAACCTGCTTGGCTCCTGTAGTGGAGGAAAAACTGTTGGCTTGTGTCCAGTGACTTGCACCTAGTGGTTCTTATTCTCCCACCACAGTGAAGAGTCTTGGTCTGTCCTCTTGAAATACCTCCTCATAGGTTCTGAAAGGCTACTGTTAGGTCCCCCTGGGGCCTTCTCTTCTCCAGTTTCAAGAAAACTTTCAAGAAAGCTTTCAAAGCTTTCCCTGCTTTGCCCCATCCTATCATTTATTCATAATGCCTAATCAATGTTGCCTATTACTTCATGTTCTTAGAAAAACAACTTCTGCTTTCCCTTCACCATGGTTTTTTATGCATGCGATGGGTTCACCTCAAAGGTATGAGAAGCCAGGATCCTCAAAGGTAAAGAGAAGCCAGGATTTGTTCCTTGTTGCTCTCTGGCTTCATCAGCAGTCTCCACCACACAGGAGGTGAGATGAAACTGATCATCCAGTTCCAACCAAGCTGTAGCAGAAGTTTCAGCTGACTTCGCTAAAGCTTAATGTAAGATTATGCTGCGTTTTACTCCTGTGTGAGTGAATATAAACTGGTCATAAACAACCTGTGAGCTGAACCTTTGGGAACTTGTCCTTCAGCAATGATCTGAAGCCAACAATGAAGATACAGGGTCAAAGCTGAACTTGAAATTTGTTATTTTAAACTAGATATTAGTGAACTATTTCACACAGATTCTACATTGTATTTTCTGAAATTAGTATGTGTAGCATAAAGGAAATGTGAATGTGGGAGGTGATTTTGTTAAGTGAGTACTTTAGCTCAATCTGTTGATACCATTTTGGCCTAGACATAAGAAGCCAACAAATGCTGAGAGTCAGTAAACCTAGGGCAGCAAATAGGAAAGTTTTGCCACGTGCTTTTAAGGCAGTAAGGAGGAAGAAAATGTAATAGCATGTAAGTTATTAGCAAAAGGGGAAGTATATATGGAGTATATATACTCAGGGGATGGAAGTTATTGGAGATCAGTGTGTGAGCTGGGGGCTCTATAGGGACAGTATATCCCATGGTAGAGTTGATGGTGGAGGAAAAATGAGTCTGATTCTGAAGTTTGGGTTGATTTTTTTGAAGACATGGAGAAGTAAATGTACATAGAACTGTACCTAGAACCATTACAGATACCAGCTCAGACATCAATGTATGGCAGCTTTCTCTGTAGAGACAACTCTCAGGTTGAAGATGCACCTTGCTTCTGTTCTTTTCCGTAAAGAATAGAATGAAATTACCTAAAAACCAGTGTTAAAAATAAACCCAGGGCACAGGATGGGAGGTGCAGGGCAGTCCCTGTGGCCGAGGGGCAGCCTTTCTCTCTGGCAAGCCAAATGCTCCGGTGGAGCCAGACCCAGAAAAGGGGCCCTCAGCCCCCCCAACCCTCCTTGTCCACGTGAGGGCATCTTCCAGGCTGCTTCCAACATAGCTGCCTTTGGCCACGCGTGGGCCGCTCCGTCACAGAGGCTTGCTGAGGTCACAGTGGCCACCACTGCCCGGGGCCCTATAAAACAGGCCCCCTGCAGCTGGCCCAGCATTCGCTGAGCATCTAGGCCCTCTGACTGCCAGCTTGTGCTGCAGTAAGGAGACTAGAAGAGCAAGGCGAGTGGCAGGCCTCCTTGGTGTGCAAGGACAGCGATACAGTCTGGTGAAGCACCAAGAAGGAATGCACCTGAGCAGAAGGAGATGTGTCGTGGGCGGAGGGATAGCGCCGGTGGCACAAGAGACACCAGTGCCCAAGGGGTCTCTGGCGCCTGGCCCACAGACAGATACAGGTGGTATCATTGGCACCGCAATGATGTGGGGACCAGACCAGACCAGCCCCTCAAACACCCAGCGACAGGGGGCCTGGGCCTTACCATAGGAGCAACGGTGACATGGGGCGAAGGCGGGAGCATCAGACAGACAGTCGCAGGGAGCAGAGGCGTGCCCATAGTCTGGAGCACAGTGTGGGACCCAGTAATGGCCGTAAACCAGACAGCAGCATTGGACCCATGTATGAAAATCAAGCCGACAATGGCATGGGACTGAGCCATGGAACTGGACGACCCCCTGGTTTGGCACCCTGGCCAGAGAACATTCTGGATGGAAGGCATCCCATTTAGGCAGTCCTGGGCAAGGACTGGCTTAGCCTTCTGCCCAGCACAGTGGAGCCCATGGAACTGGATCCACCAGATGGGGAGGAAATGATGGAAGTGGATCCACCTCGGCCAGATCAGACCTGGGACTACTGTGGCATGTCTGTGCTCTGCCATCCGACAGCACCAACAGCATCGCAGGAGTGCCTAGTGAGCCCCGTACTTGTTGCTAAGGCTCCATTGCAAGCATTAGCTTGGAGCCACCAAACACCACGGACATCCCGCAGGCTTGCCTGCAAGATGTCCTGGCAATAAACAACTCTTGCCAATTCTCAGGGGTTGTGTGAGTGCTTCTTTTGGGGGAGGGGAATGGGCTAAAGTTGCACCAGGGGAGGTTTAGGTTGGATATTAGGAAGAACTTCTTTACCGAAAGGGTTGTTAGGCATTGGAATGGGCTGCCCAGGGAAGTGGTTGAGTCACCATCCCTGGAGGTCTTTAAGAGACGTTTAGATGTTGAGCTTAGTGATATGGTTTAGTGAAGGACTTGTTAGTGTTAGGTCAGAGGTTGGACTAGGTGGTCTTGGAGGTCTCTTCCAACCTGGGTGATCTGTATTTCATTCTTCAAATTCCTTCTGTCTGACTCCCTGCTTCGTTGTGATACCTGCCAAGATATGAACATACGCATGATGTTGCACTGAAATTGCCATCTGTTATTATGGCTAATATGTTGTCATTTTTTCCCTTTGTTACACGGGTGTACATTCAGCTGTTGTCTGCATTGTGCCTGCAATGGAGTCTTTCTGAGTGTTTTGTACAGTGCGTAGCAGAGCCCTGAAACGTTGGTGTTCTCGGATAGAGAAATCTGTTCCAATGAAATGCTTCAGAGGGTGAGTCTATATCGAAGAATAGCTGTTGGTTGCTAGAAGGATGATATCCTGGCTCTGCTTAGGACTGGTGAGTTTAGAAAGATCTAACTTGTCCAGCAAAGCCATTATCGGTGAGGCTGAGAGATGGGTTTGTTTTAGGAAGACTGTCTTCTTAGGTTTTCCTAATACGAGAAACATAAATTGCTTTTTTTAATTTGAATTCCATTTTCCTGATGCCTCAAGATACCAACAACTAGTACATCCAGGAGGTCCAGAGAAAGAAGAATAGTGTCCTATGCTAGTCAGCAGCTTTCTCAACCTAGGGCATTTGAGCAATACATAATGCAGCAGGCTGCTAACAACCATTTAGTTTTCAATTGTTTACAGCTCCGAAGCGCTCATAGGAGAGAAATTGCACCAAAATTTTTTAATCAAACTAGAGTGGAGAGTCATACAGGTCTTCCTGAAGGAGCTTATAATCTACAAAGAAAAGCCACAAAAACATTGCAAGTTAGAAACAAACCTCTAAAAGCCATCCTATAGTCAAATTTTCAGCTCAGAGACAGGACACCTTCTTTGTGAGTACTGACCAAATACATGTTATGTTTATGGCAAATGTCATCTCACTGGGATCACAGATACATGGAAGAACACAGGCTCTTTAGGAAGGACAGATCAGGAAGGCTTAAAGGGAAAAGATCTCAATCACAAGTCATTGCTGGGTGAAACTGTGTGTATTGAGAGTGGCTACGCTTCTGGGTCTTTACTGAGGTAAAGAAGTGGAAACTGCAAGAGTCTGCCGTAAGGGGTGGTGAACTTATCTTTTCAAACTGAGATATTAGATGTTAGTCCTGTAAATTTGGGTGATCAAACTGCTCACGTTGGATGTAATTCCACTTGTCCTGTTTGAAACAGATTTCCACGAAGTGTCAAGCCGTTATTATTTGTCTTTGGAACTCATATGCAATGAAATAGAAATGCTAAAGCTTATTTGAATAGAACATTGAATGTGCAACTGTCTGGTGATGGCCTAATTCAATGAGGGGATAAGTGGTTCTCAGTTGTCATTAAATTGTTAAGGAGTATAGTGTTTTAATATCTCATGAAACATCAAGTGGGAGCGTTAATGCATTGCTATCATCTAGTCCCACTTAACTGACAGCTGCTGTGGCTTTTGTGGTGATGGAAGTGAGTGCCTCCATGAGACTCCTGCTTTCTCTTTGGTACTTTTACACACACACAAAAAAAGGGGCAACGTTGATAATAGTGTTCAGCTTCGCTAGCCTTAGTGATGATGGAAGTCAACACGTATATAGGGTTCATTGGCTTTTATTGGTGTGTTGTGCAGCTCTCCTCAGCCCAGGGTTATATCTCCCAATGTTTTTTGTATGGCCAGCTGATACCTTGCTTTGGGTACGGCTGCTGCAGTTCTGGTGGGCGGGTGGTAACAAGAGTGGGAAGGCTACCACGAAGAAACAAAAGCAAGTAGTTAGTGCTAATTTCTCCATTTAATTTCTCCATTCTTTTCTACTATATTAAAATACCTAGAGAGGGATACCTGATGTATCAAAAGTGTCATAAGTCACTGTTGTGTCTTAGGAGATCTGTTCTTCTGAAGTGTCAGAAAGCAAGCATGTCTGTTTGTGCTGCTAAGCAGCTTTTACAGTGTTGTAGCCAAATTTTGCCTGAAGAGCAGAGTTCAGCTCATTGGTGTAGTGAGGGTTACAGTTCCTCACTCAGGCTGTCCTTCTATGGCAGAATTCCAGAAATGCAGTCAGTAAATGTTAAGCTCCCTTAAGTATCTGTCTTCGGAAAGCACATCCCAAGGGAAAGATACGTGCTGAAACATCTCAAATCACCTCTGGATAGGGTAAGAAACCTCAGTATAAAAAAGTGCAGTTTGTGCCTTCTCCAGTTTTTCAGCCTGTTTTCTGCAGGTTCTGTCTCCTGCTTCCAAATAACGTGATTGGTTTACCTGTCTCTTCGTGTCGTACCTGCTCCTTTGCACACTTTCAGATCATTATCTCTGTGTCGCTGTCCAGCCTGTGAGGGTTTCAAAACCTCCTTATACATCTGTGAGCACAATGCAAAATGGGAGCCTGCTGTCTAGCACCCAAGTCTCACCCATGTTGTATTTGTGTGCAGTAGATGTGAACTTATGATCATCTGTGGTCTGCATGCTAGCAGTAAAGCTGCTGTTTGTGCAGTGTTTTCCATATGTTAGAGTCATGAGACAACAGGTGGGCATGGAAGATGTCTTCTGTATGAACGTATGTCTGGGCTGGACTTGATTGGAGCATGTTACTGTGTTTCTACTAATTATTTCTGCTTCCATCTTGACTTGGAAACATACTTCTATTAGGATACAGAGTGAGCTAGTATATCATGTTTCTGCTGTGTTTCTATGTTTATATTTTTCAAAATCAAAAGCTGTTTCTTGGTAGCTAAAAAATAAGTGGAAAGAAAAATTAGGCTGCCTACAACTTATTATTCTTACATATACCTCACCCCATGTATTTCAGAAAAAATGTACAATGAAAGACTATGCAGGCTTGTAACACTAAAGAAGAAATTCTGAACGCAAAAAAAGAATGATGGTGGTTATTTCCCCACCATATTCTTTTACAGGTAAAAGATGTGTTGTGGAATAAATGGAATGTGGTTCATCTTTTTATGACGTAATTAAAAAGGCTACGAAGTTATTCTTTAAAAGATGCATACTTAAATAATTTTGGTTTTGATTTCTTCATTTTATTAAAACAGGAGAAGGATGTTTACCTTCATTAATACGGAAAAGCGATAAGTCTGTCAATGGTAAGAAGAAGGCTTCTGAATACTCACTGCTTGTTCCTGTCCTACTGAGAGCATTAATGGGCACCAGCTGGGCTGTAGCTATAGCGGCTTCGCCACTTCAGCCTTGCACAGCAAGAGCTGCTGTGGCAGTGCTGCAGAAGGGCCTCCTGTGCAGATTTAGGAAGCATACACTTCAGTTGTTGTTCCCTGGGCAACAGAATAACTGCAGCCAGCTGGCTTTGCACCACCTGAGCTGATCAAAGAGCAAACCCTGTCAGGCACTGATACTTCGGCTCCTCCAGCTTCGGTGTGAATGTCTGCAGGCAGTGATGTAGGAAGCATTGTCATTTGGGTTTCAAGGTTAAACACAGGGGAATGAGGCAGAATGACAGCAGAAAGTAAAATGTAAACATTGTTCCTGTAGATGCTACTGTCTGTGTATCGTTATTGATTCTAAGAAATCGATTAAAAATACTTAATTACTAATGTATATATAAAATGTGCTTCAGAACGATTTAAAAAGAGAGCAGGAGACTAGCAATAACCGTCTTTTTCTTTATTCCAAAAGAATACATTAATCAAGGGTGATTTATCACGTATATTTAAGTAAGAAAAGAAAGACCATAAAGAACAATTGAACAGAAAGACTCAAGTGCTCTGTGCAGTGACATAATTGGGGAGGGCAGAGCAGAGCTGGACCAGGTCTGCTTTGGGCGACTGCTGTAAGCCTCTGACAAGCCAGGACCGCAGTTGTTCTGTATGTCAGAGGATGCTTCAGTGGCATGGTAGGTTTTATTCAGCAAGTGGTGCCAGAAGAATGAAAGGTAGATGATTGAACAGCTGTGAGCTGCAGTGTTGACTGATGTGTTCCTGTATAATTGGGATCAAAATCCACTTGTGTGGGATTGGGGGGTGGTGTGGTGGTGGTAATACTTCTTGTATGTTCATTTAACTGTATTTTTACACTTTACCCTTTATATTATGGCAATGCCTTCAGGCATCGCTTTGCTTACAAGTTGGGGGGGGGGGGTTAACTTCTTAAAATCACATTTTAAACTTTGTAAACATCGATGTTTTTAATTACTCCTCTTGAAATATGTTTCTTCTTTATCTTTTTTAATGCCTCTATTGCTTGTGAATTGCGTAGCTTCAGTTCTGGAAGTGTAACTGCAGCGGGTGAACCGGAGGCAAGCAGAACATGGATAAGTGATAGTACATATCAATGTTTATCAAGTTCTCAATACACACCTGAATGAGTAAGGGAAACAGAATTGGTGGTTTTCTGTGTGTACTCAAACCTCTGCTGAAACTGCAGAGTATTGATCACCATCTATACTTCTGATGATGATTTATTTTATTCATATTCCATGTGTTTTTTTGTTGTTCAGTTTCATCTTTGTTTTAGTAACATTTGACTGTCTCCAAAATAATTTCAGGTGTTTTTTCTTTTCTTTTTCTTTAAACCCAGACCATCAAACAAAACTCTGAGTAGAGTAGTTTTTCTGTAGCTTCCTTCCAAAAAATCTATTTGTGGAAGGAGAGTTTCAGTAAAGGAATTAAGTTTGGAAAAACAGTGAAATTACTGGATTGCTTTCAATTGCAAAATCTTAGAGTTCCGACATAACAAGTATGGCTTTTTGTTCTCACTAATACGAAGAGAGATCTATTTCAGACCGCTTACTGTCTTCAGTGACTATAGACTACATCTCTTCCTTCTGCATCTATTCTGATTTAGTGTCAGTTATCCAGCTATCAGTTGGTTTCTTAGTATATTTACTGGGATTACAAGTCATGTCCTTGTTAAACTTGCAATTTATTAAAGGGAATAAACTGTATTTTTCAAGAAGTCTCTGTAAACAAATTTTTATAATGGCATCCATCTGAAAATTTGCTAAAATCCAGTATGAGTTACACTTAGTTCAGAAACGAGGCCAATTTAGACCCAAACTGCAATCACTGTGTAATCATTTTACATCTCCCCACATTGTTGATTCAGCACTAGCCTGGACAGAATGTTTGTAGCTTTCCATGCAAAGAATTCTTTGTGGTTTTCCAGGCTATAGAATTTTCTGAATAAATTTTTAAACGTCATTCAGAATTTTTATAAACTTTTAGGTTACTCTCTCTAAATCTGGAGACCTGACAGAGTTCACTTCTTTTACTATGTGAGTCTGTAGGAATTTCTTTCTCAGAGCTGATTAAGTTGGAGTAGCTCTCCCAGGGGAGCACTTTTTGGAGGTTGATAAACAGGATGCTTCACCTGTCTACAACTTCTACCCTTTTTCTGTGTTAAAAAGGTGATCGTGGGAAGCTGAAAATTGCTATGGAAATAGCCCTCATTGAGAAGTCTTTTGGAGTGCTGTAGTGAAAATTGGTATTGATTTGACCAAGTTGTGACCCTTTGCAAATTGCACACTCTGCATGCAGAGAATTTTCTCACTTGCTTGACTTGTAAAGTAGGCATCTAAAGAAGGCCTTGTGCTCTGTAGCTCTCTCGGGCTTTGGCTGAACTCCCCAAAGTTTGTTTCCTGCAGTTACTGCACCCTCAGAGCTGCCAGCGTAACTGTGTGTGTAGATGCTTTCTAACTCAGTGCTGTCAAAATGTGGGTTATTTGCTTATTCCTCGACTTCTTGCTTGCTTGTTTTTGAGCTTGGATCATTTCAACAGGACCAGGTAGAACAAACTGTGTACAGTCACTCTGGCAGGTCCGTGAGTATGGTGTCCTCTGTCGAGGAGATCGTGTTAATGAAGCTGGGGGAACAGTGCTTAACAGGGAGTTGTTGCAATTGTTAAAGCACGTCTAACTCTGGCTTTAACTGTACCTAGTGAAAGGTGTGCTGAAGGTGCACGATGGTTTAGATAAGTTTTTCTTGAGTAATGAGGAACAAAGGTGACAAAGATGTAACAGTTCAATGTCTTAGTCCTGGGTCACTTCTTGAGAGCAATGCTCTAGGAATACAGCGGGACTCCTTTCTGCGAACCTTTTACTCATATTTTATGAAGGTGTGACTTAACAGTTACTTAGTGCTTAGTTAAACCTACAAATATATTTCTTCATACACTCAGTGATAAGACTGCAACAGTAGCTAGCTTAACCTTATCTATTCTGCATTGGTGCTGTGCCATAAAGAAATAAAAATTCTGGTTTAAATATGAGGTAGGGAAAAGTGGCCTCAAAATATGTGAATAGCTTTAAGGAAGGCATAGAGATATGACCTAGTTATTATGTGTTTAGCTTGCTGCTCTTCCTTTGACAGAGTAACCGGTATTGTCATTTCAATATTACATTCATTCATATTGGTCTCAACATTTTTAGAGAAATAATGCAAGAGGTTATAGATAACAACCTTGTCATTATCAATGTGTGTGCACACTGGGATGAAGTGAAGATAGTAAAATAAGGGAAAATCTGGGGTTTCTGCTTGCCCTTAGGTATTCAGTGTAAGCAGTGGAACTATAGAAACAGTAGTGAAATTACTTAGTAATGTTGTTGGCAAATTTTAATATGAGTGCTTGGGAAGTTACAGCTATGTGGGTAATTCCAGAAACACTGTGTACTCCTAGCAAGCTTCTCATACAGCCATGAGAAGCTTATTGTGGGACTTGGATTTCTATGCAGTGAAAGTTATCTTGTGTTTATGGGTTCATAAAGGTTTGTTGCCAATGGTTATTTGATTAAAAGGAATCACGACCCACAAAAAAAAGTCCATGTCATCTGTCATTATGGGATGATACTTTGACTCAGACCTAAAGTTTGCCTGCTTATGGGGAGAATAATGGTATATATATTTTAAAAGTTCCGTATAAAAAGGAAAATTAAGCCTTGGTTAAGACCAGTTATATCTAAAAGTACTTCTGTGAGAGGCAGTGGTGATTCCATTTTGGTTTAACACATCTGGGAATTAATAAAGTGTCAGAACTGTAGATGAGTACATAAAAAGTGAAAAGAGAAACTAAAAGTACTCTCAAGTCTTCACTCTACAGGTTTCAGCCACGTATCTAATTCCAGAATTTGTCCAAACTGTAAAAATACAAGCTGAAGATCTGTGATATACATGCTGTTGTTTATAATAGTTGATCATTCAATAGCTGGAAAGTGGCCTGTCGTTTTTCCATGTGCATCTCCAAACCCATCTGCAAGCAGAGTGTGCTGCATGTTGAAGAGTTTCATGCAAACTGGTTTTTAGTGTTCCTTTCTGACACACGGAATTGTTGTGTCCCCCACCACCAGCCCCATGGAAGTGAAACAGGCATAGGATGGTACAGAGTTTTGCATGTGAAATTCTGAGCCAACCTAATAAAAAAAAAAAAAGATTGCCTAAAGTCCTACAAAGTCACAGCCATTAATACAGAAATCTTGCTTGCTCAAATTACTTTTCAGAAAGAGAAGCTTCTCATGCATTTTGGAAGAGCAAATGGCATCTGATATACATCATATAGTCAGAGCAGCTTTCCAGAGAGCCATTTCTTGGAGCGCAGCATATACTGTTCTTACATAGGTCTGTAAGATGTGGAAATCTGATAAATTTGTTTTTACTACCCAAATAAATCTCTTCTGCCAGGAATATAAAAGTATACTTCCATCTTGTTCCTTAGAAATGTCCATAGTTAAATCTGAAAACAAATGCGAAATCTTCATAGAATTGTTGCACACATTCACAATTGGTGGCCTTTGACAAATTTTCAAAGCATGAAAGTGTTATAGGAGCCCAGGTTACATCAAGTTTCAGAAAGATTTCAATATATTTACTTCAGATTCAATCAGTCTTCAAATCACTGCTCATTTAGTTGATTTAGATTTTTTAAAATTTTTTTCATTTTTGAGAAGTTAAAATGACTTTGTAAGGCTGTCTTAAGACTCGTGGTGCTCTTCTGACAGCAAAGATAGCTTGAGAAATGTGTAGTTCGTTTTCCATGATGGCTTTTGTGGTTCTCTGAATAGATGTTAGTGGTAGTGGAAAAGTTAAAGCTTTATATGCATGGTACGGACCTTTCCCTAATTATGATACACCATAAATTTCTTTTCCGTGTTCTTTAACATTTTAACATTCTGCCACGTATTTGAGTATCTAGGCAAAACATGGAGTAAATGTTACTTTCTCAAACTACATTGCACGTTCAGTTTAGGTTATCTTTATTTGTATAGTGTAGAATGCATACTGTGCATTGACTTGCCCTTTGCTAAAGAAAGGTAGCCATGTGCTACCTCTTCCTCTTCTTCATTCAATGGCACATAGATTTAAAGTGAAGGATTTGCCTCAAATGGTTTGGAAATGGCTATTTAGTTAGCATGCATTAGAATTATTAAAAGCTCAATTACATGCTAATAAATAAGGGATTGTCCATCATCTTTCGATATATAGTCTCTCAATACTGCATTCAACTTGTATAGAAATTCCAGTTTGCTGTATAACAGTTACCAAAATTGTACATATATTTCATACTTAGTGCATTCTATCAAATACGTAGTGCTCATGTATTCTGAATTCCATGCCTTAAAGTCCTTCTCTTACCCCGTTTACTTTTTTCAGAAATGGATGTTGCTTTTTGTCTTATTGTGTGTTGCTTGAATGCCTGTTTTGTGTGTATAATATTCAGATTGGTTACCTCTGTGGTGGAGACATTTCTGTTAAATGGCACTGAGCCTGAGAAGGCCTTTTTCAGATCTACCATCCACCCTTTTGAAAACAAACACCCTCATTACAGTTGTTCCTGTTTTCCTCTCTGCTGATTTGAGCTGGTCACGTCTGCTCACGGGTCTTTAATCAGGCACTTGACTAAGATCAGCCAGATGTACTTGAAGACAGAACAGTGAGAGAGAGGCATGTGAAAAGACTTTGCAACACAAAACGTTTCACCCGTTTCTTATCCACTGGACTTTGCATTTAGCATCTTCCAGCAGGTAGTGACGCCCCCTGTTCACCTAACATCCCTGTAGTTGGTTTCTTTGTTCCTGCTGCAGTAGCTAACTGACCTGTCCTTGTTCTGGGAAGCCTGGACCACAGCCCGTAACGATATGAACATATGTGGTGCTGCTCTCATCTCTTCCCATTTTGTGCTGCTAGAAATCCCTTTTTCTGGGGGGTGATGGGCGTTACCTTATGGTATTTTATAAACCATATGGTATTTTTTCCCTTCAATCTATAGTCAGCTCATTCCTTGTATGTTGTAATACTTTGCTATATGCATGTAAGTTGTTTGTTGTTTGGAAGCTGTTTTTGTTCACTGGAGGTACAGGAATGTATTTGGGTGGAAACCTGAAGTTTTGTGGTAAACTGTTATTGGTAGCAAAGGATACAACATAATGCTGTAGGTTTAACTGAAGGTAGCCCCTGAAAGGAAAATGTTAAAAGTGTCTCAATCATTACTGTTAAGGGCTCAAGTAATACAAGTTGTGCGTTATTCTCATTAACATCAACACGGGGAAAGCTTCAAAAACTCGCCTTAAACATAGTTGTTTTCATGGGCACCGATTTCTGCCTTCAAAACAGGGAGAACTGGGTTGAGTGAATGCTAATTATGAGTTTTGCAGCAACTTGACTGCTAACTTGAGGTCTGTCAGTATCCATGTTCTGTGTTCTTTGATTCAGCTTACTCTAATATTTTTAAATTTTTTAAACAGCAGATGTGCACTGCTTATAGATTTGTGTAAATGTTGATGCACTGTATCCAAAATATGTCTCCCATACAATGATCTGTTGACATTATTCTCTGTTGCTTAGCTTCAGACAGTAAAGTCATGACATGTGCTGCTGTTTGGAGGATGCCGAAGGAATTGGAATCAGGCAGTCATGAATCCCCTGATGATTCATCAAGCAACACTCAAACCCTGGAGCTACTCTGTCACCTTGACAACACAGCCCATGGCAATATGGCCTGGTAGGATTCTGCATATTTTATACTCCTAGAAAAAAACTAAAGGAGAGACCTGTGCTGTTAGTTTTGTGCAGATTTATATTGTAGAAGCTATACTATACACCTTAAAACTATCGTCTTTAAAAAAAGTACAAATTGGATTTTTGTCCCAGATGTTTCATAGATTAAAAACATTTATTATAGTCCTGCAAACACATATGGAGTAACAGCCTGTGTACTGTTTTAATGTGCTTCTCCCCACCTGCCCCCATCTAAAGCCTTTGTTGCACAAAGGTATTATACTTAGCGTTTCAGTCTTTTCATGGAATATAAATTTGATGTTGCTTTTCAGTCTTTACTCACCTGATTTGGCATGAGTGCAAGTCATTGTTTATTAAGGATAACAATTCATTATATTATTTAACTGTTTAACTGCTCTTTTCTATTATCTAAGAAAAGACAAGAAGAGCTGTAATACTGCAGAGAGAATTATAGAAGTTTGTTTCCCTTTCCTTTCTGTTCTTTGAAAGAAAGTTAAATGTGCCCGTTGGGTATTCACAAGTACTTTGCTTCTGGGGAATGTGTATGACGTGTTTCCACTGCTTCCTGAACAGATGTGGGGCAAAGAACCGCTAACGTGCGCGGTTCCTACTTCACCAACTGAAATGTTGTATGTGTTTGTGGGATCACCTGGCCACCTTCTACTGGCAAGAAAAGTTGAAATTATAAGAATATGGTCTGCAGCAGTCTCGGAAATGTCTGTCTGTCAGACAGAAAACAGCAGGCAATGATCGTGCAAGTTCTACAGTCCGTTTCACAATCAAAGAATTTTAAGAAAAATGGAACAACAGAGCAGATTTTTTTAAATGAAATGTGACATCTCTGAACTGAAACTGAACAGGGATAATGCAACATCAATGTTGGTATTACTATAAGTGTCTTAAATGAGAGTAGAAGGGGCCTCTGGTTTCTGAACTCAGATACCTGCTGTGTGAGGTATCCAGCATGATCTCATTATCCTTAAAGATATTCTAGTAGCGGTAACTTTGAATTGTATCAAAAAGGAAAGATACTTAAAATCAATCTCAGTTCCTTTTCAAAATCTGGTTATGTAAAGTTTTCTTTGTTTTTCCTTAGCGGCTAGTTAATGAATAATTTAGAAATGATAGCTAATTCAGTTGATTTTTAATTGTGGCATGCATTGTACCGTAAGTTTTAAGCCTCTGTTTCGGGTTTGGGGCTTGGACTTGAAATTTCAAGGTGTGGTTTGGTGGTTTTTTTAGGTTCTTCTTAGACAAGAATGGACATATCAACAAATTAAAGTGTGTTATCTAGGCTACTTTATTCTAATATCTCAGCTTAGCTAATGTTAGATTTTTTTCATGTTAGTAACTTTTAAAGCTTTGCTACTCATTTTCATATGAATACTTCTCTTTATAACTCTTTGATCACATTAGACAATTCAATTTTTACCATTGAAAACTTCTGATAATTACTTTCCAGTATAGCTGGGAATATTGTGAGGGCTTTTTTCATCTTCACCTTTTGCCCCTTAAAATTAATGTGCTTTGTCTTTTTATTTCCCTTAATCTGTTTCTCTCTCTCTGATATTGAGATACCTGGGTTTCATCAGAGGAAAAACGGGGCACATTGCTGCTTTATATCAGGATGTGAATTTATGTGCAAGCCCAAAATCAGTTTTTTTCTCTTCTGCTATAGTTGGTATTAAGTTCATATTCAATTTTGTCTCCTGTCATGTGATTGTTTTTGTTCAGTGCTAGTACTTACAAATATCTGCTACTATTTTAAAACCTGTTAACCTTTTCTCCATGACTTTTTGCCATTACATTTCTTTGGTGTCCTCTATTTTTGATTCTCATTTTATGTTCAAATTTCATTGTTAATCTCTGTAGATGTCTTATTTCTACGTCACTTTACTATTACAAAATTTCTGTGTTTATAATTGGTTAAAATTTAAGGTATGTTTGTCTGCTCTTTCAAATATCATAAATGAGATTGATGCCATTCTCATTAGGTTACGTGCCTAAAAGCATTTTAGCTGGTATGTCAGATCATCACAGAGGGCACATGGGCATGTGTGTTTTTTCGTTCTGTTTCTTACGTGTGTGTGGATATGTGCGTGTGCACATGCGTAAATACACATATGCATAAAGATTGAAAATGCCCTAAGTGATAGACATAAGTGTAAACAGAATACTTTGCATTAGTATTTCTCACCTTATGTCAGGCAAGCAAAGCTGAGTTAGAGGATCTTGTTCTAGAGCAGGCTAGTCTGTTCCTGCCTCTGTCATAGTGGAAACAGCTGATGCAAATGACAAATTTGGCACAAAAAGTTTATTTCAGTATCATTTAACAGTCCATGTCCCACTGAGTGGTGTGTTAACTACAAGTAGCACCTTAAATACTCTTCTGTGCATTTCAGATACTTACAAAAACTGGAAGTACCTGAGATACTTACAGCATGGCACGATTGTTGTTGGAACCAGTCTTTAATCAGAAGCAATTTTCCTCAATCTAAAATAAAAATACTTTTCAAACCTTACCGTAAGCCCAACTGCCTAATATACGTAACCACGCTGTGTGAGAGCAGTGGTGTTCTGGGGCCAGGTACCTGCAGGAAGAAGAGTAATGCTGCTTCTGGCTCTGTTTTAACTTGCCATTTAAGCATACTCTAGTATATTTCACTCACAGAACACAATTTTGACACTGAAGCTGGGGTTCAATGTGGCCACATGCACTCTGAGTTTCCATCCCCAGGGCACAGTATAGCAATAGGCCTCAAGCTCTACCCTGGCTGAAAAATCCCATATGACACTATGCAAATTCTGCGGTTCCCCCACCCCATCCGATGTGTTTCCTCTAAAATGACTGCAGAAATTGCTCTTTGCCCCTCCAGCTGTTTCAGAAATAAGCTTGCTTCAGCCCTTAATCTCTGCAGTAGAACATGGTCAATTCTATAAGCATCATGTGGCCCCAGAGGCTGGGCAAGACTTATACCTGACAGCTCCCTGTGTGCTTTCCTGCCAGACATTCCTACTGCTAGAACGTTTTCCTAGGTTGGCCACCTCACTGATCTTTGACAGACAAGCCAGTTACATGTTTCTTTCATGACATGTCATATATCCGTAATATTCTTTTTTTAAGCCTTCTTCAAGCTATAGAATGGCAATGGTGTCTAACTTCTGTCCTTCTGCTTTGGAAGTGAATCCTGGCTTTACACCCATCTGTATTTTTTATCAGCTTTCATTGAAGAAACTCATTCTGTTCTGTATGTGCTATTCATTCTGTGTAGCCATTACTAATGGTAACAGTAATGCAGCGTCAGTGTCTGCATATGTGAAATGTGTTACTCCTTACTTTGAAGCTTTCTTCCTGTTGGTATTAAAAAAGATGAGCAAAGTCATAAACTTGTAATCCTCATGTAAACCTTTTATCTGTACTTGTTCAAACAGTTTATTTTTTTCTTAACTCCTTGACCCTGCTTTTTGTTTGAAGTATGTTGCCACTTGATTTTTTTTCTTTATTAGTGAGTAGGTTCTAGCTCCTTAGTGTGTTGTTCCTGAAGCTGTAAAAAGGTTTGTCTTTGTAATAGTATCTGCAAATCCTCCAAGCAGATACACGGCTTTAGTCTTAAAGTGCTTTTTCTGGCGTGGGAAATAGAGTTCAACAGGAACAATAAACTATGCTGCCCAAAACATCTCACTCCTACAGTAATTTAGCTGCATATACTCTAGATCTTCTGTTATTGTAGGTATGTCATGGAAAAAAACACACAGCAATATGTGAAGGTATGGATGGAATAGTGAAATAATTTTTAATAATGAAATTACAATGTTTTTGTATATTTGCCTTAGAATATTGTTTGTCAGTGTTTCTGCCATGTTATTTAAATATTCTTGTTGTATATAATCAAATATTAATTATTTTAGTATTTCCTCAGTGTGTTGTATTCCTTAACCTGTATTTCATGTTTTATATAATGTCAGAAACAAGGCATAACTTCTTAAGTTAAAACAGAAAACAAAAGTCAATTATTGGGGAGGGGAAGTCCTCTTCTCTTCCTCTCCTCCAAAAGAGAATGGAAGCTAGTAATACAGTCCAAGATCTACTTAAAATGAACAAAAAAAATGCTGTCCTTGTGATAATGTAATCTTAATCGTAATAAACAGAAGACACTTCTGTTTTTAATGTTACTGCTCTGGTCAAGCTGAACCAGTGCTATAACTTGCAGCTTAAAGATAATCAACAGCCCCTGAGGAGTTTGGGACTATGGTCTCTTCTTGTACACTGATATTGCTATAGCTGTACTTAGCAGCACTTAACATCTAGGAAATGCTGTTTGCGTATGACAAATCCTTTGTTGGTTACTCAGGTTGAATAGACTAAAGCGTAGACAAAACTGAGAATAGTGCCAAGGCCTCAAACATAGTCTCTCTTTAGGAAGGACAAGCTGGGGAGATGAGGAGGGAATTTGTCTTGTGTGTAAGTGCAGCTGGAGAGCATTGAGCTTTGTCCGGGGGTGGAGGACGAGCTAGCTGACAGCTTGTGTAAAGATTTGAGAGCAGAACGGTGTGGGTGACTCAATATGTGTCTGCTACAGGACACCTGATCAGGAGGAACAAGTAGATGAGACCTACAGACTGCTAGAAGTACCCTCGTGCTTGTGGGATCTGGTCCTTGTTCAGGGCTTGAACTGTCCCAGTATGTGCTGGAGGGACAAGACAGCAGGGCGTAAGCAATGTGGGGGCTTTCTGGAGAGCATTGGTGGGCAGCTTCCTGATCTTCAGAGATCTGTTTCAATAAGTCCCATGTGATAGGGCTCTAGGAGGGTCTGAGAAATCCTTAAGTGATACTCAAGGATCACTTTCTCTGAGCTCAAGAACGGTCCATTCCTATGAGCAGGAAGTCATGCAAAAATGCCAGGATACTTAGTAATATGCTGGATATACTGATAAACGGCAGACCTTAGAGGAGAAGGAAGTGTCCTGAAGAATCTAGTAATAATTTCATAACTTCAAAAGTACAGCTTTTTTTTCTAGAAATATGAATTAATATTCCTCATCTGTCTGAAATAAGCACGTGGGAACAGGCAAAACTACCCTCATAATGTCTTTAATCAACTATAATGACTTACCTCTGATACCAAATGAGTTTGGGGAAGCCCCCTAGCCTTGATAGGACCATCTTTTTAACTTGAGCAGTCAGTCTAAGAGCATAGACCAAACCTGAGCACGCGCACAACAAACAAATCTACCCTGTAGCATGGATTTCAATTAGTGCTACTCATGGGTTTTGTACTCTGTGGGATTTCCACGTTGATTATCTCTTCTGAAAATAGAAGAAACAATCTGCTCCACCTACAAGTCAATGGGAAGGAATTTAGGACTAAGTTACTGCAATCTGAAGAATGGTAGGTTACTTTGTAAGAGCTCTTACCACACCCTCCACAAGAACAGTCCCTGTGTACAACTTGTGTATTTTATTGCTGCAAAAAAATGAACACAGTAGAGAATGGCTGACTAATGTCTTAAGTCTGAAAACTGTTAGTCATAGCATCCTTTCTATAAAGTAGGTCTTGCTACTTACTGTTTCACATGTGGTTGTATAGCACGTTCATGTTTTGCCCCTGCTGGTAATTACGCTTACTGTGCTGCAGGTATGTGCAGGACATAGTTAAGCTGGTTAAACTATAGATGTTGATTCATATCTATAATCATTCATGACTTGAAATGTTGCCAGTGACCAGCTTTTGTTAGTTTAGTTCTTATGTACAGCCTGTATAATCAGTTTGCACAATTTTGTGTTGCTATTTAAAGTATGTAACGTATAAATTTTCTGGGGGTGGCCACCTAGATGGAAGCCTCGGATTGTTAATGAACTATGGAGATGATCACCTGTTGGTCATCTCTTCAAATCATGAATAATTATCAGGAATTTAATACTCTTTCCTACAAATTAGGTATTTAGGAGCTCATACTTAAAATGAATGGGTCCTACAACTTGCTTTCATGCAACAAATTCCCTGCCATGCTTTCTATTAGATCGTGAGCTCCTAGGATTCAGACTGTCTTTCTTAAGATTATATGTTCATAAATATCTTCTCAGTGCTGAGATTGTGATTTTTGCTTTAGAGAGCCCAATTCTTTTTCTTGTTGTAATCTTATGTAACTGCACACCTGCAGTAGACAGAGATGGAGTGAGGTAAATACAAATACTGAGGCTAGCCCTTCATTATTTTGCTTTTATTTAAAACAAACAAACAAAGGCTTGTGGGGTCACCGGCATTCTAGTTTGATCACTTAAGGGAAAAAAAAATTAAAAACACTTTAGTGCAAGTATTTATCCTGTGTCACCTCCTTGTGGGGTACTTTTGCATACATTTATGCAACAGTTATATTTTACTTAATGTAAAAATAATTCGAAGAGCCAGAAAGAAGTCCAAAGTAGGTGTCTTTGGGGGGTGGGGGTCTTGGCCAAATTAATCTTTACCTTTCTCATTCTTCTCAGTATACTCTTAATCATAAAAGATACTTAGATTCATCCATCTTAAGTTTCTATATCTGTATACGTATATTTAAGGAAGCTATGATTTTTCTTTTACTTTGTTTTGACTACTTGAACACCAAAATATACCTGGGTGGCTTAGTATTCTGAGACAAATCATAACCTGCATTCACTAAACATGTGTCAGCAGCATGGACTTCAATACCAGCAAACAGCCAGAACTGTTCTCATTCAAAAATGTGGCCACTCTGTAGAGCACTTGAGTAAGGAGTAAGAATTGTGGATTCCTGGCTGTCCTCTGAGCCTTATTCTTAGAATAATATCCTAGTCAACAAAAAAATTGAATTACTGTACTGCACAGAACGAAGAATATTTGGGTATATAACATTAATTTTTCCGATGGGTTCTTTTGAGGCTGCAGGATGTTTGGATATATTTTCCACTTTGCAGTGTGTGAGAATTTTCAGTTGAACAATTTTTTTTCTACTTATAAAACCAAAAAGCAGTTAAAACTTTTTGTCCAACATATTATGGCTGACTTCAATTCACATCTACAGAAGTGTTTACATGTTACTTTATTCTTCTGTAGCCTACAGTGGAGAACTTGAATTGTTCATTTATAAAAGCTCAGTATGTTAATAAATGATGGTGTTAACTATCTATTCAGCATAAAACAGATAATGTAGTCCTTTTATGTGTGCATTTGAATGAATATTGTAAACTCTCTTTTTTTCTTTACTAGGAAAATGTTCTCTTCACGATTTATTTTTTAACCAAAAACTGCTAGCTAGAAGCTAATCTGAAGCATCAGGAGTCAGATGATAACAAAACAGGGTAAAAGGCAACAAATATAATTGCTTGTCTGCTGTTTATAGATTATCTAAAGAGCAGTAGTGAAGTTGACACTCAGTTTCTGAGTGACAGCTGTGAATTTGACAAATATCTTGTCCATTTCTGAAAACTGTAAGCATCAGCAACTGTTGGCACACTGTGGGAAAATGGTATTGCCTGTTTATCTGCTTTCTTTTTAAAAGATTAGCACCACTTCTGCTGTGTCTAAAAAATATTCTAAAATGTATATTTTGCTTCAAAAGCAGTGTTTTTTTCTCACCAGTGTTTTTCCCCTTCTCTATGGTATTTCATCTGTTTGATATTCAGTTGCTACTGCAGAATATGGCTGAACATGTCACAAAGGGTGATTTGAATAACCACTTAAATTGTAAAATGTGAATGATCACCACAGCCACACCCATAAAACAGTGAACTTTCATAAAGGGTAAATTAAACAGAAGTAAAATGGGCATCTCACAAGGACAGAGTGAATGTGCAGAGACCTTTTTGTTCTAAGATATGTCAGCTGGGTTATATAATTGGCTCTAATTAGCACACTATTCAGCTATAAAAATTCTTTACCTTGAAGCTCAGTAACACTCAAAGACATGAAATTTCTTCCCACCTTCGAAAACAACAACAAAAAAATTGCTTCCAATCTTGCATTTAAAACCAAAGGCTCAGTGGTCAGTGTGGGAAAAGGGACAAATATATCAACAGGCATTGAGAATATTGATCTCTGGCTGGAAGAACCCTTAAAGAGGTAATTGCTCAAACCAAATTTTATTGTATATAATTAAAGAATATCTACATATATCAACACCAAATGACAGTGTTGCACTTCAAGCAATATGTAAGAAAAATAGTGAAATTTAAAACAAACAAAAAAAGTAAAAAACAAACAAACAAACAAAAAAAAAACCACTTAAAATCTTAAGGATTTCTTAGTTACCCATGTTACCCATTTGTCACCTCTTATGGTAGTGATGATTCTGTTGTCATTTAAAAGTGATGATCCCAAATTAATGTCTTCACTTTGGGAAAGTGAATTGTGGAAGGTTAACTGTGTGATCAGGTGGAGGTCATGGTGCATTGATATTTTATCCTATTATATGTAGATAAAGTGTTTTCATCTCTTTGAAGGGCTTAATAAATATATCTGTGCAGCAAAACTATATGGAATCCTAAAATATACATAGCTGTGACAACTGGCTACTTCTAATTATTATAAACCAAATTGATGCTTGAACCTGTAATTGAAACTGCTTAATCATTTTATTATCAACACTTGTTTTCAGTTGCTTATAAGTTTTTCTAAGGTGTAACATACAACTTCTAACAAGAAACACTTCTTAAAAATAAGACTGACGATAACGAAAGTAAAACAGCCTAATTTAAAGCAAATCATAGAATCATTCTAGTTCTATATACTTGTTAAAACACCTTTAAAACATGATGGCAGCTTAATGTGCTAAATGAAGTGATTTTGTCCTAATACAACAGAGCTCGTTACAAATGATCTTTTATAAGTAGTTAGTTTCCATGGATTGACAATGTAGTAAGGATGCAGGTCATGGTTCCAGCTGAAGATAGATGCAGAAGCTGTTCCTTTATTTGAGCTGCCCTTTTCCCTTAGGGAAACATTCAGTGGGTGAGGAGTCAGCAACACACCGGTATTTATAGTTCCAGCTGCTTTATCTGCATGGTATTAATTTACCTTTTTTGGCATGATGCTATCTTCTCCTTATTACCTGGCTTCTCTTTAACAGTTGTATTTGTCTAAGCACTTTTTTCAGTAAAAGTACAGAGTTAAAAGCAATGAAACTCTTCATGGAAGAAGCAAAGTGGAAAATCTTAGTTGAGAATGAGGTATTTCGCTTAAGTTGTGAAGAACCTACACTGTTTCACCCTACACTTTTACTTTTCTGTTAATTTCTCTTCCTAATGGTTTATAGCATATCCTGGATTGGATTGAGCCCCATGGGTTTGATCTGATGTCAGGCAGCTCGTACTTACTGTATTAGGAAGGTAAGAGTAATATAAAAGAGTAACATAAATTGGGAGATAAATGGTGCATAAGAGCATTTATAGCGTACAGTACCAAGGTAGGAAGGTAGCCATTGGCTGCCTGATGTTGGGCTTGCTTGCCCAAGACTGCATCTACTCACAAAGCCTTGTTTCATGTCTTCAATCTAGAGACTGACTTGATTCATGCAAAAAGTTAGACTAGAAAATCTGTGTCTAGTGATGGACTCTTGACAAACTTCAAGAGCTATTTCTTCACATATGCACTGAGAACATGTATGTCAAATGCTTTTGAGGAAATTAAGTTTTTTGTCTAGTGATGGGAGAAAAGTTCACTATGTAGCTATTGATATGAGAGTTGTAATCTGTCTTCAACTGCGTTGTGGAGGTAGGAAGTTGCACAACTTTCTTTTAGACCTCTTGGGTACGGGTCTTGGATACAGAAACCTATTCTCATCAAATAACAAATATTATTCATTTAACCTTATTGTTATCTCCAGCAAACTTACTAGGGTTTTTGTGTATATGCTTGGCTGCACTGCCTGTACCCTCTGGCTTGAGTGTGCTGCTTCTAGTAGCTAGAAATAGAGATGAGGGCTGATGATTTCTACTATTCTTTCATGTATAGCACAAAACTGGTGAATCAGGTAAAAAAGGGTGTGTTGATTGAGCCATGATGACATCTGCTGAGTTTGAAGCAGTTGGCGTCAAAGCTCTGAGGCTTATGATTTTTGATGCACCTCCAAAAATGATGCGCAAAGTTGCATATGAAGAACTTTAAGGTTTCAAGCTAAATTACTTGAAAGTGAGTGCATGTCAAGGCCTTTGGTTTTTTCCTTGCACGTATGCAGAATGGCTTGTGCTACAATGACATAATCACTTTTCATTTTGCCTGACTGAATATACAGAACGGATGGCAAATGAAGTAGGGTTTCAGGAAACTCTTACGGTTAAGCTAGTGTCTAGGGAAGCTGAATTGCATTCCTTTTTCTGACAAATTTGGACAGGATGTCAAAGGGCACTCAAAAGGAAAAGGAAAGCACCAGAGCTGATTAAAAGATTACGTAAGCAAGCCTAGTTTTGTATCATATAGTTCAAGTAACTGACACTGCTATAGTGTTCATCTATGACACACAAAAGTTGCTTGATTGCTTGTTAATGGCAGGTTTTGCACTTCAAATGTGGGCCAGTTTCAGCTGAAGGAAACCATAATCAAAATCATTTAGGAAGTGTTGGAACAGATTAGGTACATGAACTTAAAATGTCTTTCTAGTGCTAATTCTGATTCATTTTTGTTTTTAATCTTTTTTCTCCTGTTTTACAGTGTTATGTGGGAACCTATGGGAGATGGTAAAAAGATTATTTCTCTGGCCGATAATAACATACTATTGTGGGATTTGCAGGAAAGTTCAGCCAAGGCTGTGGTAAGAAATTTTTTTAAACAAATGATGATATATTTGAAAGTAGTATAAAGAACAATATCCACCAGCCCTCAATTTGCTAATCTTTTAACTACTAGCTCCCTAAAGACTCCTCAAGTATCTTGTCTTTAACATGCGTGGAGGAAATGAATAGTAGATCAATTGTCTTGAATGTGAGTGTTTAAGAGTAGGCAACTGGGTATTTTTATCTGTTGCTATTGGTTAAATAATTCACTTTTTTGAGAATTGGCCTTACTTTACTATTTATTCTAAAGAAAAGCAATGTTAGCTTGATAACTATGTATGGGGGGATATTTATGATTAATAAAGCCAAAAATTATCCAATTCACATGACAGTACATTAACCAATACTGGTTAATGTGTCACACCCCTGTATTTAATTTACGACCCTTGGATATAGGTTTTTGTATAAATTCCTTCATTTTCTGTGTTTTGAGTTCTCAGTATTAATTTAATTTAGCACAAATTTACCTATTTAGACAGTTTCACTTGTTGTTAAAACCATTTTATCTGATACTCAGAAGTAGAAGCAATAAGGTGCCGTTGGCATGGATTTCTGTCTGATTTTGTCACTTCTTATAGATAACAAAAGCCTATTTGTGTAATGGCATAGATTATATATAGAAAACTTTAGATGTTTCTGCGTAGAGAAGCCACTGGATTTGCATTACTCTTACATTAGTCGGTATTTCTTTTTTAACACCTGCGTAATGGGCAGACTTCTTTAGAATGCTGCCTTTAAACCTGTTGAGAAATTACTTTAGAGGACAATTCAGCTTTCGTGTTACAGTTTTTCATATAAGGCTGTCTCCTGTACATGGTTCTGGGTGCAGGTGGTGCTGCTTGAGCAGGGGTTTGGACCAGATGACCTCCAGAGGTCCCTTTCAACCTCAACCGTTCTGTGATTCATGTGATGTTTTCTGTTTCAAGGACAGATTTTGGAGATGTATGATTCGAGATACTTTTTCTTGGTACTCTCTTGCTGTCAGTGTTAACATTCTACTAAAAGTTTAATTTTTGAAGTGTCCTACTCAAGCTCTTCATGTTCTCTGTTGCCTGACCATCAAAAAATAAACAGTGCAGTCTTCCTTTTATTTCCCTGAGTCCATTGTCCTATGCAGTATCTTTTTCATTTCTATTAATAATCTGCAAATTGTACAAAGGCTTTCAGATTTAGGAGGAACGGTAAAACAGTAGTAAGTTTGAATACAGTTTTGTATCACATGTTAACACAAGTAATCTTTCACCTTGCACTGCTGTATTCTTAAAACATATACTTCCAAAAGACTTTTTGGAAGATGATACATCTTAGGCATCATAGATCTTAGTGATGGTAAGAGCTGTAGTTTCTAGATTGTTAATCTGAATGCTAAAGACAGACATTCTTAGTGGAAAGTAATAGTAAAAAGTTAGAAACTACAGAAAGGTGTATTGAAATCATGTAAGGAGGTTTAAACAGTCTTGTATTGACAGTATGTTTTTCTGTTGATGTCAGTTAGGCTTTATGTAAGCAGTATATGTATTTAATCCTTTTCATCCAACTAGGTCTCATATTTCTGCTGAGAGTAGCAAGCTTTCTGTTAAATCTTGTATTTAATAGAATATTCTATGATGTGTTAGTACCTAGGCGAAGGAGAAAAGTGATCGAACAAGATCCAGTGCTGTAATCTGCTTTTGTGAAATCCCTCTCAATGAAACACTTGTAAATATGAACATCAGGTGCAAGGTGACCAAATGTCTGTCTGCTCAGGCACTTTTAACTTTTATGTTTTTTTAATCTGATTAAAATGCAGTTATTTTCCTTTTCCATCTCCTTCTCAAATATAAATCAATCAGCTTCAGTACATTACTGGAAATACAACTAATTTGCAGTGTCTGCATTTTGGATTTTCCCCCGTGTTCAGATGCAAATTGGAGGACAATTTGCCTTATGTCAAAGACAAAACTGATTGCTTTCCTGCCTTCCTTTTATTAACTGTATGGAGATGCGGAGGTGTCTGTTCATGGTGTGCAAGCCTTGGAACTGTGAAACATTTAATTCTTACAGTTTGTAGAATTGTGATCTAGTACCTTCTATTATTTTGATTAGCATGTATGTGATGACATGGGCTCGTGGGTCTTGATTTTTTTTATTTTTAAATATTGCTATATGTTTATCGAATAGTTTTTGACGCTAATTCTTTTCCTGCAGTTAAAATGTCATTTTCATATGGAAAAACACCCATTTCCTGACTCTTGTATGACCGATCATGAAACTAAAAGCATGTGCTTATTTGCTCATGTAAGACAGCCACAAATGTCTGCAGTGTGTCTATATTACCTGTCTAATGTTTCAACACATTCAGATCTGAAACTGCTTTAGGTTATAAAGAAGCATAGCACTACTAATGCTTCTGCATATATTACACTGTATAAGCCTTTGTAAAAATTACCTTGAGATACAAGGTAAGTTCTGTCTAGCTTTTTACCTCGTTTTATCCTAGGATTTTGCTAATATATTACACCTGAAACATTAGGCTGTTGTGCAGTTTTTTGTCCTCAGTGGAACTAATTTCACTTTAGTTTTGCATCTTTACATTTAGAGACATTGCTAGATTTTTTATTTTTTTAAGCTTTCTAGTTCTGCATCCTTGGAAGGGAAAGGACAATTAAAATTTACTTCTGGAAGATGGAGTCCACACCACAATTGTACACAGATTGCAACAGCCAATGATACCACTGTTCGAGGATGGGATACACGAAGCATGAGGTAATGAAAAATTGCAGTCCTGTTCTCAGAAAAAGACAGTCTACTTTGGAGATGGATTTTTCATTGCTCCTAACTTTTTTTTAAGATTAAAAATGTGGCAAAGCTATTGCTTACGAACGGAATGGTTGGGCTTACATAGCTGACGTATTCACAGTTTAGTAAAGGGTTTTCTCAGTTTTTTCCCTGAGCTTCAATTCTAACTTGTATATTGAATTTTACTCAACTATGTACTAGTCCCAAGATGATTTGTTCAATACATAGGCATTACCTGAATGAAGCTGTTGTGTAATTCAGACTGAAAATCAGGATTTGCCATCAGTCCTGACTATGCTATGAACTGTCTTCGTAGCATACTTTATAAAGGTAACTTTAATCTCTGAAGGTAATTCACAGGGTAAGTTCACTCTTCACTTTTCTGATTTTAACAAATAGTGTACTATGCTATATTGAAGACTCTAGCATACCAGTTACATGAAGCTACTGAATCTATCAAAATCATAACCAAATTAATTAAGGCTTTGAGTCTACCTAGTATGGTGTTCCCCCCCCGTGTAGTTGTGATTTTGATAAGCAAAGGAGTGATGTTGTGCACATCTGTTGCCATGACTACTAAACCCTGTGCAAGCTTTTTTTAAGATACGCTTTATCCCCTTAGCACATAGTAATTTATCACTAAACCGAGAAGACTGATGTCTTGTAATAACTTCTGTTGCCTTAAAGGGGGATGACTTTAAATTTAGTTCTATGGTTCCTGCCAGCTCAGGGGTATAGCAATAAATCCCCATGTTTGCCAGCCTTATGTGTTTGTGCCTAACAGGTTTGTTTAATTTAATAAATAAAAGTTAAAAATACAAATACGATCATTAAAAGTCACTTGTTGTATGCCTGTTGTATTTGAAAGTTCTGTTCTTTGCCCTGTAAAGGATATATAAAAATCTAACTTGTGTATATGCTCTTTTAAGAAAACTTTTTTAAATGAAGCATAGAAGAGAGGAAGGGTCAAAGGAGAAACCTTTTTTTAACATATAGCATGCAGACCCTAAGGTAAAACCCTCTATTTCTAAGTAGATAATGTTAAACGTTGTGAAGTCTGCTTCATGTTCTGCATCTCTGATCTTGTATTAAATGAATTCTGAGTAACTTGTGTGAAAGATAGTCCCGATATTAACAAGGTCTGCAATGAAAGGGTAGTTTGGTTAACAAAAGCAAACCCCACAATTCTAATTACTTTAATCAAAGCTCATATTAGGTTGTCCTTGAACAAATTTAAGAGAACTATGCTATGCCAAAGAGCTGTTTGCGATGTGCTGGAAAAAATACATGCAAGAATGTCTCATCTCCAGTTACACTGTAATATGTCTAGAATAATATAAATATTTGATAAGGACTGGCTGGGCTAGAGGTAGGTGTTTAAAGTCAAGGATATAAAAATTGTGGCAGTATAAGATGCGAAAACCAAAAAGGTCAGAAAATTTGCTATACCAGCGAAGAGGAAAGGAGCTTCTAAAGTAGTTAGAATAGCCACCTCTGTGAGAGTGCAGTTATGATAGCTGTAAGATAGAGTAAATGGTTTGGAATGTAGTAAAGAAGGAAGGGAAAAAACAAGAGGTTGGCAGGAAGACTGTTAGAGTAGACTAGGAAGCAATTGTTAGTAAACTTAATCAGAGAAATGTTTGTGAAGCAGACAGGTCAGACACTAGGCTGAATGGATTTTTAGAGAGAATTATAGAATTATATCAGGGAAATTCAGAGTCCAAGGATAGACTGTTTAAAAAAAAAGTATATGAGAAGGGGACACAAACAGCTGGAGGAAATGTTTGTGTGGTCTGGTGTAATTCTACTTATCTATGGTATTAGTGGGAAGTTCAATATACATTGTATTGCTGAAGGTAAGATGATAGAGTGAAAGAGAATATTTGTATTTTCGAAGGAAAGAGATCGATCAAGTGGTCAGACTAATAGTTAAGTTAGGATAAAGGCTTTTGTGGTAAACATAACTGAATGTAGGGTAGACAGAGAACGGCATTTCTTTTTAAACCCTGACACATTGCATGAGTAGAGCAATCAAGAATGAAGTGAAAAGTGCAATAGTGAGGGGAAAAAAGTTTTACTGTTCCAAGCATACTTGAGATTTTTAAAAAAAAGTTCCCATGAAGTTTCAAGAAATGAAAAGAAAATGTGAAATTCAGACCCTAGAATAGCTGGTAGGAAGGCATACCTCAGTGATATCCTCAATCTCTCAACCTTTGAGAAGAGTTTTGAAGTTGAATATCTAGGTGATATCCTCTATCCCAAGTGATTGCAGTAGTTGTCAGGAAAGAGGTTAGTCTAGGCATAATATACTTTGAATCTCTTCATATGAATTTGCTTGAGGGTAGGAAGGCTTTGCAGGGGGATCTGGATGGGCTGGGTTGATGGGCTGAATCCTACACTGGGGTCATAACCCCATGCAGTGTTATGGGCTTGGGGAAGAGTGGCTGGAAAGCTGCCTGACAGAAAAGGACCTGGGGGTGCAGGCTGACAGCCAGCTGAACGTGAGTCAGAAGTGTAACCAGGTGGCCAAGAAGGCCAACAGCATCCTGGCCTGCGTCAGAAATGGCATGGCCAGTAGGTCCGGGGAAGTGACTGTCCCCTTGTTTGCAGCATTGAGGAGGACACACTTGGAGTACTGTGTTCAGGTTTGAGCCCTTCACTACAAGAAGGACGTTGATTTGCTTGAGAAGAAAAGTGTGAAGAAGAGCAACAAAGCTGGTGAAGGGACTAGAGAACAGAAATTAGGAAGAGTAGCTGAGGGAACTGGGGCTGTTTAGTCTGGAGAAGAGGAGGCTGAGGAGACAACTCATCACTCTGCAACTACCTGAAAGGAGGTTGCAGTGAGAAGGGTGTTAGTCTCTTTTCTTAGGTGACAAATGATAGGATGTGAGGAAACTGTCTCAGGTTGCACCAGTGGAGGTTTAGCTTAGAGGTTATGAAGAATTTCTTAATGGAGAGAGGGTGGTCAAGTATTGGAATGGGCTGCCCAGTTAAGTGGTGGAGTCCCCATTCCTGGAGGTATTTAAGAGATGTGTGGATGAGACACTTAGGGACACAGTTTAGTGATGAGACACGGTAGCTAAGGTTGATGGTTAGACCTGATGATCTTGAAGGTCTTTTCCAACCTACATGATTCTACGGTTCTGCTTTTTGTTTTGTATTAATAGTTAGATGCTAACAACAAGAGACTCCTTTGGTCTTGATGGGAGAACCTATATAAGGCCCAGGAAATACAAACTTTTGGTCAGTCCTCGTTTTCCAAAGGAAAACATTTTCCTTTAAAAACAAAAAAGGGGCAAAACAAAGCAAACAAAACAAATCTCTGTACAAGTACTGTGAAGACTGTAGGAGACTCAGATCTAAGCAGAACCCTGGTAGATGGTGGTTTTGACACTGGTCATGGAAACAGGTACAGTCTTTTAACAAAGCCAGTGACCATAGAATCACAGAATATCCCAAGTCGGAACGGACCCATAAGGATCATTGAGTCCAACTCCTGGCTCCACACAGGTCTACCCAAAAATTCAGACCATATGACTAAGAGCACAGTCTAAACGCTTCTTAAACTCCGACAGGCTTGGTGCCTCCCTGGGGATCCTGTTCTAGTGCACGACAACCCTCTCTGTGAAGAACCTCTTCCTGATGTCCAGCCTGTGATGCAGCAGCACAAAAAAACAAGAGGCAAATTTAAGAGGGGAGGTAGTGAGGCAAAATGATATAGCTTGAGTGCTTTGAATAAGGATGCTAGGTAGTTGTCAGTGCTGCAGTACTGTTTTCTGAAGTGGTTCATGTGAAGCACATAAACACAGCCAAGCAGTATGAAGGCCAAAGGTGAGTTAATGCTAAATGCCAGAGCTTAAGAAGGTGAATTCAGAATAATGCAATAGAGATCTTTTGGTCATATTGCCTCCCTTGCATCTCAGCTTTTCTTACACGGAGAACGTGTCATAAATACAGAACTGGTATAAATACTTAGAGAAGCTCTTATCTGAACATACTGTGGTTTAGTCACAGAATTTTCATAAAGTTGCTAGAGAGCTGTGCTAGAATAATCTGGATCTTGTTTGCTTTTAGCTCCAGATGATCCTAATACAAACAAGTAAAGAGGAAAACTTCAAAGCAAGCTGAGAAATCTATACGAGTCACTGCAGTTAACAGCTGGGATTTCCCCCAAACTATGCACTAGCAATGGGAACTCAAGGTCTGCGGGTGTTAAGGGGATTATGCAAGTTTCCAGGGAAACAGATTCTTGTCAGTGGAGTGCAGTTAGCTTTTTATAGACCATTTAATTTTTTTAATGTGTTTTACAGACAGATATATTGCATAGAAAATGCACATGGACAGCTGGTACGAGACCTCGACTTTAATCCCAATAAACAGTACTACCTGGCTAGCTGTGGAGATGACTGCAAGGTGAAATTCTGGGACACAAGAAATGTCACTGAACCAGTGAAGACACTAGAGGAGCATTCCCACTGGTAGAACAAATTATCTGCATGCTGTGTTGTGGGTGGATGGCTTATGTAATTTATTCAGCTAATTATTTTACTGTTTAGGAACAATGCAAACTAACTATGTTTGTGCTATTGTGAATAATCATTTTTCTGCACAGAGGAAAGGTTTTAACATGTGAATGTTCCTCATGTGATTGTAAATTAAGAGTTTAGACAATGTTTTAGTGTAATTGGCAAGAAACTGTTGTTAATGTTGGGGAGATAGGGTACACCTTTGAGAAGCACAACACAGAGCTTGGCTTGTAGGGACCAGCTGGGATACAGCTGTGCCTTCCCAACTTGAGCCTTATCTGCTGCACCTGATGTGCAGAGAAGCCCCTGAGCTGTTTTGGTTACAGCAGCTGCCATCTATCCTTCCAATGCAGAGTGGTAGATGTGCAATAATGCAGCCTCACTTTTTTTATGCTCTTTGCATCCCTTAAGCCAGAGCAAGTGATTTAAAACAAACAACAACAACAAAACAAAACAGAAAACCTCTGAGGTAGTATTTAGAACTTCTATCTACTGCTCTGGCTTGTGGCTGGAGCAAAGAGAATCTTGTCTGACTCTTGTAGACTTCTATGGTTAAGACAAGATGAACAATTCATATTTTATAAAACTTCAGTTGGAGTAATTCTTGCAAAATAAATCTGGACCCTGAAGCTGCTTTGAGGGGAATGAAGATGTGAATTAACAGAAACAGTATTTGTGTTTTTTTTCCCCAAGAAGATTAAAAGGAAAATAATAAAACAAGAACCCTAAGACATTTAGTATTAAGTTGATATGTATAATGTCAAAGGTGAAGAAAAATATAATCCTTCTTTTGTTTTAGGGTCTATTTTAAATTTCAGTGTTAGAATGTTTGAGATTTCTATTTAAAAGATCACTTCTAATCTGTATTTTGCTGTGGGGAGGTTTTTATTTTTAGAACTTAAATATTTTTCTGACTTATTAAATTTTCTGACTTATTAAACAATGAACTGGCATGTACCTTCAAGGAATTATATCACTGAATGGTATCTTTTGGGTTTTGGATTTTTTCTCAAAATGTATTTGTTGAATTTTAAAGATAAACATAGAAAACGAATGACATGGAAGCTTAAAAGCCAAATGAACAAGGCAAAAAGTAGTCTTTAGAATGAGGCATTTCACTTCTATGCATACTTACCTCATTCAAATCAAAGATCAATTTTTAATTCTGTTTTTAAAAACGAAGTCTTCTAAGCAACATTGATATTCTCAACCTGTCAAGAATAGTATGTTGTTCTTTGTTTTTTTTTAGGGTCTGGAATGTCAGATACAATCATTCTCATGATCAGCTGATCCTTACAGGAAGCAGTGATAGCAGAGTTATACTGTCTAATATGGTATCAATTTCTTCTGAACCATTTGGGCATATGGTAGATGATGACGAACTGAGTGATCAAGAGGACCAGCATCAAGAAGAGAAGTATGAAGTTTCCTGGGTTTTATGCAGATGCTTGTAGTTTGTCTTTTCATTGTAATGGTTAACATGCTATTCTTTGCTGACTAGGATTTTTGTATACAGGCCTTTCAGGTAAGTAGTTCCTACTTTGTTCTTCTTTTTTCAGCCTTGGGTGCAATTCACTCTTTAAACTGAATTGGCACAATCACGGTATTTTCACCGGTAGAAAGGGGGATGGTGTTACTAAGAACCAGTCCTAAAGTCAGTTGGATGAGTGAAAAAATCATCTTAAGGGAGCTCTGGATCAAGTAAAGCATATATAATAATCTGTGTTAAATGAGAGTTGAAAATCTGCCTTTTTTTTTCTTGTGTATATGTTAGGAAACCAGTCTAGTGGTGATCTTCCATACAGTCAGAGAAAAGGAAGTACAAATACATTAGTTCTTCCAAGTTTCATGCTTAATGAAAGAATCTTGACTGCTCTAGAAACCAGTATTTTATAGACCTCCATCAAGCAAAAGAAAAACTTATTTTCAGTTCTGTTGGTAGAGAATAATGCATGCTATTGCAAACACTTGTAAACACTTTTCCACTTGGGTGTGTGGGGAGTCACATATTTTGCATGTGTATTTTGTGGAGTGGGACTTCCTTTGTGTAAAGAGTTAACTGAAATGCAAAAATCATATTAATCTTTTCATTGTGCAATATATGTTAGTTTTCCTCTTCTGTATGAATATATATGGGTATGGAGGGAGCTCTGTAGATCTAGCATGGAATGACACTTTCTAAATTTACAACCAGTGCACATGGTGATCTTCAGCAGACTCTTACTTTGCAAAACAAGGGTAATGGTACTGAAACTCATGTAAAATATTTTGAGGCCAACTGGCTTTAGTCTGTATTCTTCTGTTCTTTGCAACTGTGCATATATATGTTCCCACTGCTTGCACTGAGCAATTGTTTTAAGTTGGCTGATTTATTTTAATATGTAAAAGTGTTTGCAATGAAATAGGCAGATTAACTCCTGAAGCATTTTTTTAAAATGAGGAACGGTCAGATAGGATGAGGAATAAGGAAGTTGCAAAAGGATCCCTCAGTTACTCAGCTGTATTCTTCAGGTGTTCCAGTTAAAAATTTGAAGTTTAGATTATGTCTGTAGTTGCACTTTTAAGGTTGCTCTGGCACCTTTTGTTAATAAAGACATGGTTTTGCTCCAACTAGTTTTGACATTTTGGTTTCATATAAAGAAACTGGAAACTTTATTGAATAAGCTATCTCATATATAGGAATGGATAATTTAATAAATAGTAAATGTCTCTAGAATCAGTTGGTGATATAAGTACCTTGAGAATAAAGGTATCAATTTAGGTGCATAGGAAGTTGCTCACATCAACAGTACATACTTACTATCTAGAATGTGGCTATAGTACAGGACTGCAAATATGTACCTTTTGGTGGCTTACCATTGGCTTGGGATTTAAATTCATTTTGTTCTGAATGGAATATAAATAGCATTAGTGGAAGCGAGAAAGGTTACAGAATCTTGTGTGTATATGATGGATTTGCATTGATATAAAAAACGCCGCAAGTAAATAGCGTTCTTGACAGATGGCGTATAGTAGGTTATCCAGAGTTGTTCTGAATTTGTGTTGCTTGTAGACATTGTTTTCCTCATTAAAATACAAGTGTTGTTTCTAGAACAGGAATTTTTGAAACCAGTAATATGCAAAGTACAACAAAGTACAGCATCTTTTCTATGAGATGGGTGTAAACCACATCATAAATGACTTGTATAGTGATGATGCAGAGCCCTCACCTGTTCCCAGAGGCTGCAAGAGTACCATCAATAATGACTAAATAATTCTTCATTTATAAAGAATTCTAAATATGTGCTTTTCAGCTGCTAGTCTGTTCTCTATAAAACCTGTGAAAGCACAATAGCCTTTGTAATATTCACTTGGTACTATAAGAGTTTTGTCTTTCTGCTTTCTCTCCTTGTTATGAGTTGAGCTGAGAGGACGTTTGCAAGGTACTCACCAGCCTTGAACTGTTGCCAGATGAATGTCTGTTTAGATCTGAGTGCAGTAATGAAACAGGGCGTAGCAGCTGTTGGGAATACTTGTTAGTCAATGACTACTGCCAAATATTTAGGCTTTAGTACCTTTTTCCCACCTGGAGACCTTTTTGAAGAGCCTATTGTACCATTCTATGGGTACAGAGTCTTCTGTAAAACAGGTTTGGGTTGTGCTTGGAGGTTTTGGGGAGTAGGAAGGTGTTTCTTTCAAGAAGTTGTTATATCCTTACCAGGTTCATTTTTACCCTGTTAGGAGAACATCTATTCATTCTATTCCTATTAAATAGCACGGAAATCTTAAATATATATATATATACACACATATACATATACATATATATATATTTATATATATTTTTTCAAGTGTATCATGAAATACACCAGGAAGAGGAAGTGTCTGTACAACTAGTATCTCCAGTCAGTCAACTTGAGACTGAGCAACCAACTTTCCACTTGACATTTCAACCTTCTTTTAAGCGAATGAAGGGAGAAGGCTGTTTCTTCATAGGCTATTTTTTGCGTTGTGACTAAAATAACTTGTAATATACTCCTTGGGTTAAATATAAAAATGTACAAATGAAGAGTATATACCAGTTGTATCTTCAAAGGTGTTTTTTTCTTAGCAAAAATCCATGCATTTTAATTATACTGACTTGTAATACAATTCTAAACAGCTAAGACTTCTGAGTTCTTAAAAACTCAAGTTAATTTTTAACATATTAAGATATTTTGGAGTAAACTTTCTATGCGTTAATGTATTTCTTTCTGGAGACAAAAGCAAGTAACAGTTTAACCTTGCATTGTGCAACCACGTAGAATTACACGAGTGTACCACTTGTTTATTTTTCCTAGCTTTTCTGTAGTAAATGTCTACTTTTTAAGGATCAAAGCTTAAAAATATATTTCTCTTTTTAAGAGAGGAACATAAGTTTACTGAGGAATGAATAGGCTGCGCACACAAAAGTTGCTGTTATCTATTCTTATCAAGGAGTTGCTCTTTGAGGTTTCTCTTTTGGGTGCTTGTCCATGTATGTGTCACCACCTTGAGAATGTATGTGCTCCCATCTTGGAGACCAGAGCACACTTGCAGAAGCAGTAAAACTAGGACATTGCGTGAGGTTCTGTCACTGATCACAACTGAATGACCTTCATTTCCTCTCAACTGCTGATTCTGATCAGAGCAATTAGTTTGCGGTCTCCTTCCTGCTTTTTCTGCTGCTACTGTTGCTGCTTCTCTCATCAGTCATAAAAATGGGAGAACATCCTCACTGCATCATATCAAAGGTCTCCCTAGCCTGTATTATGTCTCTGATCGTGGCCTTGAGGAAACATTATAAAAACAGGAAAAGGAGATGATACTTCCCCTGGGTATGCTTCCAGCCCCTGTCTGTTTGCAGCTTAGGGACCTTTGCTGCCTTCTGAATCATCTTTGGAGTCTTCTGATTCTTCTCTTTAGAATTGTCTTTTGCCATCAGCCGTATTCTTGAGTTTTCTCTCCTCCCACTGACTGTCTTTTTGATTGTTCCAAAACATGCTAGCTGTGCATACACTGCCTTTTGTATCTAGAATGAATGTGCCAACTGTGTTTTGTCCTTGTACTGAATAAGGCAAAGCTTCAGCACTCTGCCAAAAACAGGTACTCTTAAAAAGAGAATCAAGGTTTCCAGAGGGAGGAGGCATAGACATGTGGCTAGAGGAGTGCTATGGTGTATTCTGGTCAATTTCATGATCTGGATAATTTAATGCACTTTTCAAATATGGCAAAAAGCTAGCACAGGAAGAAAGAATGAAATACTGTACTTCTGGCTTAATTTCTAGCATGTTGACCCAGATGTGGAAAGAAGCGTACAAAACAAAAATAGCACAGATGAAGTAAGGATTTGGGGTGCATTTTGCTTTTATCCCCAAAACAAAGCTAGTGTGTGAACCCTGGGTAGGAATGTGTGGGAGTGTCTTTTGAAGCATGTTCTGAACAAAACATCTGAAGCATGGGGTCATTCATCCTCTGTGGGTGTGATTGAGGCTGGCTTCTCCTCAGCCTCCCTTTAATGGTTTTGCAGTCTGGAATTAAGGCAAGCTCATTGTTGCAATACTAGAGTTTCTTAAGGTGTCTGTCAGTTCCTTTCTAGACATCTGCAGAGTACTAAGAACTGTCTTCCTCCAAAGGGAGACGGTGACTGTCTTATATCCTTTATTTCCTGTTTGGTCATCTGAAATTTTTGTTAATGAAAGAGTCTATATTAGGTTTAATTAAATCCGTCTGACATTCATTCTAATTTTACTCTGCCATTTTTAATAGAACAACAAAAACTACCAAGTTTCTGCAGTTTAGTGGCCGTCTTTACTGATCAATCTGGATTCCTTTTCTGTAGTTATTGCAACATGTTTCCTTTGCTCTGTAGGTTTAAATTTTAAACTCTGTAGAACCCTATTTGGTATGCTGATGATACAGTGCATGAAAAGACCATCTGCCACCATAGGCATGGCAACAGCAAAGTATAGGCTACGTCTCCAGTGGTGTTTCCATTCTTCATATTGTCTATGGCCAGAACTTTGTGGCAAGGCTTAATTGATAATGAGGGTGTACTTTTTTTTTGGGGGGGGATAGAAACAACAACAAAAAAACTTTTTCTGTATACCAATGAAAACACTTCTATTGTCAAGAGAATTTTGAGTCAATACATCAGCCTTAGGAAGGAAGGCGCATTTAAATTCTGATTTTGCAGGCTGAGCTACCTTCTCCCTTAGCTCTCTGGTATTTACATGCTACCTGATCACTTAAGATGTGACCGCAGCAGATGTCTTTCATTGGCACAACTATTATTCAGGTCCATGGGCTGCCTTCTCCCTTATACTACGTTTTTGCAAGTTAGGTTCAAAGCTTATCCTTTTATTAGTTATCCAATTAAGATCATACCAGAAATTCACATTAGGAAATAGATTTATTAGCATTTTCCCAAAAGTGTTATGTTACTATCTTTTTCACTATAAATGTTAGCCATATTGTCAATAATAACATATATTTATGAAGAGAGCTAAATCTAGCATGAGGACTTCTCACCATTTTGCCTTTAAAGTTGAGAGGCTGGTATATACTCTCCTGGTAGAGAGTAACTCATTGGAATAGTGAAGTTTTAATGAGATTTTAAGTATAGGAACACCTTCAGCCACTGGAATGCAGCAGAGAGCAAATGGTGTCTGGCCTCTCTGTGGAGAGAGATTTTGTTCAAAATTTCATCTAAAGGAGGTGGTGGCTTCTACTGTTGTGATAGAAATGGTGGTTTGGGGCATTTTGAGTAGTAAACCATATAATTTCACCATAATACATATGGACTATGTGATCTACCCTAAAACCTTTGGATACACATCTGTGAATTCAGGAGAGCAAACTTTGTCATTATTACTGTTCTGAAAAATGTTTGTCAAACAGTCATAAGAATGGCTGTTGGGATGTTTTCATAGAGCTGCCAATAATGTTAACAGTGATGATAATTTGCTTGTGATATTTATGACTCAAATCTAGAATTTATAGATTCTATTCTAGAAAATCTAGAGTAGGATCATGCTATAGGACTAACAAAAAAAAAAAATATTAAAACAGCTTAAACACTTGCTGTTCTGGGGAATACCAGTCTTTGGCACTTTACTTGGTAGGATGCATGAGGAAGCTGGGCCAAATCTAGTGCAGCAGCAATTTCCAGCTCCTAGATTATTTTGAATTCAAATAAATAAATAAAAACTTTCTTTAATTTTCATCAGCAGATATACTCTCAATTTATATTTCATAGTAGGGCAACTATGAAACCCAATATATTAAAAATAAGCATTTATTGTTTTTAATGTCTTTTCATGTAGACGCAGTTCAGAAGTCTGTGTTTTGTGTAAGAAAATAAGGCTTACAATAGAATGAATGGCTAATTAATATACATAGAAATTGCATTCCAGTATAAAAAGCCTTGAATTCTGTCTTCCTTAACAGGGTAAAAAATGAGCTAGTGTGTTGTCTGAGCTTACCAGAAACACTCTTACAGTTGCAAAGTTCTTCCCTGCAGTTAAAGGGAAAAGGGGCATCTGCTGGGCTTGTTTTAGAGTCCAATGATGTGCATTTAGTCTTCAGGATTCATTTGGAGGCTGCAGTACGTGTTGCCGCTCTATTGAATCACATCTGTTTCACAGAAATTTTTATATTAAAGAGGATTTAACTTTGACTGTGATAAGGAATTAATGATTTTTGGTGACTCTGAAAAACATATTTTATTAAACACTGTGGTGACAAAACAATCTCTAGCACTGCAAACTTAAGTGGTTGTTAGCATGAGCAGTAATTGGAAATAACAGCTCTCTACATGAAAACAATTATCCAAAGCTTAACAGGCTTCTCTCTCAAGTCAGTAACACAATTAACCTCAATGTTATCTAGTAAAATGAAAGCTCTTCTTTTGTAGGAGAAGCTGGTAGGGGTCGTGCAATACGAATAAGACTACAAAAAGAAAGCAGTCCAGTTTCAGCTCTGTCTAGCATAGGTCTTAAATTTATGCAGGATGTAGGTAGAGATTACACATTTCTTAGTATGAATACTTGATGACATAAGTGTTTGGTGCTTTGTCAATTGACACAATGCAAGAACACACAAACACACACACACACATATATATATATATGTATGTATGCATAAAAGAAAATGGTACTTGGATCTGCCCAGAAAAAGAAATATCTTTACACTACTACAGGAAAACCTGAAACTCAAGGAGTGTTTTACGGGGCAGGGAGATTTTTTGGACAAGGAAGAAAATTAGTATACCAAGCTTGCCAGGTGTAACAAGTCATTACCAAGGAATGCTCATCAAATAAAGTTCTAGTCAGACTTCTCTATCTAGGAATCAATAGGCCAAGCCACCTACACCTTCAGTACACTTATCTAGCTATAGCATGACTGCATTTTCACACCTATAGCCAGCAAGTTTTATGTAAAAACAGAAATCTCTGTTTTGACGACAACCTGAGTTATACATATTAAAGTAGTATGGAGGAAAGTTTACCTTATATTCTCCCCTGTACAGGTAATCTTCCTGTTTCTGAACTTCTCTAACTGGGAAGAAATTGAATGACCCATCCTGTTCCAAAATATGCCAGACCTGCTCTTTTTATCCTGATAACCAGTCTAATTTGAATGCCCTCCTCTTCTGTCTCTGTTATGCATATAAACCAAGAAGGCAAATAACCTGTGAATTTTCATTGAGTCGGTACTTAAAGAATAGAAGGTTTCTGAGATGAGAATAAATCACATGACAGAATAGTATTAGTATTTTTAATTATTGCTACATAAAATAGAATATTAGAAAAAATACACTCAGTTCTATTGTGTTACACTCTGAAATTGCTGTATGTTAAGGAGAAATAAAATTGTAGCAACTGGTTAAAAACGAAGGTAAATAAAATATCTGATTAGAAAACTAATGTGCTAAGATAAGTTGTTTTGTATGTGTTTCACTGGTATTTCCTGTGGCCAATATATTTTTCAGATTTTTATCAGATTCTTGTTTATAAATATATTTTAAAAAGTACTTGTTACTGTGGTTAAATAAATGTCAATGTCATAGCTGCTAAGCATATATATTGCATTAACCAAATTGTATTTAATATCCAGGAGATTAGGAAAGTCTGAGCTGATTCCTTAATAGATTTTTTTAAAAATTATAAAAACTGTAAAAAAAAAAAAAAAAAAAAACATCAAAAGTAAATTTTAGCCCTGGGACTCAAGTAACTTTTAAGTCTCCTACATTTATGCAGAGTTGAAAATTGTATATTCAGCCTAGTCTTGGACTACCAAAAAAGTGCTCATGTAGCCACAATGCAGATGATTCCGTGGTGTTTTCTTGGATGTCTCTGAGTGTGGGGTAAAGTGATCGATCTCCAAGGGGGGGGGGGGAACACAAGCCTTGTTCCTTCTGGTTTTGGATAATCTTTCAGATACATAAAATATTCTGTTCTTTATTCCCCTTTACAGAATCCTTTTGGGTTAATTACCCATTGCATAATTTAAGAGCTTAATTTTTTTCATTCATAGTGTTTGTAAAGGATGCCTGTGGACAGTTTTTCAGATCTTTTGCATTGTTCCTGAGATACATGTCATTTTGAGATTTTTTTTCCATCTGTCTTCTGTAGTATCTAGATCTTTTACATCAGCAGATCACTTCCATAAGGATTTTCTCAGATTATCAATCAGAGATATTCTGGGTTTCAAGATTATGCCAATCTTATGCACAAGTAGTCTATAAAAATGTTGTTATAGAGCTAACCTATTTAAAAACAATGACAACAAGAATACACTGAAAAACAAACTCGTGACCTGAAGAATCACGTGAAACTTTCTTTTCATGGAAGAAAAGAAATTTTCTTCTTGAGTATGGAAGTGTATAAACAACAATAAGACAGTTAAAAATTGTAGTTATAAATGGAAATACCAAGCAGTTGTTCATCTAGTTACTAGGGTTTTCTTTTTTGAGCACTCATTATTCCCCTTTGAATTCTGTAAATTAAATTAGATGAACTGTATTATTTAAATGAAACACTGAAACAACTTGGAGCATACAGAGAATAGTGTAAGTTAGAGGTTTATTTGTCCTTGTTTATCCAACCTTTGGTTAACTGCGACTCCTGGTTAACTGAAAGTCGGTCATGTCCCCTGACAGCAATGTGCACCATGCATTACTCCCCTGCTTTTCCAGAGAGACATTTGAAACCTTCAGAATAATGGAGTTCTGGATAAGTGGGTGAGCACTGCATGAAGCACATTGCTGTCTGGGGACATGACCAACTTTCACTTAACCAGGCATGTCAGTTAACAGGAAGTTAGAAAAACATGTTGCAGGAGATGAAGTGTCTGTATATGCATGTTTATTAGCTCTCTGCTGTTAGATGGTTTGTAGCAAAGTGCGTATTCGGGAGAACTGCAAAACAGTTCTGCTCTCTGCAATTAACTAGAGGCTGTATGTTGTTTGTGCTATGACCCTTTTTGTTAGTTGGCCTTAAACATAACATAAGTAAATGATAATAGTCCTTGAAACTAAATATCTGAAGCTCAGACTGCTTTTGGTTTATTCATTAAATTCAATTGAATTTTAATCGTGATGTGAGATTCACAGCTGTTTAGGCTGGCTAGGTGGGCCAGTGATATCCTGCAAGCAACTCAAGTGTAATGCTGTGTGTGCTTTGTGATTGTAGGAACGCGTGCTTTCAGAGAGAAGTAGTAAAGGACAAAGACTGCCAATAACAACATTTCATTTCTGTAGTAGCGGTATCTGTTTAAATGATTGAGTGATGTTCACGAGGCTCTCTGTCTTCTGCTTTCTGTTGGGAGGACTGCAGCTGTAACAGAGGTCTGTTTTGAATCACAGAATATCACAAATTTCTTTACTGTGAGGGTGACAGAGCACTGGAACAGGTTGCCCAGAAAGGTTCTTGAGTCTCCTTCTCTGGAGATCTCAAAACCTGCCTGGATGCCATCCTGTGCAATGTGCTCTCGGTGATCCTGCTCGGCAGGGGGACTAGGTGATCTCCAGAGGTCCTTTCCAACCTCAGCCATTCTGTGATTCTATTGGCCCATCAAGGATCATCAAGCCCAACTCCTGGGTCCCCAAAGGACCATCCAAAAAATCAGACCATGTGTCTGAGGGTGTTGTCCAAATGCTTCTTGAACTCCAGCAGGTTCGGTGCTGTGACCACTGCCCTGGGGAGCCTGTCCCAGTGACCACCCTCTCAGTGAGTGACGAACCTTTTCCTAACACCCAGCCTGACCCTCCCCTATCCCAGCTCCATGCCATTCCCTCAAGTCCTGTTGCTGTCCCCAGAGAGCAGAGCTCAGTGCCTGCCCCTCTGCTCCCCTTGTGAGGGAGCTGCAGGCTGCCATGAGGCCTCACCTCAGCCTGCTCTTCTCTGGGTTGAACAATCCAAGTGCCTTCATTTGCTTCTCTTGTGTTTTCTACTCCAGACCCTTCACCATCTTTGTTGCCCTCCTTTGGACACTCTGTAACAGTTTTGGGTACCACAGTATAAGAAAGATATAAAACTGTACACAGTTACTCGTGAGGCCATACAAGCGTAGAGCAGAGCGAGACCATCCCTTCCCTTGATCGGCTGGCAATGCCATGCCTGATGCACCCCAGGGTACAGTTGGCCCTCCTGGCCTCGGAGGCACACTGCTGGCTCATGTTCAGCTTACTGTTGACCAAAAACCCCCAAATCCCTTTCTGCAAGGCTGAACCTTGCACCTCCCACCTTTTTGGGGCAGGTAGAGGGATACTTCTAAAAGGCTGGCTGATTCCTGCTAGGCAGACATGGGTAATCCTCTATGGGGGTAGTGTGACATTTTACATGGGCAGATAGTGATAGGATGAGGGGGAGCAGTTTTACATTAAAAGAGGGGAGATTTAGATTAGATGTTGGGAGGAAATTTTTTACTCTGAGGGTGGTGAGGCACTGGAACAGGTTGCCCAGAGATGCTGAGGATGCCCCATCCCTGGAAGTGTTCAAGGCCAGGCTGGGTGGGGCTCTGGGCAACTTGGTCTAGTGGGTGGCATCCTCACCCATGGCAGGGGGTTGGAACTAGGGTATCTTTAAGGTGGAACTAGATGATCTTTAACTGTTCTATGATTCTCTGAAGAGAGCTCTAAGGTCATCCTATGCAAACTCACCCTGCAGCTACAGAATAATGTACTGCGGTGTTGCTCTTAAAGTTGGCTCTGTGAGCTGGGGGCAAAGAAAGGCTGTTTTCCCCTATCAGAGCACAATCAGTGATTCTTGGAGGTGGTTTGGAATTTAAAGACTAGCCTGAATCTGCTTTTAAATACTTGTAATGCAAAAGAGAATCAGTCTTTGTCTCGTGGTGACGTAGGTGACCAAGAACTTGGGTGTTGTAGTGAGAGGTGAAGTATATAGTAATAAATAAGAATCTAGGTTTTATCGTAGATCTGATGTTGGTATAACACGAGGAATGGGAGAGAAAAATGAAAGTGTTTGGAAGCATGCCTCTCTTCCCCTTTCCCCTAGCCTCTATCTCCTTTCCCCTGTTCTGAAAGGGTCCAGGAGTGCAGCACAGGAGCAACTGCATTGTTAATGACTGAAACTTCTTACCTGCCTACTCCCACGTAATGAGATTATATATCCTATAAATTCAGTTAACAGAATTCAGTTAACAGAATTCAGTTAACAACGAAGAGGGTGGACCACGGTGAGAGAAAAGTTGTTGATAAAATAGATATTTAAATTCCTGTGGTATAATGAGAGGGAGAGGAGGAGAGAAATGCTCAGTGGAGATTCTAAGAGGGAACCACACTGAGGTTGAGAATTGTAGGGACTAAAGCATCCTTAAATGGGATCTTTATACTGACTTGGCTGTGCTGTGTTATCTGAAACATAAGTACACACAGATACCAGGTGCAGAATGATACTTCTTCAGACCACACTATTGCATTCATAGACCTTAAATAGGAGCTTGCGCTCTAGATGTTAGTGACGCTTTAAAATGAAATCTGTTCGTGGATCCTTACTTTTTTTCTTTTCTTTTTTAATTTTAGGATTAAAGAACCCCTTCAGGACAGTGTAATAGCTACCTATGAAGAACATGAAGATAGTGTATATGCAGTTGAATGGTCCTCAGCAGACCCATGGCTCTTTGCCTCTTTAAGTTATGATGGGAGACTTGTTATTAACAGGGTTCCAAGAGCTCTTAAATATCACATACTGTTATAATTTGTTTGGATTATGATGGAGTTATCTTGATGTACACAACTGGTAGGTATTTAATTATTTTTTCAGGATCTACTTTGGTTTTTATTAAACATAAATATTGTTAAGAAAATCTGTACTAATGTAGACACTTTTGTCTTTTGTATTTGTCTTGGAAAAATATGATGCATACATTAGAAAAGCCCGTGCTAGCTAGTGGTCTCTTTTTGTTTGTTTTATAATCATTGAGATTGGGAATTGCAAAGTTTCTGGAGATACCGGGTCCTTTCCATACTACTGCTCTACTACTTCAGCTTTATGCAGATGCAGTACACTACAGAGGAGTTATACCTGTATAAGACTGGGACAATGTAGGGTGCATGTACTAGAAGTGATCTACTTCTCTCCAAGAATAGTATCATATCTTTCTGATATAAGCAGACCTCTGTTCTTAGCTAGGACTACATTCTGCCAACTATTCTGTCTCCTTATTCAGTTATTGTAAAACACAGTTGGGAATGATCTGAAAGGTTTTCTTAATTCAATTTAGTATTTTAAAAAGTTTTACTCTTGTTTTGCATATCCTAGGAAGAAATATTAATCATGACAGTGAAACCATCAAAGTATGAAGTATGTTTTTCATACCTTATAGTAGGTATCTTTCTTGCCTTATAGTAGTATCAACAAAGTACCATCGTGTTATTTGCAGATAAAATGCACTTTTGTGCCACATATTGCTATTAGAAATAACATCCATCTTTACCAAAACCTCTTATATTCTCATGTAATGTGTTTTATACCATGTTCATAGAACTTAGTTGTTTTGTAGTATATATTGAGGGACTCTGGAGCTACACCATTGTTAACCTGGAAGATCTCCTTAATATTTGTAAGTAATCTCTCTCTCATCCTTCTGGCTGTGTGCCATTCTCTAGTATAATGTAGCAGGCTTTCAAGTAAGCATGAAACATCCTTTGCTATATCTTATTCTTTACAATACCTGACCTAGGCATTGTGACTATCTTGTCACAAATGCTGAGGACAGATGCTGCCCTGCAGAAGAATACGCAAAAAAACTTGAAATATAGATGGAAGGTGCGATTAAAATATTCCTGAACATACTGACACCTCCCCACACCCCCAGCTTGCTGTTACGATGAAAATTCTGCCTCCTGTTCTTTGTGTACTTAAACTAAACACAACAGTAATTATTCTGTTGTCTTTCCATCACTATTATTTCCTATTGTCTTGAGAACTTGGGTATGTGAAATGGTGTTGGTCGTGGTGGCATTGTGTAAGACCACTCTGAAGAAGACATGCAAGGACATGGGATGGAAAGATCAATACCAGCCTCTTCCTGTGCCTCCTGCAGTTGCTATAGTTACTGTTGAGGGACAGCCTGCTACTCACCTCTGCTTGTCCTTATCCGCTGTCTGGATCGAAATATGTCCAAATGTGATTTGTTGTGTATGCACAGCTGCTGCTATGAGAACATGCTTTGAGAGCATCACTGACTGCTGTAGACCAAAATGTCCAGAAAAGATAAAAGGTGAATTCTATTCCTGGCTTGTTAAAAAAGCTTGTTTGGAAGAATTCATAAGAGGGAATTAATTTAATTAAATCTGTATTATTATTTGTGTTTGCGTTACAATGATGCCTGTCTGCTCCAGAGTGAATGCTTCATTGGAAATTCTGATGGTCTGCTTTTCTGTGTTAAGATTTTAAACTTGTGCTATTCGAAATTGTCTCAATCTGTAATTAGGCATGAGTTATTCACATGTATACTGTAAGAAAAAATTATATTTCCAAATCAATAGTGCTTCAGTTGTCTGAATATCAAAATCCTTGGTTGGGCTGCAGTTTTTTGTGGACTTCTCTTGTGTTTTTTTCCCCTCAAAAAAAGCCCTGCGGTATTTCTTTAGTATGCGGCAGAACTCTTAAAACTTTATTCACATTAGGAATAAAGGTCTAATGAAATTTTATTGTCTCTTAATATATGTAGCTTGTAGTGTGAAGGTGAGAGGAAATTACGTAACCATATGTAGGATTTGGTTTGATCTTAACATGTAATAAAATGTGGGACAGATTTCAGACTAATTTTGATGTAGCTGCATTTCCTTTAATATTGTGAGCTTACAAGAGCTCAAAAGCTCTAGCTGCAAACAAATAATAACAAAAAATACTTTCTTTTGGTTTAGTTCAGTCAAATGTGTATAGTATCACTAACAGGGAATAAAAGGGTGGTGAACACTGGGAAGGGAAGGAGTAGCAGATCAAATTTGAATGAAATGAGTTACAGTAGAATCAAGAGAGCAGGAAGGGTCAAGTATTAATCATTTTCAGCTATCTCTAAAGCTGGATCTGAGTTACATGCACAGCCCTCACAGCAACACGAAAATGACCTTCAGAAAGGGAAGGCTTTTGACAAGGTCCCATCTCAGGCTGTTAGAGAAAGCAAGCTGCTGTAAGATGAGAGGAAGGGTCCTCAGAGGGTTAAATAACTGGTTAAAAGATAGGAAATAGAATACAGGAATAAATCATCGCATTTCATAACTAGAAGAAATTACCAGTGAAGTCTGGGATCTCTACCCAGGCCTGTGCTTTGCAGTATATTCGTGACCTTTGTGGAAAAAGGGCTGCACAGAGATATGGCGAAGTTTCCAGGTGATATTCAGTGTAGTGAAGATAACTGCCTGAAGAATTATGGAGGGGCTTTACATCATGGAGTATCTGGATGATAAAATGAAATTCTGTGCAGAAAATGTGAAGCAATGGATATGGAAGAAAACTGATTTTACATGTATGCATTGGTGGTGCCCAGTTACTGCTGTTACAGCTTGGAAATAAGATTTTTGGGTTGTAATAGATCTTTAAAAACATCATCATGCTGTAGGAAAAAATTTAACCCAAGTCTTGAGAATTGCTAGAAAGCAAGTAAAGAGGAAAATAAGGTGGTGTTAATCCATTATGTAATATATATTTAAAAATCAGTGGTTCACATGTATCTTGAATACTGTGTGTAGTTCTGGTTTCTTCCATCTCAAAAGCGATACAGTGAAACTGGGAAAGGTTTCACAGAAGGATGACAGGAATGATGAATAGCATGCAACACCTGTATGAGGATAACTAAATAGACTGAAAGGCAGATGGTTGAGAGGGAATTATAAAAGTCCATAAAATCACAAGTGGCAGAGGAGAGAGAATGAATAGGGAATGATTGTTCTGTCTTTTCTGATACCAGAACTAGAGATTATTAAATGGAATCTGCAGGTGGTGGCTCAAGGTATACAAAATGAGGTGGTCTTCACAGGCGTGCAGTTGAGCTCTGGCACTTCTTTTTAACATGGCCCCCTATCCCAACACCTCTCCAGGAAAAAAAAAAAAATCTCATTAATGTTACAGTTCATGTGACTTGAGAGTAGCTGGACCAGTTGAAAGATGAATCCATTAAAGTCTGTTAAAAGGATTTTCTGAGCTGGAGGTCTTACCTTTATTTTTGAACCACGAATTGCTGGACACTACAAAGAACACTGGAAAAGAATCTCTATGTGCTTGCTTGGGCTTCACTTGCTTCCATAAATGTGCTATTTGCCAATAAATAAAGAAATTTTTAAAAAGTAATATATTCTCTGGGTCTGATACAACTTTTGTGTATTTCTCTCTCAATTGTTTGCTTTGGTTATAAGCTGTGTTTTAGGACATTCTAGAAAACCTTCATGTCTCAGCTGAAATTTGAAATTCATACAGAATCCTAGTATTTCTGGAAATTTTCTACTTTGTGAAACACTCTTTGACAGTGAGACTGTGGAGGCAAACCGATTTCTGTAAAGCGGACTCCATCGCCTCTTCTGAAATTCAATTCACGGTCCAACTGATCTACCATCCCCGCCTTGTTTCAGAGAATGGTATTCTATACAGTCACATATCAGCATTGGTAAGCACATGGTTGTTACGTTCTCAAATAAACACCTCTTAAATGTATTTTTGTTTTTGCAGGCTGTAATTTTTGCTTTTGAAAAAGTATATTGTGGTATTCCCTAAAAATGTCAGACTATCAATGTTGCCATCTAAAAACTTGTTTTATTCCAGGTTTGGAGCTGAAAATCTTTTCTTTGTAAGCAATTCAGTGTATGAGTCTGGTATGTATGGAATCACAAAAATGTTTGTGAAGTTGTGTTTTTATTCCACAGAATTGGAATGTCTCCACAGGAGAAGGGAATTGATAATATTTTTTTAAAGAGGTTTTGTGCATGATCTAAATGAAGTAAGTAGAAGTCTTGGTCATTTAATGAGAAGCTTGAAATAACAATATTTGGTTCACTTTAACTAAAAAGGATGCTAACTTGAATTTGAAAACAAGAAACATCAAGCAACATCCCTCAGTACTGACCTCCTAGACTTTGCCTGTGGTGTAAGTGCTAAAATGAGTCTGACCTGTGCTGAAACCCAGGAAGATAATGAACTGCTTGTCAACACTAGAATTGATGAAAAATAAGTATTGGATGGCATGTGTAGACTTGACATTTGTTCTAGACCAATTCTTCTTATCTCTTATCTTTTCATTTCACAAAGGTGAGTGGACGTAAGAAGCCATATGACCTGTACTGTGTTCAACACTAAAATTAGTTGAGAATAGTTCATTACAAAGAATTAAGCTACCTGACCATTGTATTTTCCAGCTGACAGCAGAAAGTATTAGCTCTGTATTTGTGTTTTAAAATTTCCAGATTTTACAGCCTGGTACCTCTTGTAGTATTTGAGACTGAAATTCTTGCAGTTTCAGATTGTCAGGCTGTGCTGTTTAAGACCATAATCTGGTGTGGTGTGATACCATGAGGTAGCTATGTCATGGACATTAATTCAGCAGTGAGAAGTGAGTAATGATAACTGTTAAGATCAATATTGGATACAAGTTCATAATGCTATAGAACTGCTATTTGCCTTCACAGTGTATGTTGAGGGTTTTTTATGTTGTTTGTTTGTTTTCATCTTTTTGAAGGGGATATAAAGGAAAAGTGCTTAAAGGTACTTTGTTGTGGAACCTGTGGTATGAAAGCTGTTCTGAGGTTGCAGAAAGCCTATGGTTTCTGGAATAGCAGGTGAACTGACGGGCAGAAAAGTGCAAATCAGTTTTCAGGGAAGCCTAGCCTTCCTGTAAAGGAAGCTGTGAGTTTGAAGCCATGGATACTCTCCAGAACAATTTGCACATTGCTCCTGCTCATTCCACCTGCCACTCTGGTCAGTGAGGAACTAGTGAAGTGAAAAAAAATTGACACACAGAGATTTGGAGAAAAAGACAAAGGAGAAGAAACAGGAAAAGGAAAACTGACAAATACAGAATGAAAAGTAAATTGAAAAGGACAAGATCAGGGAAAGATCAGTTTGGTAAACAGAAATGGGAAGGACAGAAGAAACTGGCAATAAATGAAGAGAAAAATATGGAGGTAAGGAGTTTAAAAAAAAAAAAGATATAAAAGGTCCTTAAAACCTTAAAATCTTCCATATTAGCTTTTGTGCCTTAATTGATTTAAGTGCTGAAGAATTGCTGGTTTATATTTAAACTATTTTAGTTCTGGCATTGGAGATGGTTCCTGCAGGATAGCTGCTGACAAGTTAGGGCATAAAGAAACAAATTGACCCATAAGTTATTCATCCTAACTGATCGGTTTTAAGGGCTAGGATTTCAGCTGGTCATTGCTCTTTTGCAGAGATCTGATTGCCACTACATTTGTGGGCAGTTGTGGTTCATTTCAGTGAGAGGTTATCAGAAGGGGTAATCAACCTGAGCAGTAGTAACCTGAAAGGCAGGAGTGAATGGAATAGAATAGTTCAGTTGGAAGGGACCTTCAAAGATCAAGTCCAACTGCCTGTCCACTTCAGGGCTAACCCTGAAATGAGAGCATTGTTGAAAAGCCTCTTGAACACTGACAGGTATGGGGCATCAACCACCTCTCTAGGAAGCCTGCTCCAGTGTCGACCACCCTAACAGTAAAGAAATTTTTCCTGATGTCCAGTCTGAACCTCCCCTGGTGCAGCTTTGTGCCATTCCTGCACATCCTGTCACTAGTTACCAAGAAGATTTCAAGCTGGCTGTTTCTTGAGTCACAGAGTCACACTAGCTATATTTGTGGGTTTTATCCTGTTTATGACTTTCAGGGAGTGTCCTAGTGAGAACAACTCAAGATACTAGATTAAATTGATAAAATATCTGAGGCACATCCTTCGTTCCATACTAATTTACCTTACAGCAGAAGAGTTTTGAGAAAAATTTGTTGTTCTTGAAAAATTGAGTGTTCTCGAGAAAATCCTGACCCCTTTCTTTTGGTGCTATACCAGTCACAACTTCATAAAGGGGTGTTAGTGCTGCAGCAGAGAAGATAGCTTTGGGGAAAAAGAGATGAATGAGTCTTACTAAATCCAGGAGCCATGCTCCCCATGTGGAGATGCATGACAAATATGTGGGTTGCAGTTGCCCTGGAGCTATAGCAACAGCTGCCAAGCAGCTGGGCTGAGCAGGGAGGACCTTTGGTGTACCTTTTCAGCAAATTGTCCATTTATTCTGATTCTGCCCCGAGTTCAGGATTTTGGCAGGAGGAGCTATGGAAAAGCTTTTAAACAGAATGAATTTAGAAGAATATGGGAAACCTTGGAAAATCCAGTGATACCACATACTAATGGGAAAGTCTAGATGAGCTGAATCCTGGGGTTGTAATAGACTTGGCAGACATCCTCTGAACCTCTGCCAGTTTCTAAAAATTTGCAGACAACTGAGGCAATACTTGAAAACTGCAGAAATAGTATTGATATTTGGAACAATGTGGAACAGCAGTGCAGGGAGTTGGACAAGGAAATGTTGGAGCGAGGAAATTTTATTTGTTTTTATTTTGATTTTTGTTTAAGGCATCAATCAAAAATACTAACGAATGTATCAGAAATGAAGTTATCACATCTATGCAGGAAAGTGTGGTTTGTGCATTGTGTTCCACAGAATAACCACAATTAATATTTGTAAAATTTCCTGTACACCTTTCTTTTCCAAACAAGATAGATTGAATTTAGTATTTGATGGTATATTTAACTTGTCTTTGAACACACATGAAGAGAGGGGGGAAAAAAAGTATTCTCTTTGGTTTCTGACCATGGAAGAAAGCTTCCACTAAAGAAAATAATGAACCATCCCTTGACTTTGTACATCAAAAAGGGTGTGTGTGAGTGAAGAATAACTGGAACTTGATTTTCCAGAGATTGTGAACAAGAAGGCCTGTTTTCCAATATGCAGTTGGTGTGGTAAAACACAAGTACTTTTGAGTACTTTCAGCTGTGTCCGGGTATACACATTCATTACATCAAGCAGAAGTTGCCTCTCTAAAACTGCTCCCAAAAAAAGGGTTATGATACTCAGAATAATATAACAGCACAAATAGGAAAGCGTCTTAAGAATATCTCTTTATTGCTATGAGAAGGGCTATATAATGCCTATTTGCAACTACAGGAGTTAGGCTTGGCTGCATATGTGTCTGCTGATAGCAACTGGTAGGTAGATGGAGCCATAGATTCTTGGATGCTGTTGTTTTTTGTTGTAGTTGTAGGGTTGTTACATTTTTTTTGGTATCTCATTTAATCTGAATAAAATGGGAAAAATCTGGTACATATATTATAGGAAGGTCTGTTAGAAAAAGCACAAACAAAAGCTTCTTCACAATGGGATCTGTTTAATCCCTTGCAAAGCAAATACCAGAGAGCTTCAACAACTGTTCTGACCACCCTGTCAGTTGTGAGTGACAGTTACTTGGATTCCGTTTCCTAGATAGATGCATATTTCTGATCTATGTTTTAATCATTTATTTTCAGTGTTAATACTGTTTGAATATTTCCATGCTATTGTTTGAATAACTCACTTAAATCCTGTACAATTTTCTCTTGCAGTTTACAGGCATTTCTTTTAAAACAGAGGGAAAAGCTGCTTTTATTTTCAAAGTCTTTGTGCTGCTGTATCAGGAGGTATTCAGGTTTCTATTCTCATGTCCTATACCTCAAGGCTCAAATGACAATTTAAATTCTACAGGTTTTGGACTGGTCATTGCTGAAGGCTCAGAAGAGCTATGGATGAATCCTGAGCGTGACTGACATGTTCATATTCATCAGAAAACAGAGTCAGCAGGAGAGAATGAGGGAGTAATTGTTGCGTTGTTCCCTCCCTCACTGCTTGTGCAGACAAGACATAGGCTGCAGGGAGGAAGCTACCTGAAGTTATTAAGATTAATACTGCTAGAAATTCCAATCAACTCACACAAGGCTGTTCCTCAAGGCTGTCAGGTGCCTACTGCCTTCTCTGATTCAGGCGGGGCCACATCAATTTTGAATTTCCCAGCAGAGATTGCTATGATTTATGACTTTAGGAGGCTGATAAATGTGGTTAGTTGAAGTGTTCATGAAATAATTGAATCAGAATAATTTCAGTCAGCTGTGCTCAATTTATTTTCTCCAGTAACCACAGGAGGGTGCAATTTTGGATTGGGAGCTCCATCTCAAGGATTCCTATCACAGGAAAGACATTGTGGAACCTGGAATAAAAGCAACATATTTTTGCTGCCAGGCCTGTTTGACAGCCTTAGGAGCTAACTTAAGACCCATCAGAACCGGAGAGTAAGTACCCCGGGCTCTTCTGGTATGGCCCATGACAGAGTCTGAGATGGTTCTGTGCGTTGTGGAATAATGTCTGTTGGGAAGGATAATGAGAGTTTTATTATTTAGTGTTTGATAACCACTGTTCATCTGGGGGGAGGAGAGGGAGTTGGCTATATTTGTTTGTAGCAAATTATTTTCAGGTGACAAGTGTTATGAATATTTCACTTCTGGGTTTTGTGACTTTTTTTTTGGAGTGGTGATCAGCATCAATTCTGTCTCTGCAGCGAAGGGAGCTTCTGTGCATCCCTGATGAGTGATATATTAGAATTTAAACATAAATTTGTCTCTGAGTTTATCATTTGTCTTTTGCAATTTTCCCCCGTATACAAAAAAGAATGATGATATCAGTGGATTGTTCTAGAAAGAGTACTGAATGTAAAGGGCCCTGTTCAAGAAGGGGAACAGGTTAAAGCACTGCGATGACTGACTCAGGTCGGTCGACAGTAGGACAGCCTAACAAGTTTAGGAATCAAGCAGAGCAAATGTGTTGCAGATAAACATCTTCCTGTGGTCATGAACAAGATATTTGTTGTAGTCAATGAGAGCTGCGGTCAGGTAAGGTTATGTGGGGGAAGGTAGTGGCTTCTGTCTGTTACTGTTTGGGTATCTTAAAGTGTGCAGAGAAACTTTGCAAGTGGGATAAAGGCTAAAATTTAACAAACTACTAGGTTTAGCACTAGTATATTCCCCATGTTCCGTAAGACACCTGAAGTGAATTTTGCTGGCCAGTAAGGTGTCAGCAGATTGGGGAAAGCTTGTCCTTTGCTGCATGGAATGGATTTTCTGTTGTAGAGTTACCATCTTCCAGCTCTGTTTTTCCCTTTAGGATTTTATACCTTTCATACATTTGTATTTTGGTGTTTTTTTCTCTGGTGAGTCCTTGAGCAGCTAATGTTTCCCACTACAACAGCATTCCCTCTGTCTGCAATTTTATGTTTATCTTGTGTGGCTTTTCTTTATAGAGTTTCATACCAGCTTTTATCACAACTCCTCAACTTTCTTGGAAGTCATAGCTAAAGCCTTGATGTGTTCCATAGATGACAGAGTTGAAGAGAGAGCAGTCTTCACTGCTAGCGTCCTAGTCTGTGTAAGTTAATGTATGGGTTTATTCTCTGGTAAGCCAGAGACATAGGCTGATGCTAGAGATACGCATTACCCCAGATAGTTCATATCAGCATGGATATACTGATGATCATGAAACATAACCTGGCCTGCTTCTAACCTATTGTCTGGTCACCTGTGGCTCAAGAGCCTTGGGATAGTGCCTTTCACCTTGTGGTGAAGAACAGCCCTGTGCTTGCATAGGAAGAAATGAGTCTTTCTCTACTTTTCTCTAAGCTCTTATTCTCTAAGTGTCCTTCCCTTGGAACTCAAGTGTTTTAGTCTTTTTGTTTGTTTTTCCCTATGCTTAAAGTTTATTTTAATTGCATTTATTCATTCTGTCCATGGTCTTCAGTTTTGTAGAAGGGGAAGGGAGGATTCAGAATTTGGGCAAACAGTAGGATTTAGGGGTGAAGTAGTCTGACTACATGTAAAGATTTGAGACCCAATGTAAACCAGTACCATGTTTCAGAGCCCACTATGACAATGCTAATTGAATATGCTGAATGTAGAAGTCCACTCAAATTCAGCTACCCAAGTTTTGTGAATTTTCCATGAGTACATGTTAATTCCTGCAATTAATTCTTGATGGTTTCTTTCATCTCTCATGGTGCTTTCTTTGTCTCCAAATAATTTGGTACTGTCCCTACCTGCTATAGCTTATTTCTGTAGATCGTATAAAAGCCTGTTTTGTATAGTTAGAAGACTGTCCTGTGGGGTGTAGGATCTCTTAGTGATGTGTTCAGTACTCTGCAAGCGCCACAATCCAGGCCTCTTCTCACAGGTAACTAGTGATAGGACTAGAGGGAATGGCCTCAAGTTGCGCCAGGGGAGGTTTAGTTTGGAAATTAGGAGACATTTCTTCTCAGAAAGAGCAGTCAGGCATTGGAATGGGTTGCCCAGGGAGGTGGTGGAGTCACCATCCCAGGGTGTCTTCAAGAAAAGGTTGGACGTGGTGCTTAGGGACATGGTTTAGTGGGTGACATTGGTGGTAGGGTGATGGTTGGACCAGATGATCTTGGAGGTCTTTTCCAACCTTAATGATTCTGTGATTTTATGGCAGAAGTAAGTTTACTCAACATATATGTTGCTAAGATTTTGTCTCTTTTTCACTGCTGTGCAGTTAGGAAGATGTTTCCATGAATAACTGTTACTGAATCTCCTTGCCGAGATCTACTGCTATGAAATGCATGCTCTGCCTTAGAATGGTGGGGAGGGCATAATGAAAAATCTGCTGCTTAGTTCGGATGTGGATATAAACCAGAAAATGCTCTCCAAAACAAATTTGGGTCTGGGGCTCAGTATGAAATTAGAGCACAAAATAACTGTTCTATGCAGAAAATGTTAATAGGAAAAAGTCGGGATTACAGTAATGTATTCTGCGTGGTCTTTTCTGGTGAGCTGAGAACAGCAGAAGGGCATGTGGCAGGACTGTCTCACTGGTGTTTTTGTTTCTGCTGTGAAAAGCATTTTCAATACTTGCATAATTTAGAGCATGACTTTATGGTTTTCAGAGCTTCAAATCAGAGTGAAGCATTTACATAATCTAATTAAATCATGTAAATGTTTTATGATAATTTTCAAGTAAGTGCAAAACTTGTTCCACAGATGCATCCCATTCTTAGGCCATTGGGGAAACCCAATTTAAGCATGCAGATGTATGTTACTAACCCTGCATGCTCTGGGAGGTCAACAGTGTGCTTACTGAATGCTCTGTTCTTAGTATAACCTCTGACACCTGTTTCGCAGAGCACCATCTTTCCAAGAAGTGTGAAGGTAAGCTGATACCAGAGGGAAAGGCAAAGCAGATTTAAAAGGCTACTTGCAACCTCTTATAATTTGAATGAAAGTGATGCTACTGCAGTATGTAATAAATTGCTTCCATTTCAGTGAACATTAAAATAATCCCATGGTGACCCTCTTAGCAGCAGCCCTGCCACATGTAGTATCAGATCTCACAAAGTATGCATAGTACTTGGATGGGAAGCTACCAGGGGAAACCCCACAAATTCTCCTGGTGACTACTGGGTTTGTTTTTGCCTCTGGCTGCACTAACTCTCAAAATATTGGAAGCACTTGGCCAGCATCCATGATGAGAGATGCTGTCTTGTACTGAGATTTTTAAATAATCTTTTTTTTTCCCCAGCACATTAAGGTTGAAGACAGTTTAGTGATAGTACCTACTGAATTCTGTCTTTATTTTTGGTCCTAATATCTCCATAAGAAAGTGAATGAGTCTTAATTCTCCAAATGCAGGCAAGCTAATACTAAGCTAGTACTAATAATGTTTTAGAAAGTACAGCACTGCTTTGCTCAAATGAATTTGGGTTATTAGCAGAGGTGGGTTCTCAGAGACCAGACTGCTATCTGTTCTAAATAAGCTCATTGCTATTTACTTTTCAGTGCCATACTGATTTACTGTAACTGATGACAGAAATGTGTGTGTACACTGCCAGGTGTGCTGTGCTTTCACAGTAATTGTCATGGCTGGGAAGTACCAGGGTGTTACCTGTGCCAGGCTGGTGCTGCAGCCCACATGCTGCTAGCAATTCAGGACTGCACACACAGTGCTGACCTGGTCTGTGCGTACTCCGGGACTGGTGAGAAGTTAGTCCAGCCACTCTGATTTTTATTCCAAAACATGAATGTTCTAAGGGAAGCCTGCATCTAACTTACCTCTGAATCTGGACATTTTATTGCTTACTGTCACAATACATAATGATATCCACAATTTGTAAATCAGCTTGGAGCTCAGTGGTCTGGAAAGCTCTGGATATTTGAAAGTCATTGCTAAAGTAGCTCACAGAAAGGTGAAATATACCAGTGGTAAATTAAGTCTTTGCTAATTAGGCATATAAATCTAATTACTTCACAGATTTTTCATCTAATTTTTGAGGGAGTAAAGCTAGTGTAAATTTAAAATGGAAGCTGAGATGTTCAGCACATAGTGTTAACTGCCAAGGAGAACAACACTGTGACCTTATTTGCAGCTACACATGCATCATGTGTAGGAATGCCTGTCATAGCCATAATGATTTAACATCAGGGCAGACCAATATTTCTTGGTTCTTCCTCCGCAGTGTAGGCAGTTTCCTTTAGAGGTGGAATGGGAAGCTGTAGGTGTTTCTGGTGAAAAATGGTAATGCTCAAGAGGTGCCCTTTCCTACAAATCCAGCACTGCTCACTTTATTTCCCCTTATGAAAAAGAATTTGCAAAGTCACAGCCTGGTGAATGAACTCACAGCTGGGCGAAGCTTAAGTTTTGGCATGGTTGAATTCTGTACTTTGCATTAATCAGCTGCTGATTACACAGTGTTTAGGTTTACTGATAACATTGGGAAAGTTTAAAGCTGCTGAATATATATATATATTTATTTAAAGGTACTGAGGCTATTTCATTGTAGAAAATAATGCTTTTACTTCAAAACCTATTAATATTTTGGTCCTAGGAGATACTAACACTTAGACGTAAAAGCTTGTAGAGCAGCTAAGGTTTAACTCCAAACACCAAGACATTTGCTGTAGTTTTAATAGCAAGCAGTCTTTCCCTGTCTCTTGCAGTACTGAAGTTACAGGTGTCCCATTAGCAAGTTTAAAACAAAAACTACCTTGCCTTGTAGCACATACTATGTGATAAAACTCACCACTAGTGGAATGAAGACCAAAGGAATAAAGGAATTAAAAAATACTTAGACATATTAATGGACAGTAGTTTCACAGGTGGCTTTTGTAACTGCTAGTCCCCACTCAACTTTTGCCTTGGGAAGTCTAGTCTGGAATGCTGAGAGCTCAACAGGTGAGTAAAAAAGGCAGATCCTGTGAAACTGGTCATGGTCTTGCATATGCTCTTAAAGCATTTCTACTGACCTATCCTTGAGAGTAAATTACAGGTCAGATTCATCTTTAGTACGATGTGGTACAGTGATTGTGTATCTTCCCTAGAATTGCAATCTGACCTCCATGAATAACTATTTCCTTATTTAGAGCTATGCCCTTCTCAACATTTGAAATAATTGCTGAGAGACTTACTAAATGTGTGTGTGTGTATACATCAAACTGTATAACCCTACCTGGGACATGTATGAGAACTACCATCACTGTGCAAGTAAAACTCAAGCAAGGTGAGCTTGTTACAAAACTCAATAATAATGATGAAACCTTTGCTTCAGTAGTTGTTAGGTTATATTTCTGAAAAAAAAATAACATCTTTTTTGCCATGGCGTATGAGCTGAGGCTTGAACTTGGTAGAGTCAGTGAATCCATGAAATTAGGTAGGCTTGTGTTTAATCTTCAAAGAATCATCATTTAGGTTATCAGTTTAAATGGAAAAGAGTACCTGACCAAATATATTGAGAGAAAATACTTAATTCCTTCATAATTGTTTCATAACAAAAATCTTTACGTTGTCTCATCAAACTTTAGAAAATGATTAAGTATTCTGTACACCAAAAGATATTTTTTCTCAGTACTCAGTTTCTTTGACATGGGTGGGGGAGATCTGAACTTGATTTCAGGTATTTTTTTTTTCCCATTACAAAGTAGAAACTTCTACCAGCATGGGGGATAGCTAGAAATCCCCCACATACAGCCATGTGATTCCATTAATCTGAACTCAAAATGAGCTCAAACAAGATAGTTCATATTGGGGGGGGGGAGGGGGGTGGAGAAGGGAGCAAGCTCTTTATTTTTTTCTTTTAATTAAGCTGTTGCTTCTTAGTGTTATTACTCTCTTCTAGTCTAAAGTGGGAGAAATTTGTATTACGACAATATATTATTGATCCTGTTCCTTTACAGATTGTGTGGGCCATAGCTGAAGCTGATGGGCACTAAACACTTCCTGTGTTCAAACAGGAAGGACTGTGACAATTAACTATAAAATATTAGAAGTCTGACAGTTATTAAATCCACTTTAAAAGGATAATAAATTGATTTTTAGAAAATGCATGCTAATCCAGGCATATGGCCCCATCTGATGTAAATCTATAGATTCAGTGACTTTGAAGGACCCTTCATGTTTCTTTTAATTCTTTCTTTTGCTTTCCCCTCCCTCTGCAACAGTCCACTGCTGCAAATAATTTGCTTCTCATGAGAACATGGTCCCTGTTGCAAGAGAACAAATTCAGGGTTTAACTTATTTTTTTAGTCTTTGTCTTTAAATTTTGATGCATAATCTTGCAAATGAGACCACAATTCCAGGGGGGCAAGAAGAACTGAGCTGTCTGTTATGTAAAAATGATAATGAACCCAACTCTTAGCATCTCTGGATATGTACCCCACAACTGCTTGAGAGAAAGAAGAAGCCACCTTGTTGCAAGAAGGATGAATCTCATAGCAATATTTGACAACTCTCAAAAATTTCTGGAGGACATAATTGATTTCCATATTAGAAAAATTTCCGTGAATCTTCACCTCTGGTTTGCTGCCACCAATTTTTTTTAAGTATGATGTTTCCAAAATATAAAAAGAATTAACTTGATCAAGTTTTTCGCACGGTCTGTATTTGCGTTTGATCTTACTTTGCAAGAGAGCCTGATTAGAAATGAAAAAGTAGTTCTGTCTTAATAGAGACTGACATAAGCTCATTTAGTACATTTTCTGAAATTTTTGATACATTTTTTTACTACAACCTTAGCGTTATCACTACAGCTTTTTAGCATGTTCACTGCTTTTGCTGCTTTCTTTTAGGGAGGTTTTACAAATACTGTAGTTAGTGTCACAGACTGCACGCTTAACATGAATGAAACAAGAGGGCATGGTCTGATCTTTAACAAAGCCTGAGTTTAACACCACTCTTCTCTTGTCCGTGCTCAAACTGATTGACGTGTTATTCTGGTTGGACAAAGTTTAAAATGACACCTATTTTGTGGTGTTTTTTTCTCTTTGGAATGCTTTGGGGCCTGTTAATCATGGTATTCTGCATATAGAATCTGTTTTGTCTTCCACAACTGTAGTGTCTGAACACGTAATACGATTAATTTTATTTGCATAATATTCAACTGTAACAAAGAAAGAGCAGGAACATAAGTTGGTTTAAGTAATTTTCTCAGTTAAATCAAACTGTGGATGTTTCTGAAGAGACACCCCAAGGGTTTGAGGATTCCGCTCAGTTGCTAGGTCATCCTTTTTACCACTATAGAAACATTACATCCTGCTGCTACTTACTAATAGCATGATGATTCAGAGGAAACACCTGTTGGAATACTTTTATGTTAGATCAATTTATACCTGGAAGAGAAGAGTTAGATGGCACTGTTAATTTGAAACGTCTCAGACACTTTGGCATCCAAGATCATGTCAGCAAGAAGATCCTACCCAGCGCAAGCAGGTCTAGTTAATCGTTGGACATTAGTGCAAGAGAAAGCAGAGGTGGAAGCAAGCACTGAAGCTGTCTTGTGTGCACCATAGCTGGTTGTAGAGCTGACTGCCATGCTCTGAATACGATCACAGTCGCATCAGTTTTTCTTTCACCCTTGGGGAATCACAACGATCAACTAAAATGAACAGAAGAGCTGTGTGTTGTGAGAATAAAGCCTCTGTACTGTAATTTAGAACTAAATAGCCTTCCATGATCTGCTCCTGCAATGTATGGTCAGTTACTGCTCTGCTGTGATGACGTGATCTTAAGTGTTTGGAAGGGAGTTTAATTAAAAAGAAAAAATACTTCAGTGCATCTGGCAATGGAAAAAAAAAATTAATTTTGTTTAATTTTTAATCAGACAGCCTGAGACAACCACTGAGCACTACTTGACAATTAGAATACTAATGAACTACACACTGGGTTAGCCTGTTTTTAAAGGACAGCAAGCAGTGCGCTCAGAGGTGAGGGATTCAATTTTGTTCCAGTCAAGTCTTCATGTGTTTACCTTCTCACTTGGTAAGAATTCAGGAAATGTTTGTCTTTTTTTTTTAAATCCCACCCCACAACTAATTATTTTTCAAATGCAAAAAGCACAGTGTGTGGTAAGTGGCTTTCTTGAAAGCATTCTTGAAAGAGATATAAACAACATAAAACATTAATCTTCACTGTTTAGGGCACTATCAGTGTCTTAAGCATTTTCTTTTTGTTTGTTTGTTTTCATTCTTCTGCTAGCATATTTTCAACACTCTACCATTCTGCAACAGTTTGAAGTCTTCGGTTTTCATGCTTTCTGGAAATTAGATACTGTAGTTGTTACTCTAGAACACAGTTTCACAAAAGTTAGGCAGGGTGAAGAAAGAAATAAATTGCCTGTGCCTAAAGTGTTTATTTCTTATAACATTTATAAGCAGCTATCTATAGCAAGGCTGAATATAGCAAGAAATGTTTAACAAATTCCGATGAGTTCTGAAACATAAATTAAGTAGCCTAACCATCCATAGTGGCCATGTCATACTGGCCTTCCTCTGAAATGGATATTTTATTGCCCCCCTCTATGTCACATTGTCAAATGGAGTGATGTAATTACTACCTAGCTGATAGGAAGGATTTCCGCTAGCACTTATTGCATGCTCTCTTCCGGCCTTAAACATTAGCAGAGGCTGTAGCTGCCTGTACTCAGCCTCAATCCTTTCATTTGCTGTCACGGCAAATGGCTACTGAATTCTGAGCTCTGGCACTTTAGAGCAGCCCGGACCCAAGGCCTGGTGTGGGCAGATGTGGTTGCGAGGCAGCTGCCTGCTGAGGGTGGCAAAACAGCGTAGGGCTGCTGGCACCTTTGTGTAGTCCCGGGCCCCCAAAAGCCAGGCCTGCTTCACTTCTTCCTGGGATTAGAAGCTGGGTTGAGGCAAGGACACTTTCACTAAGAGGAGGGAGGCAGATGGTATCAAAAGTGGAGACATTGTCTACACCCTTCGTATCTTTCCAGCATCCAGAGCAACAAGCCTGACCCAAGGGCCTTCTGTCCTCTTTTCAATTAGCTCCTCATTTTCCCACCTCTCCTCACAGCAATAACCAGCACCTCAGACTTGGGAGTCAAAATTCAGTTCTTTCTACACTGCTAAACTCTGCAGATTCCTGATTTATTCTGACCATGTGCCTACTGCCCTGCATGTACAATATCAGCTTGGTCCCACTTGAGCCCAGTTTCCTCCAGCTCTGAAGGTGTTGCTGTGGGATGCAGGGCTGTGCCTACAGCTGGGAACGCCATTTCCCCAGCTGATTGAAAAGGACACCAGTTAAGGATGGAAACAAAACAAGCTGACATGTCTCACTTTACACAAGTTTACAGCTTTTAAGAAAAAAGGCATGGCTGAAGTTTCAACGATGTGAGTAAACTTTGCTTCCAACACCTAGCAAACAAAAGGAACCCCAAAGAATCCAGATCAAAGTGGGATATACCAAGCCACTGTCAGCCTTTAAGGAGATGTTTGCCCACCGGTTGTGAATGTGCTTATGATTCCATGGATGGGGAAGTTTTCTTTTTTGTTTGTTTTAAATACTTAAGTTTGATTCCTTTTGCAAGATTGTTTCATTCTTGTCTGAACTTTGCAAAAAGAGAATGTCAGAAAAATCTGACACATATCACCATTTGGATATTTTTTCCGTTATACAGTGCTGAACCAAAAAAAATTTAAAAGCTAACTACACAGGAGAGACAGAATATTATCTAAATATAATAAGCAGTCTTTCAAAACATAGAGTCATTTGACGATATATTGTAAATCAAACTCTGCCCCACTTTTACTGCCAGCACCAGCAAATGAAGACCAGTGTTCTAAGAAGTATTTAGTATGTAGTTCTAGGGAGCTGTGATGTCTGAGTGAGAAATATTTGACTCCATCAAGAAAGATGTTTTCCTGTTACCACGTTTTCTTTCAAGTGCAAGAGTTTCTAGGTTTGGTTTGGTTTTAATATGATAAACTGAGCACAAGGAATGAAATCATCCATAAAGATGGTGACTGTTGGTATTTAATATTTGCAATGTATTTCATTCAGCTGCTCTAGACATTGTTAATTGTTGACAAATAATAGATGTTATACAGAAGTCTATATTATAGCATGCTTTGTAAAACTGAAGCCATGTTGTTGATCAGCAATAATATGGTTTAAACCTTTTGAAGATCTTGTCTAGGATGTGAACAATCCAGTGGTTAAGGTAGGAGGTGAGGAATAAAGTAGTAGTAGTTCTGGAGAATATCTAGTACTCCAAAGAAGGTGTGGGAATTCGTGGACAATTGTAGAGGTTTCATTCAACTGAGATAAGCAGGAAGCCGTGTTTTAAATAATAAAAGCTTATAAACGAAAACTCACTGAGATAAGAACTTCACTGTTCTGTTCAGTACCTTGGTTTTGTTCCTGCAAAAGTCAATATGTGTAAAAGCCAGTATGTGACAAAGATGGAACCAGTGCATAAAAGGTGGAAAAGGAAGAGGTTTGGTGTCATGTAGGAGCTAATTTCTCATATAAAGGCCATGTCCCATTAGAAAGCGCAGCAGTTCTGGATGATCTTCCTTAGTGCTAGTGGTCTAAGCAGGCACTCTGGCTTCATTTATTTTTAATGAAGGTGTTATAGCATATTGAGATATGGTGCTGGAAAAGCAAGACAAAAGAAGTAACACTTCTTTGTTTAGCAAGCCAAGTTGGTCTCCACATTGGTAATAGAGTCTTTCCCTCTTTTCCTCCCTCCAACCTCTGCTTCCTTGGCCATCAAAAGTTACAGTGAAAATAATTATGTTTGTTACTGATCTGACCGCTGTGCTGCTCTAAAATGTATTTGTACAGTTCTATCATTGTAATCTATTTTTCAGCCTTGGTTCACTATATGTATAGGAAAGGAAGATACTGATCAGTGTTTGCAATTCTTTGTTCATGTACTCGAATCTTTTAGCAACACATTTGGCTAAATACTATAGTTTTTAATAGCAATATGTGTATCTGCTGTGCTCATCAGAAGACATTAAGTAGAGAACTTTTTATGTCCTAAAAATTCTTAATCAGGATGGAATAAGATACTGTTTTTGTGCTCAGCATTTTGTGCTAATGGTGAATAGCATTAATCAAAGGTAAAATTCAGTTGCCCAGCTCTAGTTATAAGACAATCCTCTGAATGTGATTCCCTTTGTTGGACAAAAGGGATTTTAGTGCCTTGTATGCTATTAGTTTCAGGCTGGTGCTTAACAGAAATCTGTAGTATTCACAAAAAAAAAAAAACATTAAAAGAGTTTACTCAAAGTACTTTACTCAAAGTACTGTCCTACTTTGAAGGTGATCAGCGTTGTTAAATGTCTCAAATTCTACTGTCTTCTACATAACATGACTATGATGTGTTACATTAGCCTCCGGAAATGCTTTTGGCAACCCATCAGAAAAGAATGCAGTAGATACAGTAGCAGAAAGTTTTCGTACATGTACTGATGTACAAAATTAACTTGTGTTTAAGTTACTACTTATTTTGTGTAAGTGATACTTTGCTTCTGTGGGGTTCTTAAATTAGCGTGTAAAGTAGTTCTATCCCCTCTGGAAGGGTTACCTGTTATTGGTGCAAATATATAAAAAATTGGCCTATGATGAAATGCTTAATGTCAGTTGGAATACAGTTCTTTCAAGTAACTAATATGTTGCAAGATGTTAACAGCAGAAAAAATCCATTATCTTTAGTCAAAATTGAACAGGCTTCTTTTGCTTAGCAAATTTAATTGCGTTTATAATGACAAGCTTAACTAAAGCATATGTAGAAGTAATATATTATATGTAGAAGTAAAGGTTTTTCAAGAAGTCTGAACAGACCTTGACTGGAATATGACCGATTTCCTCATTTTGTTCATTTTCATTTGGATAAAGGGGGGCATTCTTATAACCATGTCTCTCTAATACACTCTTTGAGGCATCAGTAAGTTTATTTTCTAAGCTAAACAAACTTGCCCTACTGAGCAGCAGAATACACTCAAAAGTTCGTTCAAATATGTTAAACTAACAAAGTTACATAGTATGATAAGTCATATAAATACGTACGTAAGAACACATCTCCTAATCGCACCTCACAGTAGCTTGACGACTGAGCCAGCATTCTTTTGATATTGTGTTGGTTTAAGTTACTTGGCTTATTCCCCTGGTATATTTTAACATGCACATTAGGAGTGACTATTTTAGGAGAATGTTGAATGTGTATAAATAACTAACATCTGGAAAATGCACTTAAATGCCCATGTCATGAGCCCATAAAAATAATGGGCTAGACATAAAGGACCTGATGAGCAAACTCAAAACATTCACTAGCTTCTTTTGAGAAAAGTTCTGTGATGTTATTGGTAAACAAGAGAGGGTGATTCTTCATTGCTCAGAAAAATGAGCCAAGTCTGTTGAGCAAGGAGAGTGAAACTGCAAGTTTCAGGTAAGTCGAGCACATTTTCAGTGCAATCAGGTCTTGCATCCGCAGATCCGTGCACAGAAATATAGCTGTTATCTTTACTGTGACTGAGGCAGCAATGTTAGTAGGTTCAAAGCACAGACAAGCACTATCTTAAAAAAAAAAAAAAAAAAGGCACAGTAGTTGGTAACAATTAGGAAGATGTACACAGAATACAAACTGGGTTGAATAGTTAGTCTGGTTGTGCTGTTTGATCAGTTTAATATTGTTTGTGACACTTGGAGAGAGAGCAAAAAAGCCCAGCAAAATCCCGCTGTCTGAGCCGCCTGGGAGCTAGAACCATGTTGGCTGACATCTGTATTTTACTGTCTCCTGACCCTAAATGTGGGATATCGGAGGGAGTAAACATGAGGAGATTTTCAAGCTGGCTTCTCTCCTGTTATCCTGCTTGTGAATATATAACATCCTTCCCTCTTGGCCCTGTTTGACATAGGACATAGTATGGCTGGGAACTGAGGTTACCTCTGTTCTATGATCAGAATCCAGTTAATCAATTGAACTTTAAAATAAGATGTCCATTTCTTGGTCTCGGAAGCTCAGAGAAGACCTGTGTTGATTTCAGTTTTAGGAATTTCCATTGATAGCATCTAAGTCCAAAACTAAATTTAAATAGGAGATGGGGCACATAGAAAAATCTCTAGTTCTGTAAACAAGTATTCTTAATAAACAAAAGCTGTTATGGGAAGGTTGTATATATTTTGGGATTATTCAGCATTTCAAAGTATACTTCTTGTTCAAAAAGGTACCATACTGCACCATTTCTAGACTTGTTCTTCTTGTTCTTTGTGTATTTAGGCTTACTCTTGTTTAGCTTAGTAACTACTGTTTTCACCATTTTCAGTTGCTCTAAATTAATATGGCAGTGGGAAAGTGCTGGACTCTTTCTAGTGTATATTTTTGTTTCCTTACAGTCCTGGTAGCAGCTAAATGGCAATTTTACTCAGGAAAATGGCTATGAGAAACAGTTTTCTGGTAATTTATTAACAGCTTTATAAACTAGTCTATGATCACATCATCTTGTTGTTCCTAATGCATCTGTATCAAACGCTAATTTCCAGCTTACTTTGTGGGGCTAGGGATAACTGAGGAAAAAAAGAACTTGTAGTGTGATAACATAGCCTGCTGGATGAGGAAGTAATGAATTTAGGATGTCTGTGATGCAATTTTTTGCATTTATTCTCTGGAGTGGAATTGTATCTTAAGAGTCTTTGGGATTTTCAGTGATACAAAACATTTACCGAAGTTGACAGTGATTGAGAATGAAAGCTTTTTTGGGACCAAAGATGGAATATAACCACTTCTCTATTTAAGTAAGTTGAATAAGAGTCTTTTTTTAATGATGGCTTTTGCTGTGTATGAAAACCCAGTTGTCCTCTTTTTAAAGATAAATAATAAAACAACAGAATTCATTCCTCAGAAGCAAAACATAAAGCAAAAAAAAAATGTGGTGCTTATGGAATACAATTTTTGGAAGGCAGCTTGCCACTCAGACCAGAGGTGGTAGCTGAAAATAGCATGGGAATATCAGTGCTTTTGCAGCAGAGCATGTTCTGGTCTGATACTTAAGAAAAATGTTGAGTAGCAATTCTTTTACCTTAGGACTCTTGTGCTCTTGAGCAGGCGCATTTGAAGATGGGTGAATGATAGAATGTAATTATTTTGGGAGTCTCTGGAGGTTAGATTCTGCCTGTCATGTCTTCTGTGTAACTCATTTTTCCCTACCTTTCTACTTTTATCTCACAATATTTTGAGAGATATAGAATACTGCTTGCTTGTGATGTACTCTTTGGTTGCCGCAATACAAAATAGCGTGCCAGACCTCCATCGAATTAATCAAATTGGACATCTACCATGAACTTTGGGGAAAGAAGTCTTGAGGCTTAATAAGGAATGGTATTGTACCTCCCTGGTTCTTGGAAATGATTTCAGAACAATTTTAATGAAATAAGGAAGCTTTGCTGAAGCATCTGTCTCTGTCTAGAAACTCGCTTGGCTTTGGTACATTCCAAGGGTTGAAGTTAAGAGTTTCTGTATTGTCTGGTCAGGTCTTAGTTTGTATTTTTGCTTGTATTCATAAGCTAAGCTACCATGGTTTTGAGCAAACAGTGCAGTTAATTAAAACATTGGGCAGAGCAGGTTTATTTGACTCCAATTCATCAGCACCCAGAGGTTGTGAACCTCAGCCTATTAGGTGTGCATTAATGATGTGAGTAATGGCACTTACTCTTGCCAGTTTTGCTCTGGAGGTTGACTTCCACAGCAACAGGTCATCATCAGGGAAAATTCTAGGGTAAAGTCTGTTAATAATTCCTGTTTCAAAACTGGGAATTCTGAGTCATGCAGAGACTCACCAGAACCGAACTAGAAAACACATTATTAGAAAGGGAAAAATAGATAGGGCATAAGTTTCATTAATCTAAAAGAGCAAAACTCAAATGTATGTCTTTTTTCGATATATGTTTCTGTTTGTTTGTTGTTTTTCCTACTTTTGTTTTCAAAGATGCAAAAAGTGTTTGCTGGTGTTTGGGACTACCACATCTCTAAACCCACTCTTTTAGAACCAAAATTGTTGAATCTGTGTCCAATCTATAACATGCAGATGGGAAGAGGAAGTTTTTGCAGAGGAAGTGTACGTAGGTGGCATGATGACCTTATAACAGGAGACAGTAGTTTATTGTCTTGGAAAACTGTCTTGAGAGAGACATGGAGAAGCCATCCTTGTGCCAAAAGTAGGATTGATCAGAATGACATTTCTGTTTTATAGAACTGTGTTGGACCTATATCCTCCCTTGACAATCTATTCCAGCATTTCATCATTTTTCTCAATGTAATGTTTTTCCTAAAGTTTATCCGGTATCTTTCTGCCTGTTGTTTGAGCCCATTATTACTCATTCTGTCCATCACTGATGTGCAGAAGAGATTATTTTCATCTTTTTTTTTTTTTTTATTTTGTGGCTCAGGTTTTCCAGCTGTCTGATGATTCTAGTAAGGGGTCAGTACCTAAAGGGGACCTACAGGAAAGCTGGGGAGGGATTCCTTGTGAGGGAATGCAGTGATAGGACAAGAGGTAATGGTTTTAAACTGCAAAAAAAATGTAGATTTAGATTAGATATAAGGAAGAAAATCTTTACTCTGAGGGTGGTGAACAACTGGCACAGGTTGCCCAGAGAAGCTGTGAATGCCCCATCCCTGGAAGTGCCAAGGCCAGGTTGGATGGGGCTTTGAGCATCCTGGTCTGGTGGCAGGTGCCCCTGCCCATGGCGGGGGGGAGGGTGAGGGGTGTGTGTATTAAATGGTCTTTAAGGTCCCTTCCAACTCAAAACCATTCTGTGATTCTATGTTCCAAAATGATTGTGCAGTGTCAAGCATGTCATTCATAGATTGACAATAGCCCTCATTTAACCCTTCCCCAACTCCCCTCCTTTTTTTTTTAATAGAACCATTCCTAACTAGCTCCTCCTTATCTTATATTTGTAAATGAGAAATCACTGTTTCCCCGCCTTGTCAAAACCTGTTGGAATCCTTCTCCAGTGCTCCAACGCATTTCAAATCCAAATTACTGTCAGGAATATTTTCTTCTATCTTTCATACAGGTTGTTAAGAGGGTCTCTGAAAAGGATTGGACCCTCAACAGACACTTTGAAACACCACTCAATACATCTTTGTATTTAACAGTAAAACATTGGCTCTTGGGTACAATTATCTTATTTCTGTTTTCAAATTTCATCATGATTTACTGAAGTCGAGTTGTATTACAACTACTCTTCTACTAATAAGGCTTATTAGCCGTACATGAGAAGAAATTGGATTGTTGCTTTAGTTTATTCTCAACAAATCTATATTGATTGCTGCTTACATCTGTGTTATTGTATAGCTGTTTGCTATAGTATTGCTTTTTCCAGAAATTTTCTCAAATACAAAGTTTGGCTTAAGTTGTCTGATTTCTCAGCTTCTTTTTCCTTCTGTTCCAAGCAGGGACAATACATTTGTCCTTTCACCCATCTGCCATAAGATAGCAGTGAAACACTATCAATTCTATTAAACTGTTTTTCTTTATATAACTTAGTTGATATTTGTAAGGCCAACTAAATTTGAAAAATGTAATTAATAATCCCTATTCTCAGTTGAGCTCTGACTACTGTTGGTGGTACTAAATTTGCTCGACACCAATAAATTTCCTTCATGAAGACTGCACAAAAGTCATTAAATACTTTTAGTTTTCTCTGCATCCGCCTATATTCCCTCTGAATAGTTTGTTAATGCCTTCCTTCTAGTTGTAAAAGCTGATATCTTCTTTATTTATTTGTTTGCAGCTTATTGCATAGGTACTTTGTTCTGTTTAATAGCTTGTATGAGTCCCTTTTTCTGGCTTCTTGTATTTAGAATCATACGGAAATCTCTGGGGAGGGAGATTGCTGTTTCCCAAGTGCATAATCAAGAGGACACATTTCTGGAAGGTAGACTGTGGCAGCGAGGTTTTGAAATAGAGCAAACACGGAGACAGAGACTTACGAGACAGGAAGGGAACAGGCAGACAGCAAGGTCTCAGAGGTAACAGGGGCCAGGAGGAGGCTGTGTTATTCAGCCAACTAGAAAGGCCGTAATGGCTGCTGGATTAGAACACGACTGAAGAGGAAAAAACGTACTCTGTATGGACATGGTAGGAAGAAAGGAGCTTTATTTTCAAAGCTTTTTATTTCTTTCTTATTTGACCAATCTGAGACTTTGCTCTACTTCATGTTTAGAGATTGCAAGCACTTTGTTGTTCTGGAGTGTTTGCTTTAAGGGCAAGTTATGGGCAATTCCACTTCATAAGTGTGCCTGACCTGGTCTCATGCTCAGCAATGATCAGAGGGTTCCTTTGTTTCTTATGGTCATGTTTTCTGTCTTGACCTTTCCTCTTGTGCTGCAGCTGCTTGTGCCTTTCTTTTATGTTCCTCTTTAGTGACCTGACCTAGTTGGTAAGCTTTTTTCCTGTGTTTGAGGTCAATGAGGAACTCATTATTAAGCGAGGCTAGTCTCTTAAAACAGTTCTGTCCTTTTACATGGAGATGAATAGAATTTGTTCTTTTATTACTTGCCTGCTATGCTATTTTTTTCTTCTTTTCTCCACATTGACAACTGCAGCTATGCCTGATTTCAAGGATGAAGAGTCAGATGCTTCCATAGCGTTCAATCTCAGCCTTCTCTAGGGTACTTGCTGTTGATCTCCTGGCATCTGGTTGTAATATTGTGTGGCCTTCAGATGATCCTAGCAACCAGGTTCTTCCCTGTGCAATTGCCAGGTTATTCTTTACTACTGGCGGCAGCTCTCCCCCGACCCCCTGCTCCTGCGTGGGCTCCTCTCCATGGGCTGCAGCTCCGGCCCGGGGCCTGCTCCTGCGGGGGCTCTCCATGGGCTGCAGCCTCCTCCAGGCCACATCCACCTGCTCCACCAGGGGTTCCTCCACAGGGGGGCTGCAGCATGGAGATCTGCTCCATGTGGGACCCATGGGCTGCAGGGGGACAGCCTGCTCCACCAGGGCCCTCTCCACAGGCCGCAGGGGAACTGCTGCTCTCTGCCTGGAGCACCTCCTTCTGCACTGACCTTGGGGTCTGCAGGGTTGCTTCTCTTGCATTTCTCACTCCTCTCTCCCAGCTGCAGTGGCTGTTTTTGTGCTGTTGTTATTGTTTGTTTTCTGTTTTTTTTTCCCTTTTTTTGGGGGTGGTGGTGGTGGTTGTTTGTTTGTTTGTTTTGCCCTTCTTCAATCTGCTCTCCCAGAGGCCCCCCCAGCGCCACTCCCTGGCTCGGCTCTGGCCAGCAGTGGATCCCTTTTGGACTCAGCTGGAGCTGGCTCTGATCTGACATGGGGCAGCTGCTGGGCTCTGCTCACAGAGGCCACCCCTGCAGCCCCCCTGCTACCAAAACCTTGCCACATAAACCTGATACATGGCCTTTGTATCCTGTTATCACCATGAGCACGGATCTTTCTCTCATCTTATCTTTTTAGCTCTCATTCTGTCTTCCAAAAAGACTATACCAGCAGGCATCATTGAATCGGACATCTTCACTGGAAGACAAATGTAGGTGTTTCTTCTTTCAAGTACAGTTCAAGGCTATGCTAAGGTATTCAGATTCCTAACTGGGCATGGCTCACAGCTGCAGGTAGACATAGAACAAATGGCTATGGTGGTACTGTATGTCCTCATTGATTTTCTGTGTATTATAACCTTTATTGACTCCCCTCAGGAATTTCTTCTGTTTGTTGTTCAAATGAATCAGGATATGGAAAGTAGTAATAAGTCTGTGTTGCAAACTAGTGAATTTCCCATCTTTTCCACCTCCAAGTATTTTGAACATACAGTCCTTTTGTACTGAGTCCTAACTGTTTGTATTCTCGAAAAGAAAGAAACTGGGATAGAAGATAAGATCCAACTGTATCAGTGAAGAAGGACATAGAAGAGAAGGCTCCTACTTAAAGCAATCTATAATTAGACTATTAAGTTTTGAATCTGTATGTATAATCTTGAAAGAGAGCTGCCAACCACAGAAGAACATATTTAGACCTAGAAATGGATTATGTGGTAAGGAACTTCAGCTCAATTATATATACAAGAGACTCAAATAATACTTAAAAGGCTTTTACTGTGCAAATTTTTTGTATTGAAAACAGTTTGACTTCACTGTGATGAAGTACAAGATTGTCTGGTACCTTACCAAAGATTTTAAGAGTACTCTTGATAAACTGAGGCAAAATTTGAAAAATGAGATTAAAACAGCACAGCAGTAGAATATTTTAAGAAATACAGTGTGTTAGCAGTAGAACTCATTGCAGGAAGACATTACAGCAGAGGTCAAAAGAGAATTACACTTGTAGGAATAATGGGAATGTTCACAAGGGATAAATCGTTTTCTTGTGTCAGGACACAATGATTGAATGAATTTAAGAAAAAGCATCTGTACAATCTATGGTTTTGTGTCCTCCTCTGAATATCTGATACCAGCTGATGTCCAAGACAGAATATTTAGTTAGATGAACCTTGGTTGATATCTGGAATTACAATCTGTATTAGATATATATTTGATATTTCCACAAATGCACTGAGGAATTGGAAACTATATGTTTTGTCCCAGTCTAAAATTTTGCACAAATTTTAGTTTTCTGTTGGTTTTTTTTTTTCATTTCATAAAAGATAGCTGTTCATGTAAAATCTAAAGGAAGAAATCAGCAGGAGTGAACATAAGTTGGCAAAGCCGAACATTTCCATGGTAAATTTTCATGTGGCTATGAAAATGATGGATTTCATGGATTATTTTCTTTAGTGTAACAACTGTACTAATTGTAGCTTGCCATCAGTGTTAAACTAGGATTTTGAATTTAGCCTGTGGCAGTATAACAGGAATTTATGCCAACTTGTAGTGCTGTGCAGCTGCTGAAAATCTCCACTCTAGCAAGAATCTTGAAAATGCATGAATGCAGAACTTCAGCTCTGTCGATCTTTTTTGAAAAACATTGGAGCGTATTCTGCTCCAATGTATGCCAATATAAACCTAGAATTGCTTCAGTGGTGACTGTGGGACAGTTTTCATCAATGCAAGTGAAATAGTGCTTTTGTTCATTCCAACAGGCATGGATTTATGGGGAAGGAAAGGACTAAGAAGGCTAAACTGTCCAATTTGCATCAGGCAGCCTGGCACATTCCCTTTAAGTTGTGGCTGCATCTGTCCGTGAGTGACAGTGACCAGTGCAGTAAAACTGAAGATGATAAAAAGATTATAAAGCAGAGATTATAACTACACCAAAATAAGCTCTTTCACTGAGGATGGTAGATGGAGACATTTGTGCAATACACCCACATTGCCTTTGTCCAAGTAGATGACATCAGTCGGCATTCCATTGTCAACTGATGCATTCACTCCATCATAGAAGTGACTGCATCAGTTGACAAGGGAAGACCGACTGATGTCATCTAATTGGACTTCTGTAAGGCTTTTGACACGGTCCCAGACAACATCCTAATCTCTAAATTGGAAAGATATGGATTTGAAGGGTGGACCATTCAGTGAATAAGGAATTGGCTTGATAGCTGCACCCAGAGAGTAGTGGTCAATGGCTCTATGTACAGGTGGAGGTGGGTGATGAGTGGTGTCCCTCAGGGGTCTGTCTTGGTACCGGTGCTTTTCAATATATTCATCAATGACATAGACGATGGGATCAAGTGCACCCTGAACAAGTTTGCAGATGACACCAAGCTGAGCGGTGCGGTTGATACAACAGAAGGAAGAGATGGCATTCAAAGGTACCTGGACAGGCTGGAGAAGCAGGCCCATCTGAACATAATGAGGTTCAACAAGTCCCTGGGCCTGGGCAATCCGAGACAGGAGTACAAACTGGGAGAACTCACTGAAAGCAGCCCTGCAGAGAAGGACTTGGGGGTTCTGGTAGACGAAAGGCTCAACATGAGCCACCAGGGGGCTTGGACAACCTGATCTAGTGGGTAGCATCCCTGTCTATGGCAGAGGCGTTGGAACTAGATGATCTTTAAAGTCTCTTCCAACCCAAGCCATTCTATGACTCTGCGACTTTTCAAAAGCATCAAGTTAAATTAAGGAACAAGTCTAAGGTGTTTTGTTTTGTTTTAGTGGAACTTTGGCCTATAAATTGCATTAAGAGCGTTTTCGAAGTCCATTCTAAGTTACTGTAATTCAGTTTTCCATTAATTCATTAAGATAAATTTCAGTAGTAAAATAGTTCATAAGCATAATGCACCAAAAGTATCCCTGGCTGTATTTCCATGGAGGAAAACTTAATGAAGAACAAGAACTAATAGTCTTAGGAGATTTTAAGCATGCATTCGGGGTTGCCTCTGCTTGTACCATTGGTGAATTTAACCCTGAAAATTATTTTCAGGGCACACAAGGAAGATGTATATATTATAGTTATGAATAGTTTGGCCATATAATGAACTCATTTTTAACACTTCAAGAATTATACCCACCACAACCATGTTTATTCCTTCTGAGTAACAAAGAAGCTAAATATGGCTCTTAAGTGGGTCTTATGTTTTACTGCCACCTTTAGAGTTGTGTAAATGTGATGGCTAGAGAACCTTATTCTAGTGAAGAGTTGCTAGTTCCTCCCTTGTCAGTACCAAGTGGGATTTCTGTCATCGAATTGAATCTTTCTAAAAAAACAGATTTCTAGACTGAAGTAGCCATTTCTATCTTCTGTAGATCAGATTGCAAGGGAAAAAGTCATCACATCTGCCTTAGGATGTTGATGAATTGCCCTGTGAAAGTACTTGTTTCTCTCCAGTAATACTAGAGGAAACTTAAGCAACTATCTATTAAAAAATAGAGATGTTAATTTAAAATGGGTGTAAAGAATCTTTTTGTATTGGGAAGCTGTTAGGAATCAAGAAATTAGTCTCTCTGGCTTATATGCAGGAGTGCACTGATTCTGGTATTTCTATGCTTATTTCTTTTATCCTTATTCAAAAGGATGTGTATCTCCAGATGTAAAAGTAATGCTTTTTATGTATTATTGTAACTAGAAAAACTTCTTTGTTTTGAGACCTCAGTATTTGGTGCCTGTTGTGAAGATATGCTCCCCAGAAGGGATTTCCAGAGGTCGTCCAGCCTAACCTCCTACCCCAAGCAGGACTGGCTTGAAAGTTAGATGAGGTTGCTCAGGCTTTCAGTTGAGTTCTGAACATCTTTGAAATGACCCAGAAAAGTTGCCATCTGTGGGGGATGTTGAAGTCAGTGATCCCAGTCTTCACTTTTTCTCATCCTTTTCTTTCAATTCTGCAACAGTAAATCGGCTTCTGTGGATTTCCCGTTTTGGAATTACTCTGAGGTGAGTGCAAATTCCCAAAGGATACAGTTCTAGTAGTCTAATCAGGCACACTTCTGGGACATCACGTTTAAAGGTTGCCATCCACTGACGCTGCAATCCAAGCACATTTTTCTTTCTTGGGAAACACTGCTTTTCATTATGTGTTTTCATTGTATTTTCAGTTTAAACACGTCTGTAAAATATGTGAAGGTACAGATCTGTAGATTTTCTGTGTTTAGTTTCTGTTTCCAAGCAAGGTGGCTATCTTGGAGGCTCATGACAGACACCTGAAGAAGGCCAAAAGCAATACTTCAAGTTTGTCCATAAGACACATGTCAATAGCACAGAACTTAGACTTGTAGTGTATTCCTTCAACCTATTATATCTTAGTCTTTAAAAAGTAATACTGCAGTTTCAGATACTCAACTAAATCTGAGGAGACAAATACTGTACTTCCTCTGCAAAGCTGACAAAATACACATTCTGGGAACATTTTTTTGGTCATTTCCAGATGAGGGAGAAAGGTTACTTACTGATATGCAGTCTTATGATTTGCAGGTACTACCAGAAGTACGAAATTGGCATTCTGTGATTTGGCTTGTAATTTCAGCAATTTGATTCATGGAGACTTTGTTGTCTGAGCTTTATATATTGGTTTCAGACCCGAAGTTTAGATTTTTCGATAGTAGGAGAATTCAGCCTGTTTTTGAGAACTGCTGCTTCTCAGGCATTTTAACAGACTTTGCTGAGGGTCCTACTCTACATTTCTCAGGATCAAATTTTGCAAAGGTGTGTCTGCTGTGATTTTTCCTTGATATTAAGGTTACCCTATTCTGCCTGTGCTGCTGCACATTATAAATTTCTTTCATATAACCTGTGTTCTCAGTGAGGTACAGATACTTTGGATCCAGGAACAGCTCTGTGGAGATGAAGCTTTCCTAAGAATTTTTATTTCTATTAAAGCTTACAATGTTAATATTTTTAGTAAGGCCTTTCATCTTATGTTACAGAAGGTATGCTTTCCTGAGTAGATGAGGAATGTTATCTCTCTGTGGGAATCTGTTTCGTGTCATAGCCAAAAATGAGAGTTTTAAATCTTCTATTTGGACTTCATTACTTGAGGCAGAACCTTGCAGTGCAAAAAGCCAGATGTTTTAAAGCATAAAAAATACACTCTGTTGCGTACACCTAGCCAAATTAATTGTTTAGTAAAATGTTTGTGGTGAAGCAGCAGTTACTAGGAGAGTGGCAGATGTCATACACAGAAGTGTCCATTTCGCTGTGTTGCTTTATGGTCTGTTGTGACAGCTAAATGAAGCAGCTCAACGGCTGTCAGCATGTTAATGTCTTGGATTAAACAAACACACTTGGAAGAACTTTTCTCTGATTTTTAAGATGTAATGGCTTTGCAAGCACCCTCATTTATTTGCAGATTGTTTAAAGTGTCTTGTAAATGATGCACAGATGAAATAGAGGTTAACATTGGACTGTATGATAGACCAGCATGTTTTAGTTTTTTCAGAGCCATGCAACTCTGAACCTTAATTGGCCTTAGAAATTCTTATTCAGTGTAAACACCAGAAACAGAGTAGACTTAGTCGTTGTAGTAAGATAGATATTCTTCATTTTATAGTCTTTAATAAGCACAGGTCTAAGAAAAGTGTAAGACAGCCTGCTCAGCCTCAGTGATTTGCAAGATATTGAAAAATCAACTGGAGTTAATGGTAAAGATACATTAGCAAGAAATTTACTAATCCAACACTGAGGGACATCGCTACAATTTCTAAAAGGAATTCAGTGCGTGTTATCTTTCTCAGTTATATTAAGAATAGAGTCAGATCAACACAGGATACTTTAACTGAATAGTCAGATAACAAGTGGTGTGGTATTTATTTATTAGCAAGTTTAGACACTCAGAGCCATAAGTGAAGGTAAAATATGTGGAGTACTGCAACATCTAAAAATCAGCTCCTTATTATGTTGTCTGGATTTGTCAAGGCTTCTGAACCATTTTTGATGCCACAATAGTGGCATGTATGACAAGTACATGGCTTTAGTTACCTTTAGCCTTGGAAATAGCTATGACCACAGTAATTTTTCACTAGCTTCTCTTTCATGCTCTTCCTTAATTTCCAGTTAAAACAAGAGCCTGGCATGTAGATATTTTAACGTATATTTTTGAAACCTCCAAAAATCTGTTACTTTCAGCTTTTTTTTTGATGCAGTAAGCAGGATTCCCCTGGCAAATATTTTCTCTCACCCTTACTTTTCAGTCAAATGACAAATAAATGAGCTTTAATTACTGTTTTTGCAGGGATTGTGTCTTTCAGGTTTTGATTTCTAATTTTAAATATGGTAAATAAAATAAATGTGATGTCTATGTCAATATAAGGCAAAGGAAGATTAGAAAGTAAGGCTCTACTTTTATAGCTTTGCAACAGTAGAGTAAAAAGTGGAATAATGAACTGTAAATGCATCTAATTACATAAATAATGCATTTGTGTAATTGTCTAGTAGGGGTGTGCTAATGAATCAATTATTTTTAATTGTAGCATGCTTGATTGTTTCAGAAATATAATTGATTGTAATCAAGAATCAATTAAATGTTGGTAGTAATTGTATTTATCAAATTTAATATATTATTATAGTTTAGAAAGGTGCTTAGAAAAGGAAGTATCAAAGGGCTAAACTAGTGTTACATGTGCATACAATTGGGCTGATGGAGATGGCAGTTAGTGTAAGATTAAAAAAAAAAAACATTTGTTTTCTTCTGGTCTTAGTTTCCAATCTCGTCAGATCTGTGAGGATAAACGAGGCTTTAGCCCTACTCAATATTCATAACTCTTAGCTAGCTGTATGAAACAAGGTCTGATAAAAAATTAAATTAAAAAAAAAAAAAGTACCCCCATGTGAGACCCTTTCAAAGGGGTGAAACTTGCAGTGAAAACAGTATACCTTGCAGCAGGATAGTGGTCTAAGAAGAATTCATACCAGTTTCAGTTCACCTGCCTTCCCCAAATTCCCTGGCAAATAGTTAGCCATTTACAGTTTGTATTCCAAACTATTTTTTGCAGTAGTGTGCCATGTGGAACTGTTAGCTTTTGCCCCAAAACTAGTTATTGTTGTTCTTGCAAATAAAACTTTAATAAGTTTAATTCTAAGGAACTTCATGTATGAGATGTACAAAAACCATGAGGTTAGAGGGCTCTGTATGATGAAAACTTTCAAATGTTGACAAACTTCTGCTATAGGAAAATGGACACCTGTTTCACTGTAATATTTCCACAAGTGTTAAAAGTAAATTTCACATACTTAATAAAGATTAATAAGTGTAACGAGAATTTGGCTTACAGAAAAGGAGTTCAGTCTGCCTTACATGACTGTCCTGGCCATACAAATGTGAAGGACAAGCACTTAAATGAAACTGATACTATTCGAAGTGGATAGTGCATTGACCTGGTAAGTGAAAAGAATTTTGGTATCACATGCAGATATTTTGTCAATGCTGAAAACTTTGTTGGCCTTTGTAGAAAGGACAAATTTAGATGCTTATTATATAGTGGATAGGAGAATGGATTATCTACTAATTGCATAAAGTACAAGCCATATGTACAGTTCATGTTTCCATAGGCTTATGTGCTCTGATCAACATATTTGACCAGCTTGGGTACCCAGGCAAAACAGAAATCTGCACTAAGCAGTAGGCAAAACACAGATCTCCTCACTACAAGGTGCCATTTAAGGGAATGGGATCTACTACGGTAGTTCCATAAAAAGAAGTATTTTTTCTCATAAGTGTGTAAAATACGTACATAGTAAATATAAAGAGTGCCATCTACTGACATGTAAGGGGAGAATATATATGTAGCATTGTCCACAAATGCGCCGACTCAATAAAGTTGTTGTTATCCTCCAAATGGCTTCAGGTGCCAGCCTGAGTCTAGCCAGGGCTTGCTTTTTCACAGCAGTGCTGTAGGGAGAGCAGAAAAGATACCTGAATTTGTGTAAAGTAAAGCACAAGACTGATGTATTGAATTTCAACGGAAAGGTTTATTATTATTATTATTATTTGGAAGAGTCTGAAGTGTTTATTTTTTTCTGAAGCGTTTTAGTCTGGTGTCACTGGAAACCTGGTATAACCTGTGCCATACCTCTAGATCTTCTCCTAGATGGGTCTTTTCTTTCTCCATGGGAGAAGTGTTACCTGCCCCCTTTTTTTCCTCAGGAAATTGAGTGTTGAATTCTCATTTTACTACAGAAAAGTGCTCTATCAGAACGTATCTGACTATTGCTATGAATTGTTCTTCACTTTCACAAAGAGAAATGATCAGTTCTGTGGTGGCTAATCATTTGACTAGTAAGTTTATGAACTTGAGGATGAAGAGAGTAATTGACTGCCTTCTGGAAATGAAGGTGTATATGGAAAAGAAAGCACAGGAAAGAGAAGGAATTTCAGGCTTAAAATCTTTTTTTTCCCTTTTTCTTTTGAAAACATCAGCTTACTGCTTGGAAAAGGTTAAAAAGACAAACGAAATGTTAAGAAATATTAAGCTAGGAGTGAAGAGCAAAACAAAAATCTCATTAATCCACTCTAGCACAACGTGTCTGGAATGCTGCATGCAATTTTAGTCTCCCTGCTTCAAAAAAAGATGTCACACAAAGGAAAGAAAGGTAACAAAGATGATCAGAAGTTAAGGTGCTGCTACTGTACTTGGGAGGATCCTACAAAAAAACACAGAAGGAAGGAAATGCTTGTTTACCACAACTTGCAGTAGAAGAATTGGTAGGCAAACAAATTAAAAAAAAAAAAGTTAAGGTGTACAGATGAAATGGTGGAACTTGATGCCATAGGATGATCTGGGAGCCAAAACAGACTAAAAAAAAATTGTGAAGAATACTTTGCCTGTGAAATTTACCATATCACAACCTTTGACTCAGAAAGTCCTTTCCCTTCTAACTTGGGGCATCCAACTATGTGGGTCCAGGAAAGGTTGCTTTATTCTTATTCCATTTCTTTTATTTTCCTCTAGTTATGGCCTACTGGAGCTAACAGGAAACAGATTATTCAACTAGGTGAACTTTTAGTCTAACCCGAACCAGAAGATGTGGCCTTGCCTCTTACCCTGTGTCTGAGACATGCTGTTTTCTCTCTCTGCTCTGTTTGTAGCCCAGAGCTGAATAATTTATTTATTTTTACCTCAGCACATCTGCCACTGAGTGCCATTTGGGATTTCTACCCACAAGCTCTGCTTAGGGTATCCCTCAGGAAGAAGGGAGGTGTGCCCAGAACAAGATCCATGACTCCAATTTGTAGCACAGGTACCTAAAATAACTAGGGATTATAGGGCCAGTCTTTCAGGTTCCTAAAACATTTATTGGATCTATCCCTCAATTATGACCCAAAGACAATATTTGGCAGTTCAGCTGTAAATCTCTCGAGGCTATTTGTTAAGTTTGAAAACCCAGAGGAAATTCTCTTAAGTGAGCTATTTTGCTTGTAAGATAATATAATTCAAATATCATTATTCGTTTGACTATATTTCTATGCAAATATGTTACATTATTTCTATTAGATATTTGAAGTAGAAAATTATGTACAAAAATTGCAGACTTTTGCCATTAGAGCTCCTCTAGGTGTCCTCGCTTTCCTCCTGGGTACCTGTCTACCTTTCAAACATGGTATGCCAGTTCCTGCATTTCCATAAAAGCTTTGGTCATCAAAGTAATTTTCCTTGTTTATAATTTTTGCTATATAATTTGGCTCCCATTAAATGTCACCATTGGCCCATGTCAACAAATAGCCTTCAAAGCACTAAGTAGCTCTTTCCATCTCCACTGTTGCTTTCTTTTCTTCAGTAATTCTTTACTATTTAGGTTGTACTGAAGGACCCTGATTGAGGAACAATGTATATGTGCAGTCTTCAAGCACAGAAAAAAAAAGCCAAACAAAAATAGAAAAAGGTCTTTTTTCCAGTCAGTCAACAAAGCTAGCAATCATGCCAGTTTCCTAAATTGCTTGCCAGTTATGTACTACAATCTTTTTGCTTCCTATAATATAAAAATGTTTGTCCCTAACCTTGTTAGTAGGGTTCCTCCTGTGTTCTATAATCTGAGTTTGATTTCTGGAACTTTTTTTTTTAATCCTGCTTGCATACATGCTAGTGTCACAATATCAATTGAGGATGGCTTAACTGAATGACACTGTCTGGAAAGGTATTAATGTCCTGATGCAGCTGAGTCTTGTGCAATTGCACCTGGAGATGAGAAGCAAGCAAGATGGGAGTGCTGCCCTGATATCCCTTTTTTTTTCTTTCTTCTCATTAAGTGGTGGTGCATGTCTAGTGTGAAGAAATGTTCTTAAGCAATGTTAATTCTATGAGAATGAAATCATTTGCTTGAGAAGAGCAGCTGAATGAGAAATATCAGTCCTTGCAGTGCCACAGTGCTATGCCACTAGACTGGCAGGTCACACTTTGGCAAACACAGAGCTCATGCATTTCTCTCAGTGATAATACTGTCAACTCCAATTTACAGCAGTCTGTTTTAATGCAGGGTTTACCAATAATTTGTAGTGATCAGAAGATCAATAAGATTCAGCGTTCACATTCAGAATGAACAAGTAAGGTGGCCTCCTGGGGGCTCCTTTCTCTTCTTTGGCTGCGACAGCTCTGAGTCCTCAAAGTTGAATTGATGTAATTTTAATTTTAGGATGTAAAAATCCGAGCACTTGCTGTTTTTAAAGTCAGCAACTCATGAAAGTAAAATCAGGGTGCTGTGTCAGTGATTGAATTTTATCTCCTTGTTTTTCAGCCTTACAAATGCAAGCAAACCCTGGCTAATGGTTCCAACTGGTAGCGGTGGCATGCTCTGCCCTGCCACAGCAGGGCAGCTGTGTAGCAGTTTCTCCAGAGCTTGGTTTCCCCCGTGGGGTGACCTCTTTCCTATCTCACTGAGATAAATTCTCCAGGATTCTTGACCTGATCTGATGGAAGTGGCAACCAGGCTGCAGTTTTTAAATCAGTAGTCTCCACACGAGCACACCGTCTAGCACATATTGTGCCTTTAAAAATGAAATAAACCCCACCCCTGAAATCCAGCCGTGGCTTTGGTCTCTTCTGGCATAGTGGCATTTCATGCAACCTGTTGAATTAAAGAGATTTTTTTTTCCCCTCACCTTATCTAATTTTTATGTATACAACACTCAACTTGTCCAGAAATACACTCTCAAAGAAGCAAGGTATTACGAATAAATTGCTGAGAGCTCCAGTGAGAAGTGCGTCATGTGAAATCATGGAGGAAAAAGAGTCAGCAGCTGTTGCTGTGTTACTAGGAGAAAAACCCTTTCACACTGAAACATAAAGACAACACAGAGGAAAACACATTTTAGCTCTCCCAATCTCTAGAATTCCTTATTTATTTATTTTAAATGAATAAACCATGTCTGCTTCTCTTAGGTTGTCATTCTTTGGTCTATTGCATCCCTCCTAAAAGGAAAGCATTGGGATGAGATCCACACTTGATACAAAGCTAGTACTGATTTAAAGAAAATGATAATAAACGGTATTAGAGAGAAAATAAGTTTGCCTGACATGTTAATTACTTGTAATAGTTGTCACTAATTGTAGTCCCATAGACTGGTTGGTGTATATAAGATTCCTCCAGTAAATCACAAAGTCATTCAGGTTTTTGATGTATTTGCAAATATTTATGATGTTTATCTTTCATGCACATGAAATACACGTATATAAATATGTGTTTAAACAAAATGATACACCAACTGCAGCTTGTGGTGTATCAGTGATACAAAGACATTCTTTGTAAAATTTTGTACTTCTGGATAGTCAAGGAAGCCAAAATAACTTCACATTAGCAATTTTGTAAGACCTAGGCATTTGTGAACAATTTGGAAGATTATTTTTGCCTTACATGAATGATAGTAGGTACAGATTGTGGTAAATTTGGTGTGTTACTGCTGAGATTCCAGTGTTTCATAAACCCTAATGCATACAGACTCTGGACATGTGAATTTTATTAATATTCCTCAATTGACTCCTATAGGCATGAATTATTTGAGGTGGCATTGCAGATTTTCCCTAGCTACTTAATAGCTGCTCAGGAAAAACTATTCAGATTCTGCTCTTGCCGAGGGAGGAAGCAGACACATTAATCCACTTTGGTTACTTTGCAGTTATTTAAACTTATTATTTTGGAGATGATTTTTTTTCAGAACTCTGGCCTCGAATTGCTAAAAGTGCATTTCTGGAGGAGTTTTTATCATTGTTTCAGATGTACAGGAAATGATATTACAAAGGATTCTGTTGCTTGCACATCTCAGTTTTTAAGATTTAGGTAAAAGCCTGCCTGAGCAGAGCAGGATTGACTCAATGTGGCCAGAATACATAGCTTGCCTATTGAGGGCTCTCTGTGTTCAATATTTCTGAGTCTTTTCCTGTCCCTGCCATTTGTTGTGCTGACTGTTTTAAAGTGCATAACTGCTCCCAGTAGCCTGTAATTGCAAGGTCAGTTTAAGGTGAAGCTGTGCCTTGTTTAGGAAAAGACATGAACAGTCTGTTTAGGCCGTATGTTGTTGCCTTGTCCTTTTCTTGAAACCTTTGGGTATCTCAGCATGTTACGTACAATGATTAGGAGCACCAAAATCTTTCAGAGTACATGATTGGGGCCAGCTTAGCTTCAGTGTAATTGGCAGCTTCGTGGTGTCTGTTCCAGCTTGAGTCTTAGGTGGCATAGTAAGGAAGTAATTGTGATCTGGTATTTGATTTTGAAGGTGAACTCCTCCACATTCCCTCATTTTTTTTCTTGCTACCTTGTGCACTTTTATTGCAGAGAATAAAACCCACCAGGTATTTATTTTTGTTTGTTTACGAAAGCATCACTTTTTCCATAGCTGTGGACTTCGCTTCACTACATCAGCCAACAGCTAGTGTCTGAAGGATATTTTTTTCTTTAAGAATCAAGGCTTTCTTTGTCATGAATGCAAAAACCAGGAAAGGGCCAAGCTATGTAAGGATCCTGCTTTGACAACCAGGTTGCTTACAGTCTTCCAGTGATGTTCAGTCTAGACGTTCCCTCTAACTATTAATTTGGTTAGAAACACTTAGGGACAGAGATCTATTATTTCCTTGCTGAAAAAAAATCACAAGCTAAAGCTTTGTTTTAAAAACGATTAAGGTTGCTAAGTAACAGTCTTCCCTAAATTGAGTGTCTTCCTCAACATCTAATTCCAAAGTCTTAAAAAGTGAGAAATTAAAAGCAAGATAAATCTTCCTCTGTCCATGTGATTAACAGATATTTGACGTTAAACTTTGGTCCCACTGTTGTCAATGGAAAAAATTCCACTGGCTCAATGACATGAGTAGTTCTCATTCAGTGTAGAGAAATGTGTAGTATAACATACCTATTTGGCAAATTCTGTTCTTTTCAATGAACTAATTATTAGAATTTCACAGGTTTCTTCTGAATTCTTATTTCTGTGGTGGTTTTGTTTTTCTTTGTTTGCAGAGAGATCTTGACAAATGAGAGGTCTGGGCAGTCGCTAATCATATGAAATGTAATAGGAGCAGGTGTTGGATACTGCACCTGGGAAGGGGCATCCCTTGGCTATATGTACAAACTGGGGGCCGAGAGGCTGGAGAATGGATAGATGTGGGAGGGACCCCAAGTGGAGCAGGGGCAGAAAATGACTGTGAAGGAGCGGTGGAGACAAAGCATTAGGGACTGACCGCAGCCCCTATTCCTCTGTGCTGCTTGGTGTGGTGGTTTTACTCAGGTGGGCAGCCAAGCTACACCACAGCCATGCTCTCACTCTCCCTCCTCAAAGGGGAAAGGGGAGAAAATATGATGGAAAGTGCTCAAGGGTTGAGATAAGGATGGGGAGGTCACTCAACAATTATTGGGATGGGCAAAACAAGTAGGGAGAGAGTAAAACTTATTGCCTATTACTAACAAGCTAGGGAAGTGAGAAACAAAGGAAAGAAACAGAAAATGCTTTCCCCCCATCCACCCTCTTCCACCTTTTTCCTCTGAGTGGTGCAGGGGAATGGGGGCTGTGGTCAGTCCCTGACGGTTCGTCTCCGCCATTCCTTCATGGTCACTCTGCCCCTGCTCCCCATGGGGTCCCTCCCATGGGATGCCGTCCTTCCCAAACTGATCCTGCAGGGGCTGCCCACAGGCAGCAGCTCTTCAAGAACTGCTCCCACATGGCTCCGTACCACGGGGTCCATCTGTCAGGAGCAAACTGCTCAGCACGGGTCCCCCACGGGTGGCATCTCCCCCCAGACCCCTTGCTCCTGCGTGGGCTCCTCTCCATGGGCTGCAGCTCCGGCCCGGGGCCTGCTCCTGCGGGGGCTCTCCATGGGCCGCAGCCTCCTCCAGGCCACATCCACCTGCTCCACCAGGGGCTCCTCCACAGGGGGGCTGCAGTGTGGAGATCTGCTCCATGTGGGACCCATGGGCTGCAGGGGGACAGCCTGCTTCACCAGGGCCTCTCCACAGCCCGCAGGGGAACTTGTGCTGTGTGCCTGGAGCACCTCCTGCCCTCCTTCTGCACTGACCCTGGGGTCTGCAGGGCTGCTTCTCTTGCATTTCTCACTCCTCTCTCCCAGCTGCTGTGTAGCAGTTTGTTTTTTTTTTTCTTTTTTCCCTGTCTTAAATATACTCTCACAGAGGCGCAAACAACATCACTTATTGGCCCGGCTCTGGCCAGCAGCGGTGCCCTTATCTAACATGGGGCAACTTCTGGATTCTTCTCACAGAAGCCACCCCTATAGCCCCCTGCTACCAAAACCCCGCCATGAACCCACTACACTCAGGGAAGGGGGTGGGAGGGAGATAGAAAAGGGTGGATGGGGGGAGGGTGTTTTTAGTTTGATTTTAGTTTTTTACTGTTCTAGTCTGTTAGTAATAGGCAATAAATTACATTAATCTCCCTATGCTGACTCAGTTTTGCCTGTGACAATAATTGTTGAGTGATCTTACAGTCTTTATCTCAACCCTTGAGCCCCTTTCCATCATATTTTTCCCCTTTACCTTGAGGAGGGGGAGTGAGAGAGCAGTTGTGGTGGAGTTCAGCTGTGCATAAGGGTGAAACCTCCACACTCATTCAACTGCATTGTGACGCAGAAGTTGTTAAATTATCATTTTCTCCCTTCAGATTTAAGTCACTGAATGTTGTTTCATCTCTAAATATAAATTCCTTATAGGCAGCTCATTTTTAAAATGAGGCAAAAAAGCACTGTAAATCTAGATCCTCTCTCCGTCTTCTGCTCAGTAAAAGTAGCAAACTGAGAGAAACCTGTCTTGTGAGTGCAAACTGTATTGTTGCTTCATAGAGGTATTTTTTGTGTTAGGATCTATTAGACGCGTTTTCTAATGTTATGACCATTTATCCGAGTGATTCAGATTGTATCAGTAACCAGCTCCCTCATTACTCACTGTTCCATGAATCTTTGTCAACTAAAACACTTAACCACTAAGGATTTTTTGTTCTCATTCATCAGAAATATCCCCAGATCATCAATTAAAAATATTGATGAGAATTAGACCAAAAATGATCTTTGAGGAACCTCACTACTTAGTTGCCTAATTAATTAATATTTTCCCAGTCACTTTGTTTTCAGATGTGCAGGTAAAGTAGTTTTGAATATTTATAGTGTGTGTTGATGCTTCTGTGTACTGCCATTTTTAAAACAGTAAGATTACTGAATCAAGATGTCATAGTACCAAGTCAGATTTATTTACTTATTTATTTTAAAATCCAAGTACTTCATCAAAAGAAATGTTTTTAACATCCAAACTCATATACTGTCAAAAAATGCTAATGGTTCATTTTACAAGACCTGGCTAGTATGGAACTTGTTGACAAAAGTTGTTTTAATTTTTAGCATCTATTTCTTAGTTGGTGGTCTCTATTGTTGAATGATCTATTTAGATATTTTAGGAGCCACATCAAGGAAGTTAGACTCTAAGTACTTATCAATGACACTTTTTTTTTTCTTTTATATATAATTTATACAATCTCAACTATGGATCCAAATTTACACTTCTGTAATTGGGTAGAAATCATCTACTTTTTCAAATTATGTATTAATAATTTCCAAATTATTTGAGAAAGTCATGTCTACAACATTATCTGTTGTGGGGCACCTAGTAATTTATATGTGACTTGTTATCAGTTTTCACCAATACTTCTCTAATTTTTGTATTCCCAATATACACTTATTGTAATAACTGCTTAAATTTTTCAGAAACTGGCTCACTGAAACGTTCTTATCACATTCTTAATTGTTTGGTGTGCCATATACTGGTCAAACAACATAAATGCAATGTAATACCTGTTTTTCAAGTCAGACGCTACATTTAAAAGACAGTGATTAACTCTTCTTTGGTCTGTGAGGCTCAGTATTGAGTTACCTCTTTTGGATGCTGAGCGTGCTCACTAAAGAAATTATTGTGTACTATTTTGAAAGCTATAAATATTGAATGTTTTCCAGGTTGTTGTTAGGTATACAAGTGCATTTTTTGACACCCTTGCACATCGTTGACAGCTATTAAAGGAAATTTTTGCCTGTTTTCTAGTGATACTTTCTATTTGGAAGAAGTGGAGTGGATGTCCTCCAGTATCCCATCTTTGGTTTTGTGAGTCAAACTTCTCATATTCTAAATTATCTGCTGAAAAGTTAATGTAGACACAGTGATGTACCATGTCACCGATAAGCTTCAATTTGATTGAGCTTCAAAAGATTCAATTATGATCCATTCCACCGTGTTTCAGTAGTGTTTCCCATACTTTATTTATTTTTTCTCTGTACATGAATAATTTCAATTCCTCTGGCCTGTTACGTAGGTAGATAGTATTAATGGATGGGCATTTTTTTTTTAATTTTTTTAAAGTATGTTCCTTCATAGGTTCAGTATGACTGGTTTTATGTTGTTTGAGACTAACTTACGTAACAGAGTGTTTATGCCATAACTACTCTACTGAATGAACAACCTTCTGGTTACCTGACCATGTTTATTCCCTCAGAGAGTGAGGTTTTACAAAGACAGAGGACAACTGAAGCAAAACCTACCTCTTGGTACCCCACCAACATTTTAGCTCAACCACAGATTGCCTTACAGATTTAGCAAATTCCTTCCTTTTGAGGGAAAAGGGGCATATATGATATGACTTTCCAGATAATAGTTTCCTTAAATAACCCTAAGTTCTTCCAGGATCAGTGAAATGCAGGTTGATAAGACATTAGAGGTGCCGACAGAGGCTCGTTCCCAGAGGAATTGCTCTTTCTCACCTTTACACTTTCATTTCTGGAAGGCAGAAAACTCTCCTGCTTGTTCATTAGCACAGCGAACATTATCTCCACAAGAATGCTTTCATAATCTTATTGTGTGTCTGTGCATTTTGAACTGGCCAGTAGATGAGTTCTTTCCTCCAGCTGCTTGTTGCTTCTCTTCAGATGCCTCATTCAGCACATTATTGCTTATGTCCATCTGTGAAGACATACTTTCAGTCCTCCTCCTTGGTGTATTAATGACAACTTGCAAATTGACATTGCAATTGGGTACATTAATGAAATAAATAACTTTAAGATGCATCTTCAGTCTTTTGCAAACTACAAATGCAATACATTGTCACCAACAATATGATCATTAGAACGCCTTGACCTATTTCAGAATTGTGGAAGTAAGAAATACGTTCATTATTTTTCCAAACACATTTCTCACAAATGAATGATTTGTCTGGAGAAATGAAATTGCACTTATTTCTGTGTGATTTCCAGAATTACTCTGTGAACATAAAATTTCTTAAGATATACAAGAAGTAAAAACTTTACAAGAAATAAATCATCCATCAGATATCAATTATACTGTATTTTATTATCTAGATAATAGCAAGTCTAAGGTGTCTTGTGAATTCAAAACAAACTTAAGTAATTTCAATAGGGGCTTCCCCATTATTTTCTCAGATTTGTGCTTTCTCTTATACTAGCGCTGACCTTTAAACATCCACTTTTTATGTTTTGACCAAAGCCAAAAACATCATTGTTTTTATATGAAAAGAACTTGTAAAACATGAATCTCTCTTCTCTTATTATGATGTGTTTATTTGTGATCTACTGTAGTAATTTACAAGTGTGCTTATGAGAGGACCTGCACTCACGGTCATAAAACTGGCTAGGCAGAAAATCCTGGTTATGTGAGAAAATAACTTTCTTCCACTTAATTTAAATGCAATGTTGAAATGAAACATTAGTACAAAGAGATTTAAAAGTATCGTATTTTAGAGATTGAGTTATTGTCATATTGTGGTAATAATACACCGTTTTCATAGGTCATCAAACTCATAATGAAAAGGATTGATTAATTTTGGGAACCTGTACAGAAAATTAAGGCTATTTAAAGTATTCATGACACAGACCCCTGAAATAACAAGTGCCTTATTAAGAAGAAGTTCTGTTGCTAGGAGACAGTAACTACAGTGTCAGAATAACATGTTTTTATTTCATATAAGAAATGCTTTTTAATGCACATAGTTAGATAATGAGCAAGGAGAGCTACGTGATATAAAAGATTGGGCGAATGCTTAATTTGTGAGATGGAGAGCCAATAAAAAGTGCAAGTCTTTATACCTGAATAGTATCGTGTGCCACAAGAGCAGACTGGTGTAGATCTGTTTGAAGTTTGACTAGGAGTAGGTAGACAGCCTGCTCCAGAGTACTTAGCTGAAGTAATTCCAGTTCATAAATCAAATAGGAATAAATAAAGATAATACACAACTGTAAAGGATGAGGTGTTTATACAGCTGTTTAATCTTGCTGATACATAATCAAGTTAAGCATTGGAAAGAACGGTGTGAGTCATAATGCCATGTAATAAACTGTCTAAAAACAAAGTCTGTGAAAACAGAGAGACAAGAAGGATCATTATCACTAGAAGGAACATGATACTGCATTATAGGAGAGACATAGAAAGCTTTGGGATGACCACAACTAAAGAAATACCAAAATAGCAGATGCTTTGTAGAAACAATGTCTTGACTAATATACACCAGTTGCCTTAACTAGAGAAATTCTGGGAAAAATAAATAAATAAAAATCTAAATACATGGGTTGAAAGAATTTGACACAGAAAGCACGATCCACCTCTCTAATGTATAGTCATAAAAGTGTGGCAGAGGTGCTGGCTTGTTGAACTGTGCCATGGCAGCATCCTAAATCTCACCCCATGCTTTGATTGTGTACATATTCTCCATGGTGGTCCAACTTCCCTAATTTTGCTAGGTTTTGGGACTCCTAAAAGCAATGCTGACAGCTCTCAGCTGGATGCCAAGCAGACACGGACTCGTGCCTTTAATTCTGGTACAGGTGGTAAGTACACAGGCTTTGGTATATGAGTTGTTCATACAGGAGGAGATATTTTTTAACAGAAGCATCTTGTCACTCTCCCAAACCTGTGTTCTATATCTTTCCAATGAAAGCAGCCTGTAAGCTGGATGGGCACAGAACTGGCTAGATAGCAACCCCCAGGTTGTTGGTTCAGGCACACTGAACTGCTCTTTAGCTGTTCTTTCTTAAATTCTTTCAAATTTTATACTGATTAAAACAAAATATTTATTTTAAAAAGTGAATCTACATTTTGAGAAGCATGCCCTTGCTAAGTCATTACTTTAATTATTTAACTAGTGCTGATTGCATATTGTATCAAAACTTCCCAAGATTTTTGTGACAAGCTGTGCTTGGCTGCTATCAGTAGCTGACAAAATGGGGCTCTGCCCTCTTACCAATAAGAGAGTGTGGGTGAATAGCATAAAAATGATTTAAAATATTTACTTCTGTTTGAAGTTTGTATGTTCCCCACCACCACCATCTACTTTGTACATCTTCCTTTTTGCAAAAGGCTTTACTGGTAGAATTTTTCATAGAAAAACCAAATGTTAAACACATGTAAGTCAGAATTTCAGCTCTTACAAATGTAAAAGTGTTCTATTAAGGTTAACCTTTCAAGCAACAGAAAAAGAAATACAGCCTGATATTTGCAGCCAATGAAAAGTAAAAAAGTGCACATTTTGCATTTTGTATGTAAACACTTTTTTTTTTTTTTTTTTTTTTTTTTTTTACTTCCCCAGGATAAAACTATATGGGCTAAAGGCTGATTTATAGAAATTGCTCAGTGAATAATGAATACATTTGTGATTTATATGAAATCATAAAAACTGTACGCTGCTTCTGGTTAATTCACAAAGGGGGGAAACCAACAAAATACGAAGCATAATTAATTTGAATAATTTATTCCTCTGTAAAGTCAGCCATTCAAGTTGAAACACATTTCCATCCCACTCCCAGAGGCTTTATGCCCAAATTAAGGAGCAGCCAGAGGGGACGTGCATTTTGCACACGATCAGAACATCACTTGAAAATAGACTTGGGACATATTCTAGTTGGACTGGATTCCCAGCTAAGGGCCATGCTGAAAATGTCCTGCACTTTTTCTCTGCTGGTGCTAATGGCAAAAACTGAGGAACTCCCCCATTCATTGTTCAGTGAAAGCTTTGGAAACCTTTCAGTATGATTCAGATGATGCCTGAGAATGGATTCCTGCTACCAGATCATATATTTTGTTTAGATTTATCTGCCTTTGGTCTAAGCTCAGGTACTTTCTAGAGCTGTTTATAGGCTCACCATTAGCAGATAACTGTTAGTGGGTAAGAAGAATGCCCTTCACTATTTAACATGTTTCTACAGAAGCTGTTGTCCATCCAGAAGCCAATCACAAAATTCCCAATCCTTCATCAAATTCCGATATATATAAACTAATACCAAAGCAAGGAAATAATTACAAGTTGTAAATTCAGGTGTGTTACATTGATCTGAAATCATGCTGCAATACTATTGCCTTGTCCTGTTCCCAGTAAGAGCAGCAATGATTGTACAAAGTTAGCTGTGTCTTTTCAGTCCAGTTTACAAAGAATACATGCAATTTCCTGAGCAGAGCAGGGAAAAAAAAAAAATAATCCTATTCCAGGAAAGCCGAGTCATCTTTGCTTCCAGTCCTGAGCTCGTGGGCATTCTTCTTTTCTGATGCCCCCTGGTAAATCTCCATGTTTCCTGCTTCCATGCTCAAACTGCTGCAACCTGCTCTCCATTTGCAGGCTGTTTTCATGGTCGCATAGCATAGCTTCTGCTCAGACCTCGCTGTGCTTGTCTGTACCCAAACCATTGGTTCGTGTTCATGTTCATCTCTGGATTGTCATGAGAAACTAAGTGGGAAGATTTGTTCTCTCTAATGTTTCAGCTATCACTGCATATGAGGGAGTGTGGTTACTACCCCTCGCTGATACTCTTGATGACTGAACTCAGTCAGGTGTGTTTCAGAAATGTCCATTAACATCGTTAGCATCAGGACAGGAATTGCACGGAAGCCTCTATTCTCTAACACGTAGGTGGGACTTTCAATCAGGATTCAGATTATGCTGTACTGAAAGAGCAGCTGTACTTGGCAAATAATTTAAGTCAGGTTTGGGAAATAAGCCCTCTGAGGGCTCATAAGAACAGCATGTTTTTATTTCACTATTTTTTTTTAATTTTACGTTTGTTTTTTTTTTAATCAAAATGTCTATGTCTATAATGCAGAACTGAAAATGAATGAATTAGCAGACCAGAAACATATCTATGTAGAATAGATAAGTGACGGAAGGGTATTTTGAAAAGAAACAACGCACTGAGAAAGTCATGTAGGTGCTGCTGTTTTTAAAAAATGGTTTCTTTATTATAAATAATGTGTATTATTTTTTGTAGTCAGTGTTACTTCATTTAGGCATATAGCTATGAAAAGAAAAAAAAAAAGTCCTAAATATGTTGCCTTATGTTTCTCTTTTCTGCTGAGGTCAAGTTCATTATTGAAGCTTGGTGACTGTTTTTTCATAGTGCCACTGCCAAATGACATTAAAATTACAAATACAGAGCTAGATTAAAAGAACATGATTAAGATTGCAAAGTCAGGAAAAATCATAATTAAGGTTGCCTGTGCAATTTTAACTCAGTTCCTGTGTGCATATCCATCCTGATAAGAGTGTTTAATTACACAGCCATGGTCATTTTTTTTTTCCATGGGGCGCTTTCCCAGTCAGTGAGCAGCACCAGTCCTGAAGGAAAGTAGCTATTCAGAACTCATTTTTCTCCCTGTTTTAGTTGTTATGTATTTCCAGGCCTCTCTCACTGCTGGCTAGCCAAGTCTTGTTAAGGAGAAGGAATTACTAACTTCATTGGGTCTCTTCAGCGGTGTTTATCACTGTTGTATTTCATGAGTCTTTCAAACAAGAATGTATTCATTTTCACATGTGAGAAGTTGGTGTTATTACCTTTTTATAAAGGGGAATAGAGATACGTTTTTGTGATTGAAGTTTTTTGCTATTTTTTATCCAATTTGAGGTATTTACAACTTGGTATTTGGGTCAAATGCGATGCTACTAAAACTTAGTGACTTCTGTGCATCTCTTCCATCGCATAGCTTCTCCTGGATGTCTGGGGTTAGCAATGAGGATGCAGAGTCAAGGTCGCTGCTTTCTGACCTGGACTTGAGATGTCCCATACTGGCCCGGAACTGTGAGTACTGGGGAAACCTAAGGCCAAAATAGATGTTTGAAATTCTGAGTCTTGAATTCTCTCCTGAAAGTGCAGGTAGTGTAGAAGCTTTCAGAAGGTGATGGATACCATCTTTCAAACAGGAGAGAGGAATAGCTGTATCTTTTCTGTCTAGTATGCTATCAGTCACTTCTCACCTAGACTGACATATGGGCTCCTATTTCTCTTCTTCCTGAGGGTATGCAAACCTCTTTGATACCATAAGGAAGTGCTCTATCAGAAGATTATGTTGGAGACAGAACATCTTACTGACTCTTCTTAAAACGGTTACAATTTTATGCATAAGATTTTTTTTTTTTTTACTTATTGTTGTCCTGGGTTAGAGGACAAAAGAGAAGAAGTAATAAGATTATTTCATGTAAAATAGGATTATTCCTATTTCACTGTATTGTAACTGCTGTATAAAAGAAGTTCCTTAACTGTAACAAAATACCTGACTAATGCTTTTGACTGAACTACCCTTGTTCTGTCTTCCCCAGCCCCTCAGAAGAACTCAAATTCAAGACCAGATACCCAAGTATGGGCAAATAAACATAGCCTGAAGCAGAAATATAAATGAAATGGTTTTACTAAAACCACAAACTCTTGAAAATACAAATTTCTGATGGAAATTTTTAGCAATAGTTTGGTTGTCTCTTGTTTCAGCCTAGCCTTTTTTTTTTTAAACAGCTACAGTAGAATTGAAAATAAAGTTTCTGAATATTTGTTTTCCTTACTGGAATTATTTAAATTACTTCATTATAAGAACGGTGACATTTTTAGTGTTGCTTTTCTTTGTGTATTATGAGTTGGGTCCCACTCATTTTTCCCTCCTTATACAAGGAATCTTTGCATAAGTTCACAAAAGATGGTAACAAGTTTACATATAAGGAATTGATTTTATTTTAAATATAGTATTTTTTGGAAAATAGTTGCTTGATTCTAATTTTTTAAATTTATTTTGCAAAATTAAGAAATTATAATTTAAATTGATTGTGAGAACTGTAAGAACAGATAAAATTAGAAAGGACTTAACCAGAAAGAAAGGAAAATAGAAAATACATTTATCTTCTGTCCTGTTGGGATTGGGTTGGTACCAGCTTGGTATTCACCAGTTATAATTTTTGTAAATCTTTCATTGACCTTACTGACAAGAACCTTTTGGAGTTCAGTGAGGACAACTGTGAAGCCCTGTACCTGGAAAGGAAGAACCCCTTGAAACAGCACAGGCTGCGGACTGCTGGCTGGGGAACAGCTCCGGTAAAAGAGACCTGAGGGTCTTGGTGGGCCACAAGCCGAACAAATAAGGTCAGTGGCATCCTGGTCTGTATTAACAGGACCATAGCCTTTAGGATAGACAGAAGTGATTAACTTTCTTTACTTGCCACTCATTAGATCACATCTAGAATATTGTATTCAGCTTTTGTGCCCCCAGAACAGGAAAATAAGGATGAAATAGATTTAGTTTAACACAGCACCCACGTAGTTAGGGAGCTAGGGGACGGGTGCGCTTGTCCTGTAAGGACAGGATGAGGGAAGTGGACTTGTGTAGCCCAGAGAAAGGAAAGGCTCGAGGATACCTGATAGCAGCCTTCCAATATCTTTGAGATTTCAAGAAGTAGGAGCCAAGTTCTTCATCATGGTGCATGGCAGGAGCATGACATACAGTGGTGTGATGGATGCACACATGCATGCACCACATACTCCCCATTTCGTGCTAGCAGTAGTCTGCTTCAGGCATTGCTGGTAATCAGGCCTAATTGGAGACACAGATATTGTAAACTGTATTGCCTAAGGACATGAGTCGCTGTGCAGAACTGGTATATTTGGGACAGTAGTGATAAGAGAAAGAGAGAAAAACAGCACTTTCTGCATGACTATAAAAGGACATTTGACTACAAGTCAACAACTTTATGCTGTAAATACTTGCAGCCACCAGCGCCCTTTGAGCTCTCCTGTATGGCATTGGGCTGCACTGCAGTGATCTCCCCTTGAGCAGGGACACCTCTCAAGGTTAAATCTGCAGGTTGAGAGATCCCTTACCCAGTATCTGATGTTCACAGCAAGGTAAGTCACATTTCTATTTGCATGCAGCATTTCTTTATATTGAGTTTAAGTGACATTTTATATACATTGAGTTAGCTTAATTATTATCATGTAGTAAGTAGTAGAGGGTTTGACTGATGTTTAACTATAACGGAGTGCTTGACTGCCATCTCTGCTTAATCATTGATTCAGTTCAATAAATTTATTTTTGTTAACTTCATGATGAGAACTTGTTTATCCCACTCACCTGCAGCAAATGGGCATGTGTTAAAAAAAAAGTAGTATATGACTGGGAGTAAGACAAAATGTTTTTCACCATGAGGACAGTTCAGCACTGGAACAAGTTGTCCAGAGAGACTGCTAGAGACAGAGTCTCTGTCTGGAGATATTCAGCACTGGAAGAACCTAGCATGATCTTATAGCTAACCCTGCTTTGAGCAGCAGATTGGACTGAGAGACCCCTGAGGTCTCTTCCAACTCGAATTAGTCTATCATTCTATCACCTTGAATGAAAGTATAGTTGCAGTGTTCATTCCCTTGGCATTGCTGTACCAGTGAAAGTTTAACACACCTGTATATCTGGCAGGATATACGACTTAAAGGTCCCGTAGTGAAAGAAACATGCGAAGAAAGTCCTAGTGGATGACCGCTTTTGGAAAACATGGCCTACAAACTTTGTATAAAGCCTTCTGCAGCTTTGGTGATTGAAACTTTAGTCTGGACTTACATACAGTTCTCTGAACTGACAAAAGAACAGATTCCTGTCGGATAGCCAGAATGTTTGATCATGTTTTTTCAGGTATCGCGTCTTAGAGCATGTCTTTTGAAATGAAGCAGTTTTCAGACTGTTGAACTCTTAAAATGTCTGAATCAGAAGAATTGTCAGTAAAAATATTTTTGTGTGAGAATTTTGAGTGAGAATTAAGTTCTAGGGTTTTGTGTAGTTTAAATCAGTATCTGGCTGTCATGTCCTGATAAAATAGTAACTGAGTATTTAATTTCTCTAGCCTTGCTCAATCATGTTGGTTTTATTCTTGGAAATGATATTTTAGAAGAAACTACCACTGAAAAAGGGAAGGTTTCTACACAAGATTTTCTGGTCTTAGTATAATGTGGTACTGACTGTTAGCCTGACATTTTCTGTATCGTGCTGGTTTGTATGGGGCCAGGAAGTTGCATGTACAAGGGTTGTTTCTAGTAGTCTGTATCTATCTGCAGAGCTGTACCTGCAATTACCATATCTGACAAAGAATAAGCTGTCATTATAATAAAACTAACATAGGAGTTCTTAATATAAGCTTTCTTCTTGGTAATTGGCAGGAGAGGCTGAATGACTTCAGCATAGTGCACTAAAGTGTATTTCTGAATTGGTTTCACCTTTATTTCAGAGAAACCAGAAGGAAAATCATTTAATAATTTCATAAAAGTGTTATCAAGATCTAGAGAAGAATGTGGTTCATTTGTATTTGGAAGCGAATCCAAGTGGCTGCTTTGCATCGCTAAACTTCAGAGTGCTCTAGTAATTCGTCATGCTCGACAGCAAGAAAACCAAGTTGAGGGAAGTGCATGTATAGTGCTCTTAGAACAGTTTTGGATTTAGCTGAACTTTACTCTTCAGTTCACTGACTTGGGTGACATTAAGAACACAAGAAAGGTCAGTCAAATGGCAACATCAAAAAGTTTTTTAAATTATAAGATGGCTCTTGCCTCTTGACTGTGGCCAGTCTGGTGAATCCTTAGCTAATTATCATGGTATAACCAACAGACATGCACTCTGCTCTAGATGTAAAAATATGTTCTATCAAAGACCAAATTATATGCAATGGTAGAGCAACTTTCCCAAATTTCCACCACAATCAAATGGAAAATATGTTCTGAAAACGTGTTACTTAACACTTTCAATAGGTTCAAAAAGATGGAGGCGAAGGCTTTGATTTGTGTAAAACTATTTATGGTACTATTTAAGATTTGACCTCTACCTTGGTGCTATAATTAATATTTCTTCCTGGCAATAGGGTCAGAAGGTCAGTGGTCGCTCAGGGAAGTAAAATGTTATATAGAGCTCCCATGCAAAGTAGAAGCTCTAGTATTTGAGATTCTGTTTGTACCAAGTGGGGTTACAGATTGATTACAGCTCTCTTATCCACCAACAACTTGAAAGTGCAGAAACAAAAGACGCTTTTTTTTTTTTTTTTAACACAATGGATCTCCTGCACGGATTGTAGCCAGTTAGGCATACATTTAGTCACTACACCCAACTCTTCATCATGTGAATGATGTTGAAAATTCTAGCGAGGCTGGCAAAATTCCAGGGTTAGCAAAATGATGTAGAAGCACCTTCACTTGTTGAAGAGCAAACAGTAAAGAATAAATGAATTTTTCTCAAATGTCCACTGATGGAAATTAACCCTGATCATTTATGGATGGATGTTAGCAGAATAGTGGCATAAATTAAAAATACCAATAAAATACCATTCAAGTGATTTAATCAAAGGTATCAAGGCCAACTAGTTCAAGAACAAAAATGAAAAGGAATAATTCTATAGATGACTGCTGATTTAACCTGTTGCAATTAATATACTTCAGTGCCCTTGACATGCCTCCAATTGATGAATGCAGTGGTAATGACTACTGAATCCATCAAAATAAACATATTGTGGCTGGCTTTTGAATTTAGAACAACCTTACCAGAAAGTTAAGCCATTGGACTAATTTAAGGCATCTCACCACTGCAGTAGATAGTGTTTTCATTTCTTGCATAATGTACACTTGTATGCAGTTAGCAAAAGGAAGCTGAACTGAATGGAGAAGACCTAAAGAGATTATGATAAAAACCAGCACTTAACAGAGTATTTTCCCCAAGTCCCTAAAAGATACTTATGCATCAGTTCATTTTATACGCTAAACCCATTGAAGATGGATTTTGCAAGTGTAAGTCTATCACGTGACCACTGAGATAGACTTTTCTGTGCATCGATATGGATTGATTGATTCTAAATAGTGCACCACAAGAATTACATTTGTTCTCCCAAGATAAAAAACAAACAAACAAAACAACAACAAAATCCAAACCCCAAAACAAGTTACTACTTGGAACTACTTTTTGGATTCTGTTAAGCGGCAGTTTCCTCTGCATTGTAGCAATTCAAACAGGTGAGAAGCTGAATGGACAGATCGCGACAAAACTGGTTAGTACTTTTTTGATTTTTTTTTTGTGAATGCTAGGCTTCATTTTTTGTCATGCAGTATAAGCTTCAATGTCTGGAAATCAGCCATGAATAAATGCTATAGTGGAAGCAAACTGTATCTTAAAGCTGACATTCCAGTACTCCACGTACTGAACCAATAGCAGCTTTATCACTGACATCAACTGCGATATAAATACATAATGATAATAAGAGTATTAAAACAACTGTTATGATGAAAATAAAAAAAAAAAAAAAGGAAAGAAGCTTGATATTCAATACAGAAGTCCATAGGAATCTCTTATAGGTAATTGCTCCAAAGAATTGAATCCTAATAATGTAGTTCCATTTTCTAAGGAAAGACTCTAAAATATAATTTTTTAACTATTTCACTGTTATCAGTAGTTAAAACAGAGTCACTGGTTTTTATTTGCTGTGAAGGATATTTGTGTTTATTTTTTATTTTTGGGGGGTGAGGGGGTGGGACTCCCCTTTTTGTCGATGTCAATCAAACCATCTTAATTTTAAGTTATAATGGACAAATTCCCAGCTTTCTGGTATTCTCTCTTAGAAGCCATTCCCAAGCCTGTCATTGTGATGGTAAGGAACAGAGTCTTTGGAGAGCCAGCATCTCATTTGCAGTGAATTCCTGGATGGCTTTTCTTAAATTGGCTCTTCCCCAGGAGTAGCTTAAATGTGGTTATTCATTTAAATAGTTTACTACTGGGAAAACAAAGCTCTATAAAGTACAAGATCTCATTTGCAAAGGGGGTCCTGGGGACTGAAAGTGGATATACACGTGTCATGTGTTGTAGTCTCCATCTTCTGCTTTTCCTGTTAGGAAATAATTTGAAAATTACCTAAAATAGGAACAATAGACTCAATGGCTGAACAAAAGGCTCAGATCTGTCTCCACAGCAGAACCCAGAGTGCTGGCCTTCAACGGTAGTTCCTGTAGTCCTGAGAAGAGAAGAGTGAGTTATTGAGAGGAACAGCACAGCTTTCTACCAGGAGAGATGTCACAGACCCAAGAGAGATCTTGGCTGTGGTGTGTGGGAACCTCTGGCCACGTGTCTGGTAGGAAAAGGGACATGCCTGGAACTGCTCTTTGGTGCTGTGAGCGTCAGGCATATCATATCTCACACGTCTATGTCCATGTTGATTTAAAAAAAAAAAAAAAAAAAAAGGAAGAAAGAAAGAAAAAAAGAAAAGCTCTCATGCTCAGAAACAGAGGCTGCTTCAAAAATGTCTTTGGAAATTTTCTTAGCTGATCCTAAGTCTTAAGTCATGCCTCTGCACAAAGTATGTCAAGGATCAGTCTAACAGTTTAGCAATTGACTTCCAGTGCATATTTTCTTTTAGAGATCCCTTGGAATTATACAATGAAAGATTGTCCTCACCTAAGTTATGGATGGAATAAACTAAATCCTTGGGTCATTCATACTTATCAAAAAGCCCAAAGCATGGGTGATAAAACCTCTATGAAAACTTTTTTGTTTTTCATGTGTCTAACGTTTCTTTACTTGGAGTAATTTTGTGGATGATAGTATAGAGAATATCTTTCAGAAAACACACGTAAAATAGTTCACAACAATAATTAATTGCCCTGAAAATATTACCCACTTTACTAATAACACTTCAACACCATCCTTTTTCATCTAATGCTTGCTTGAAACATTATAAAAACACGTTAAACAGTATCAGAAAGTCGCATGCTGTGATTGTTTGTTGGAACAGAACCCAATATCATCCCTAAACCAAGTATTGTTGTCCAACAAAATTAAAAATAAAGAAGTCTCAGAAATAATGGCATGCTTTTCTTTTTTGCCAGTTTTACCTAATGCTCTCAGTCAGGCCCTTGTTTGGCTGAATTCTCTTTGGAGAGTCTAAAAGACTTCAGAGGCATTTCTAAAAGTGTTTAGGTTAACTACAGAGTGTAGAAAAGAAAAAGGGGTATCTTTAAATTTGATTTTGATTCTTTTTTGATCTGTACTGTAAAATCAATAGATTGGAAACTGGCTTTAACAGTTAATGGTAAATGATTTTCTCAGCATACTATTACAGTAAAAATTTAATATTTAAATATATTAATTTTAATATTATATAAGGTATCATCTGTGCTACTATACATTAATGAAGAAGACAAAATTCCTTTTTAGGTAAAATACATAACTTCAAAATATGCATATTTCTTAAATACATTCCTCATATTGTCTGCCATCTATTTTATCATAAATACAGAAATTAGTCACTGTCCCCAAAGTAAGGAATTAAATTTGAGAATGCAGAGAACACTCATAGGTTCCTGAAATTCTGTGAAAAACTGTAATTTAGATTTTCTAAATGGAATCACAGTTGTTATATTCGAGACATGATTTTTATTTATTTTAAGGTGGTAACTAGGAGAGGTGAGCTGAAGTTTCATGTTCTTTATAAAAACAGTATTTTATCATGTTGATATTTGTCTTCTCTGAAAAACAGTTTCTATTAGTGTTTTGTACAATTATGTTTTATTATTAATGGTTTCATAAAATATTGTTTTTACCTTATTTTCTATTTTGTTGTTCGTTCTGTCTGAGAAGGAGATTGCTCCCTGAAAAGACAAAGAGCCCAGTTGCCTGAATGTAATTGTATTCTCAGTTTACCATAAGCAGAGATTTTGCTGGTTGAAGGATTTTTTTCTTTCTGTAATCCAAGTGAGTAGAAGCTGGGCTTTCCCATTTTTTCCCTGACTTCATTACCTAATTGTTACTTCCCGTTACAAAGTATATATCATTATTATTATTGTTGTTGTTGTTGTTATTATAATTTTGCATCAGGCTGCCTTTCTCTTACACTTGTTCTAATGGTAGTAAAACCCTTAGTGCCACAGTGACCAATGGAAAATCATAGTGTCTGACACCAGGAGAGAGAAGAAGCGGGAGGGATCTGTGAAAAATGTCTGCAAGAAACGAAGCACGGTGTGGATGGAGATGATTCACGTCTCTGCAGTGATTCTTTAGTAAAAGGTAGCAGAGCAGAACCAAAGACCATTTTCACTCATCTTGAATTCATTTCACCTGATCTCTAAAGTATTTCCTTGCTACTCACTGGAGCTTTGAAATGGGCTGCATGTCCGAGTACTGCTTTTTTTTTTTTTTAATTCCAAAAAAAGTGAGAGTAAAAAAGGCAGCTAACAGAGGGAGAAGCTGCAGGCAAGTAATACAGAAAAGGAACCCATTCGGCCATCTGTCCATCCATCCATTTAAACTTTCACAGATTTTTTTGTGAACTGATTTAGATTAAAAAGTTTGTCAAAAGCACGTAATGATCTTAAGATCCTGAATCACTTACATGCTTTTGAAAATGTTGCTAGACACTGATGCATCCATATTTGAACAAAGAAACAAGTCTTAACAAAGCTACTGGTAATTTTCTGTCTATTTCTATGTCTATTTTAGTTGCTTTCTTGAAAAAAATGAACTTTTTTTTGGTCTTCTGCAAGTATTTCAATGATTGTTTGATTTAGTAACCTAGGGCTATCTTACTTCTCTTCAAGTCTGTGAAAATCTGCTGGTGGCTTTCAATGGAGCAGAATCAAACCCGTTGGCCTTCATGTTGGAAAGCTGTACGCACTTGCTTTTGCAATCTGCTCACAGACTCAAGGTAAGTAAGCCTGCACAGATAAAATGGCTGAGATACATGGCACAGATAAAAATGGCTGCACAGATAAAATTGGGCTGAGAGAGGCCTTCTGGATTGTCATGTTCCCTTCTTGTACAACCAACCATGACTGTCTTATGAGTTGGTTTTCCTTTGTTTTAAACCAGTGATGTGTCTTGCCCTGTTAGAATTTCTGAAAAGATGCTCTAAATTTTCCTGCCCTAGTGGTTGAAACCTTTTCTGGCATTCCAACTATGCCTGCAGGAGAAGAGAGTTGGGATCCACATCCAGTTGCTTTCTGATTGTTGGCTTTTCTTCAGCTTGAGCTGAAGTCAAAGGTTTTGCCACTATTGAAGTATTGAGCCTGGATCCCTCACAATTTAAGTTTAAATTTCATGTCACTGGGGAGTAGATTACCTTGTTAAATTCTCTGGCAAAAGCAAATGCATTTTTTCTAGCTGCTGAAGCTCCATAGGTGTTACCTGGAGTATAACAGCAGAGACTTTCAATAGTTCGGCCAGGCCTCCTCTATTCTTTATGGGAGCTGTTTGTTGCTGCTCACTTTCATGACTGAATTTTAGACCTTTCTAGAAAATGAATTCTTATAAAACTTCTAGCCATGTAATGCCATTGTTACCACGTAACTTTTATTATATGATTTAGCATATACGCCGTTGAAAGCTTAAAAGGGAGCTGCTAGGGCCAGTGGAACTGAAGCTTTGCTAAAGAAGCAGTAATTTACTACCCCAAAAGTGACAGACAATTAGGGCTGGCAATTGTAATGCCATAGGAAAGTAATGAATGGCCCATTTCTTGTTGTACAAATAGGACATAATCTTTTTATGCTAACTACTCGGCTTGCAGACACATACAAGAGCCCCTGTGCTTGCATGTTAGAAGAATAAACCTACAAATGTAACACTTATTATGCTCCTTGATGCTATGTATTGTAAGGTCTTTACTGTAGAACTGTTTTTGCCTTGCCAGGGTTAGACAAATACCATGTTAACCTTTTTTGTTTTGCTACCACTGATCTTCCAGCTCTGAGTAGCTAGCAAAGTAGTTAGTACAAGCTGTGCTCCCCTAGTGAGGCTGGTGTGGTGAGGAGGTGTTTGTACACCCATCCCAGGTCCACCTGGCAGCTGCAGATGTCCTTGCCCCCAGGCAGCCCCTTGCAGTGCTCCCTTTGCCAAGTCTGCCTCTCTCACAGGCCTGCTGCCAAGCTGCTGGTTTAATTGCTTCCAAAACCACCTCTGCCAAAATGAGCCAAATCACCTTAAGAAGTGGAAATAATAAATACCTGCTAACTTGGTTCATTCTGACTCAGAAGCAGTTAGACAAGCTATTTTGCCAGCAGACCGGCGTAGCAGGTACAGAGGGACATAGAGGTGGGGCTGGGATCAGTAACCCACACCACCAGCACAGCTGCCTCTGGAAGGGGATCTGCAGATGGTGACTAATCTTCTGATGGCTCCAAACCCATTCCCAGAGCTAAATCAGGGTAAAAAGTCACCCAAATAGCCTTACTCATCGTCCTTTTTTGTTGTTATGGCTGTCAACTGTTAACTAATGGTTCTGGCTTAACTATTAAGATGAAACCTTGGTCCCATTACAAGAGTAACTAAATAAACCTTGCCTTCCGTGAAATCAGAGGTTACGTCTTAAATTGTGGGTGAGTTTATAACTCTTTGATCTAAAACAGTGCAGAAGTGCTCAGTGAATATAAACGTTTGTTCTGGATCAGCCCAATAAACACTAACACCTGACCAAAGAGCATGGGATGGGTTGTAGGAACTTCTGTCCGCTGCCAGACCTGCAGCCAGGATGAAGGTGCCAGACCTGGGTATAAAGGGGCTGCAAACCCAGTAATTTTGACAAGCACTGGACTCACTGGTAAATATTTGAATGGAGAGGATGCAAGAGAGCTAGAGGATTTCTTTTGACATAAGCAATGTTTCTCAGGTTGTAGTGTTGCCCTGCTAAATCTCATGTGGTAGTCATGGGATAAGCTCAGGTTTCAGGAGGGGGTCCCAGCCCACGGAGGGACAGGTACGAGGTGCGGCCCCAAGGTTTTCATTTCTGGAGCCACTTTCTCAGCATGGGCAGTGGGTAATAGCAGTGCAACGGAAGTTGTCACCTTTTGGCCCCTGCACCTCTAAACATCAAATAATGACCCAAATGTGAAGTCATTCAAATTAAAAGTTTTACATCTGTCAGGCTATAAATACATAAAAGAGCAGGTCTGTTATGTTATTCAGTCTTGTTAAAAGAATCTGAAGAGCCTCTGAATTGGAGCATGGTTGCCATTAGATAAGAATACATTTTTAAAGAGCATACCCTTATTTTACTAAAATACCCACTTTAACCTTCATTTTTGCCTGTCTCTTATTATTCAAAGGGCAGCAGATGTTAATTCCACTAAAACCAACCCACTCTTACAATGCTGTGTGTGCTACACATACCTGTCTCTTCAGATCTGATCACATGTAGACAAGCTAGTTGCATCTAATGATCTGCTTAATCATCTGGATCCCATATTTCAGAGTTTAATTTTATTTATTTATTTATTGACACTAACTAACAATGTGAGCATGAAATGTTTCCTTTTGGGCATCTCTTCTCTGTGACGGCCTTGGGCTGCAGCTGACCCATCTTCAGAGGTGTAGGGGTGAGGGCAGCTGTGTGGGGTTGCACGGAGCTGCCTGCATTTCTACGAGGAGCATCAATCCAAACCAGAATGGTGCTGTTGAGCTAATGAGTCCTACAAAGAGCCATGTACCACTGTGGTGTCAAATACCCCATATAGGTCCAAAAAAGTGAACTAGGGTATTTCTGCACAGCATTTTATTCATGCAGTGGGAACAATTCATGGAGTATTTGTTTGAATTGAAACTGTTGTCCTCTGAATGAATTACTTGGGATAGGTTCAGCAACCCCACCCCTCCTCAGGCAACTAGTTAACTCTCAAAATTTTGTGTAAAGGCTTGGACAGACACAGCTATTCTGGCTGCAGCAGGATCCAAAAATTACTATACCTGGCCTGCCCTTTGCTGCTCATTTCTTCTCCTGATACCAAAGGTAATGGTCACGGCTCTGTGGGCTTTACTGTTTGTCTGAGTGGTTTCCAAGCAGGGTGAGAGATGATCCTACTTTAAAAACCCTTAAGCTAGGGATTGTGGACAGAAGCCGGGAAAGGAGCAGAATCTGAGTTATAGCTGGAGCTGATGATTCTCTCAAGATGAGCATTTGCTAAAATTTGAAGATGTTGTCGTGTCAGTGTACTTTCTGAAGAAGTGTTGTAGGACAATACCATCTGTCCAGGACGTATGAATTTCTTTATTGATTTATTAAAGTCAGCATTATTAAGGTTTTATTTTTGAGTATTTATAGTTATTTAATAATGTATCTACTTGTGAGTGTTCACAATGTTGTATGTTTATTTCTGTTTACTATGACTAGATAAAAGTGTGGACCAACACTTACCCAAGCTGATATATAGCATGGTGTTATTTTAGCACAAATGCTTATTGTTCAGCACCTGCATAAATCAGCCATGACAGCTGATGGTTTAAAATTTATGATGCTTCACGTTGCCAATATGATTTCAGCTCCAGAAACGTACAAGCTCTACAAGCTTTTAGTCTCCTTGTCTTTGCACATATAATTTTAAGTAAACCGAGAAGAACTTTAGGCTCATCTGACAACTTTATATCATATTGCATCATACAATGTGGATTATATACAGCAGAGACAGTTGAAAAGTACAGTTTCCCTGCAGACTCTACCCTGACAGATTTGTAATCTGCTGAATCCTGCAGAGAATAGAGGATATGCATTACAATGCATTGTCTCCTGCAGGATGCCATGAACTTTCAAGTTGTTTTCACTATGTAATTGCTACAGTTTTTAAAGTCAGGTAATAGCAGTGAAAGACTAAGTGATATGTACAAAAAATACAATTTATGAGCAGTGTTTTCACATTTAGAGTGATACACACAATAAATCAGATCATTGTCTAGTTTGCTAATACATGGCACATTGCACTGTGGTGTAAAACTAGAGCAGAGCACTTACCACATCTGGGGTGCTATTACTTAATTGAATGCATATCACAAGCCAAAAAAAAAAAAAAAAAGGCAGACATAATATATATAAGGACAAAAGTGGAATAGGATGACGTTATGGAGAAAAGCACAGTGCTTTTCACTTTGACATCAGATGATGAAGTGGCCACAACCAATATATTTCAGCTCTTGTCATTCACCTTTTTCATGCCAGTAATGGTATTTATTAATTTATCTTCAGCGTTAAAAAGATTAATATTATAAATTACAAATGATATAGCCATATACAAGGTTATATATTCAAAATCAGAGGTGGGTTTATCACAACACTCTACTAAAGAAATTATGGCCTTGAGGCTTAAAACCAAAATTAGTAGTGAAGTAAAGAAATTGTTAGTTGGTGTGCTGGTATTGGATTTGTCAGGAGAAAGCCAAGCATTTTTCTAACTGTAACCCCTCCCACACTAACATTACCTAGGTTAACAGCTAGTAATTTGATATTGACTATTTAATGAGCTAGGGTTTAAGCAAATATGAGGTTTGCCACAGACATTTATTTCCATGTTTATTATCAGTATATTGTAAACTGATGTGTTATGCAAATGATACCATCTTTGGTAAGCCCACCAGTTTCCTCCATCTATACTGATCGTCTGTTCATTCCCATGTTAATACCTTCATTTTCAACATCTCTCTAATCCTTTATTTGTTGTTTTATAGCTTTCTCAACAAGAAAACACTTCCTTTGAGCTTCTTTCTTTTCTGTTTGGAGCAAGATGTTGGTAAAAAGCAGCCCCTTCCTGAGGCATCTCCAGACTTGCTGGGGCTCACAGTTGGCTCCGCATATGAGCAAAGGACTTGCTCTTGCTCACCTTCTCAAAAAACTCTGTGCTATGAAAGAAAATCAGGTTTTAAATAAACTCACTTTCATTTGAATTTCAGCCGAACCATCCCTATCACATGGAGTGACGAAGCCAAGCAAATTTCCATATGATGTAAAACAACAAGTGTGGTAAAGGGACAAAAGGGGTAGTGATGACTAGAGCATGCTCCTGGAAAATGAAAACATCTAAACAAAATATGAGGAAGCAAGAGCATTTGAGACCCCTTCAGAATTGCATGGTGTGATTGCTGTAAGCCAATAGCTTGACTTCCCACCTGCCAACCCTCACTGTTTTTTTTCATACTGTTGTATGAAATCTGGGCAAGATCTTTCCATTTGTGTATCTCTTTATAAAAGCTCTAACACAGTTTTAGGAAATGGGAAAAATAATACAGTAATAGTAAGACAGTATAAATGCTAGTGCTTGTATCACTCTTTCTTCAGAGGCAGGCACTGCTTATGCTTATTTTCTTGTCTGAAAAAGATAATATAATAGAAAAGTAAAAAATCAGAGCTTCTTCCTGAGTGGTCCTCACTCAGGAAGCTTCTGGAAAGCAAATGCAAATGTCCATTAAACACATACACAACAGAGAGGGTGGGCCTAAATTATTAGTCTGTTGTGATCAGTGGGAGGGGGATAAGCGAAGCATAGCCAGTGGTTCCTGATGGTGCTGAGCTTGTCACACTGGCCATGGTGTGAAGAAATACCACTTGGAGGAGTTGCAGGCAAGCCTGTGCATGAGGGTCGAGGACGATGTATTTACTGTGAATATTTATAATTTCTCTGATAATAGATTGTCATGTTCAGTGCAGAGAACAAAGAGCAACTCTCACCTCTCCTTCCCCTGAATATCAAGTCACCTCATCCTGTGATGTACAGGGCAAAGTAATTGCATCTCAACTGTGTGGTGCGTTTTTGTTTAGAAGGTTAGTGCAAAATTGATTTATTAAACAATTTTCCCTGTTTATGTCAGAGAGGCCATTTTCTGGTAAATAATTAAATGTGGGTTTCTCCTCTGTGGTGACATATGCTTCTGTGAAGCTACGTGCAGTTGCTGCTTTTCATTACATAAAACTCAAAGGAAATCCTCTGTAGTTCTGCACGAGATTTTTTTTTCCTCTGACATCATTTTAAAGATTGATTCTATTTGATTTTTCAACAGTAATTTTTTGAATTGTGTTTACACGTGCTTACTGTGAAGTGCAGTAAACAAGGATCTTGTGCTGTTCTGGAGGTTGCTTCCCCTTTTTCATCTCAAAATCAATTGTTCATCTGAGATCAGTGCGTTTGAGGACACCTATACTGCACTTGACATGGAAAAAATTAGTCTTTCTGGTCCTCAAACTGCCACCTGGGCTTTCAGTTTGGTAGTGGACAGCTTGGGGCAAAGAATTTCTTCTGACCTAGTGCCTTTATTTTATCACAGTCATCTATCAGAAATAGCCAAAGTTGATGCATGCCATTTGTTTTTTATTGTTGTTGTTGTTTTTTCTCCCTTCTTTTACGTAGACTTTTAGGTAATTTTTCAGACTTTGGTACCTAAACTTATGTACATAAATTATTACTAATTTTGTTCTAGGTATCCGTTTTAATCATGTACATACTGGATTAGATTCAGATGTCCAGTAGATTTAATCTCCTAAATTTGAAATGTTGCTCTGCTTTTTATTAGACTTAGACTTAAACAGATATTTTTTAGGAAAGTTATTAGGTTTTCAGTGAATTTCCTTAAAGCATAATTCAAATCTCCTCAAGTTTACACAAGAAAAGCTGAACATTAAATGAACATTTTTTTATAGGCATATATTTATTTTGGTAATACAGCAGACAAAAACTTCTAGAATATATTTGGTATGTTATTGAAATATCAACTCTTTTTTTTTAGAAGTATATTTATGAATTTATTAGATGAAATGGATCTCTTTTAGATGTACTACATTGGAAGGGAGCTGCAATTCATTGAATAAGATGACACTGGGAGAAATCAGACAATTTTAAGGAGCTGTGGTGTTTAAACAAATTGAGAATCATTGTTTCAAATATGTTTAATTTTATCTTCTTACATTTCTTTAACTTTACTTTCCCCTTTCCATGCTTTGGATGAAAAATGAGCATTTTTTCAGGGAAAATGATACTCCATTCCTGATTCAATTTGAACTCTGATTTCAGAATTATTGGAATTATTATTATTTCATATTATTGGAAGTAATTTTGGCAGTACTTTAACAGAACTGAAACTCATTTTATCTATGATGATTTATTTACTAGTTGTTGGAACAACAATGAAAACACTTTTTTCTTCCTACTTGGAAGTTCTAGAAGTAAACTTCTCAATTGTCACCTATTACGCAAAAACATATACTGGAATTATGAAAAATGTAGGGTTTTTTTGAAAGTATAGAGAGGATGGAAATATATCAAGTATGTATATGCTATATGTATATGAGTATGTATACTCAGTATATGCTGAGTATTCAGAATATCAGCAAAAAAATCCACCACCAAACATGAGGGTTTCTGTAAATCCAGAACACACCTGGAGTAATGCAGTTCTCTAACAGGATGAGCAGACAGTCTAAAACTCCTCAGGCAGATGATTTCTGACAAGGTGGTCCAGAATTTAAACTGCCGCGACCTTCTCCCAAACCTTAGATAACAAAGGCAGATTAGAAATAGTACTAATGGTAGTCATAAAAATCATTCACCCAGACTGAAATCTTCCTTAAAATAGAAGTTACAGCCTTCCTGGGAGGATCATTCCTAAAGATTAACAGAGCATTCACTACTTGTGGGGAAAAAAATGGGCCTAAAATTGGAAGGCATCATTTTATAAAGCAGACATGCCCGGACAGAGACAGTGAGTCATGAAGGATGGAAGCAAGGCCACCCTCAGCATCTCAGAGGAAGTAATTAAGAGGAACTTAGTGTGGGGGAAAAAATCACCCTCTTGACATCAACATTACTAAGAGACCAGCAGGTCCCCATGCTGGCTGGCTCTGGCGAGTGGAGGCTAGACAGGAGCACAAATCTGATTGTATCGATCTGGGTAATAAAAAATTTAAAAAGAGTAAGAAAAAGATCTTTTTTGAAAGAGGAGAAATGAGCTAGGAAACTGATTGCACCATAGACTGGTAACTTATTGATCACTGTTCAGGGCAGCTGGAAATGGTACAAAGGATATAGGCAGGGGAAGGCCAGCAGTCACCCTGCAAACAAATAGATGAGCTCTGGGTAGCATATGGGAGAACTGGAATCCAGATGAATACCCTCCTGATCTACTATGTGGCAGAAATTTACATGAGAAGCAGAGATGAGTAAATAGAAGAGACTTACTGCTTTGTGAAGCTTGTAGTTGTGCACATTCCAGGACCATCTTTCATTACGAGTTTTTTCTCACTCTCTAAAGTGGTTGGCCAGCCATTATCAACCACAGTTTTTTAAACACATGTTGACATGGAAAACTATGTTGTTAAGTAGATGGTTAAGATTAATATGTTTGTGGTGCTATTAACAGGCACATATTATAGCATACAAAGGATTATTCAAAAACAGAGTAGTTCCCAATTGACCAGATGTTTTATAGCCTGCATGAAAAATAGGCTCAGCAAGATCAAAATATAAATGTTCTAACTCACATGTGATGGTTTTGAGACAGGAGTATAACTTCCTCATGTATTTGTTTATTAAAAAGTAAATTTCCATAACAAAAGAAATATCAGCAATGATGTGCTGTTCCTCAGTTTAGGTGTTGTTAATAAACTGGTAGGCATAGCAGCAGATTGACTTTAGTTGGCTGTGCTCTAGAGGATGTTTTAGATGCTTTTGTGTCCTGATTTACTCTGCTAGAGGATCTAAGTATGTAGTCCACTCCATTACACAACTTGCCACTAACAAGTATGCGTTTCTGATATTTCTTAGAAATTTGCGTTGAAAATGTAACAATTTGATAACCTACTAACCTGCAGTATTGCTCACAAGCCAGGAATATCTTACATGTTACTTAGCTAAATTGCTGCTTCTACCATGTCATTCCTAAATAATAGCAGCACAGTGAATGGCAACTATCTACAACCAGTGCAGAAGTGACTTGATTTAATATTCCCAAAATGTAATACCACTTCACATATGATTTAAAATATAGAGAAAAGATTGCTATATTTTCATATACAAGAAAACAAATCTCAGCTTTGCAAGTACTCTGAGCTTGCTATAGAATCACTGTAATAAAAGAGGTGACCACCTCTTAATGATTTTAGACTGGTGGTGACAAATAATACTCCAAAATAAGAGTAATCCATCTTTAAGAATCTAAGAAAGTATGAATTATTTCCAGTTGTCTGTAACTATATAAATATATGAGAAAAATCTTGACACATTAAATGTTAGTGATGAATAATAATCTGTCTTTATCTGTAATGCAGTAGCTTTAGTGGTATCAGCTCTTTATGCCTTCTATGAAGCACATGGTTCAACACTGGCTCAACTTGTATTTTCAGTCCCTCTATTCTAGTTTCAACCTGTCTAGTTTAATTTTTGTACAAGTGTTTGGACCAAGATATATTTAAACTCATTACAGGTGTGTTGCCGCATCCATTTGCCCATCTTCATAGGGTTCTGCTGCACCCTTAATGAAAGAAAGATGCTAAAATCTTACTAACAGATCTTTCCCAACACTATTTGCCATATTGACTTAATATACTATAGATTTTTTTGTGGACTATAAGGAGATTTAGAAGAAATTTCAAAAGTCTTCCATGTTCTTCTACTGAAAGATAAACCATAGAGGAGGAATAAGTTCTGGAGTTGTGATTTTAAGTTTTGCGTTTCATCCTCGGTCATATCCAAGAGCTGTTGGGACATTGTCCTAGGCAACTGTCTCTCTGTGTCCCTTCATTGGTTGGTCCAGATGACCTCCAGATGTCCCTTCCAAACACAAGCAGTCTATGACTCTGTGACTCATGAAAGAAATTAAGATGTTTATGGATATATATCTCACAAGAACACTGTCTTATTTTCACTCATCAAGTACAGTTATTTGAGATTTTCATCACTGGGTACAATCAGCCAGAGAAACATGGATTTTCTTCTAACATGCATACCAGGCTTAACTTTGTACTTTTTCTGAGCTTTCAACTATAGCCACATATTGAAAGTGTATGTTTTATTAGAGCTGACGTTCTTATGGATTTCTGTACTCACAGGATACCATTTTTTGACCTCTTTTTCTACAGCTTGACTTGTTGGATATCTCATGTCACTCCATCCTTGACAAAAAAAAATAATATATATATATATATATATTTCAGAACTCAGTTCAGTTGTTGTTGCCTTCCTTATGGCTTCCATCTTAGTTTCAGCCATCTGCAGCCTTGAATATTGAAATGTTTGTGACCCTTTCTTGTCATGCTTTGCGAGTGGTATTTGAATTCCTTGAAGGGGAGGCAAGTTTAGCCACAGATTTCCATAGGACTGGCTTTTTGCTTCCTCTCCCAATACTACTCAATTGCTCTAATGTTATCTGTGAATTCAATATACTAATAACACAGAAGAATTGTTCTTAATTCTGCAAAGCAAGAGTAATACTTTAAAGAATCCAGTTCAAAAATCTTTTACTCATTGTCATCTTCAAGGTTTTCAGGGATAAATGTATAAAATCAAAATATGAAAAGCCCAGAGTGTCTATGAACTTTTCATAGGTTTCCATACCTAAGTTCTAGTTTTTGATTAAACCAGTAATATCATGCATGACTTACTACAACCCTGTTCCCTCCCCCCCAATTTGCTCAAAAATATTGTATCTGCAAGGAACAGCTAAAATTTCTGTATTTAGAAAATATTTTCCTATTTATCTGAGCCTAGAAACAGCATTCTTTGGTTAACCTGCTGCTTGTTTCCCCTTATACATTCAGTTGGACCACAGTTACCACTAGTGCTAGACCGTAGCAAAGAAAGTTAACTATATACCCCTGTGAGTTTATGGCTTGAGTTAAGAGGTTTTTTTTCTTTTTTTTCCTTTTTTTTTCTTGTTCTTTAAGGGAATAGAACTCTTAACGTATGTCAGAGAACAGTTTACAAAAGCTTTTGTACAAAGGTTCATATCTGAAATAGTGAGTGAAGGAAAGCACTTTTTTTTTCTCCAATCTTCATACTTAAATCTAGACTTATCTGCATAGAAATATATATAACATTTTCTGTAATTGCTTTCCTAACACAGGAGATGAGTTGTCAGCAGATATTAATATACTTAGCGCTTAAATAGTTCTTTCTTGCATACTATTAGAAAGCATTTTACAAATACAGTCCCAATAATCACCACTATGCATATAGAGAAAGAACAGGAATATTAATTGATTGGTTAAGAGGCAAGCAATGGATAAAAGCACGATCAAACACAGAACCCTAGGATGAAATTCTAATGTCCTTTATGCCAACAGGTAGATGTTCATTTTCATGGAGCAAGGATTTTATCCCAGAAAGTCTCTTTCTTACTTATCTGTTTGATAGCATAGACTATCTATTTTAAGAGGTAAGTCTTAAAATAATACCTTGATTAGAATTTTTATGCTAGTGTGGACTACTGTGCTCATAGTAGGGATCCCTCTCACTTCGACCATTTGCAATTAGTCATTTAGTCTTCAGCTAGTTTTCTGAGCTTCCTTTGTTGTCAGTGAAGAAAAGAGATGCAATTCCAGTATACGTTCTCCACCTATCTGAAGACAAAGATAAATCATCAGTTTAAGCTGGCCCTGCTTAAGAAGAAGCAGTCCTGGAGTCTTCCCCCTTCTTCTCCTGTTCATCACAAGGTGTGAAGTGCACTGGGTGGTTGAGTGGATCTCAGTTAAAACTAACTTGGAGAAAAATGACTAGTTTTCAGCCAGATCAGTTCACAGAAACAACTTACCATATAGTTGTGCAAATGTTGGTATCAATGCAAGGTACAGATCTGAGCAGGATATGAATAAAAGACAGTGAGTAACAGCAGCATAGGACTGCTTTCTTTTCCTGGTAGCACTGGGTTAAAGTAGCTGTTAACTCTAGCCTTAGCCACCTACCATGTGAAGCAAGATTAAACTCACCTAGAGTTTATGTGCCATTAATGCTATCTGTCATTAACCTTATCAACTGAAGTTTACTGTGATATCAGTACAGCAAGGAGGCTTTCTTAAGCTCCACGTCCATGTGGGAATCTGACAAGATTAAATAACAATTAGAGAAATGTTGTTATTGGAAGTTGGAATGCTGAATTTTCTGGTTGTAATATGCTAAGGGGTTTTTCACTTCCAGACATGAATTATTAAAATTTCAAGAAATACAAAATTTAAAAACACTGAACAAGTGCACCCCATCCTCTGATTTTATATTTGATCTGGTTAAAATTCTTTTAGATATTTATTTTAGTGAGACAGCAAACCCAAAAGGATTAAACCTTGTCTGCAGCTTTGTTTTTGTGCAAAAGTCAATTATGGCTGTCTAAATATCCCTGAGGTAAACATGTGTGAGGTTGATAATGTGGTTAGAATAGCAACGGCAGTTGTAAAGGAGACACTGGTGTTCACGGAGTTAACACATTCCATATTGCTATCATGCAAAAAACTACAGGCACTTCCAATCAGGGACCATCAATCAATTTTTGTTAACTTTCAGGATTTTTTTTCTGATGGAGCTAATATTACATCTAAATATTATGTGTACTGCATCTGTAAATTTCTTTCCATTTGCTTAAGGAATCCTTCTATATGAAAGATGTGATTTAGAAAACTATGTTATTTACATGGTGCAGCTGGATTGATTGTAGGATGGGTCAAATTCTGCTGTCCTTAATGAGGAAAATATTGACTAATGGCTTAAGTAAATATTATCTGAATTCGATGAATGTTTAAGTTGTATTAAGCATACAAGGCAGCAGAAACTGGTTCACAGCTCTTCCTCCTATGAGCGCACTTAACCATTCATGCTCACCCTTACTATTTCTTTCTATATTTTACCAATCAAAATGATGCAGCTTCAACAGTGCTACATGCATCACATATTATGACATTCTGCATCTTTTTCATTAAGAAATTCACCTGGAACTGCAAGTTCCTCACAGCTAGAGAAAGGAACTAAAAGTATGTTTGCACAGGCTAGCTGCATGCTTTATCCACTGATATTGGACAAAGGGAGGCAGGATCTGCAGTACAAATGTCTTCCAACTGTATTTTGGGAAAAAGGCTGAGCTAACTCCAGGAGAAGGTTAAGAGAGAGAAAAAAATAAATAGCATTCCTTCATTCCTAGAGAGATGGGGCTCAGCACACCTCTTTAGCATTAGCTAGCTCGAACTAACTCCTGACTAAGTTGTTTACCCTCCAAATCCCAAAGTGGGATTGCAGACACTTTCCATGCATTGTTTAGGAGACTAATGCTTAACCTTGGTCTATGACTTTCCATGAACGGTAGGGTACCTGATGCCTTTGCTCCTCTAGTGTGTCAGTGTGTTTTGGTGCCCGGTCTGTAAAATAGAAATGGTCTTATGTGTTGGGATGTTGAGAATAGCAGACTGAAAGACACAATCCTTGTGTCCCTGCCCACAGCAGGGGGGTTGGAACTAGATGATCTTTAAGGTCCCTTCCAACCCAGACCATTCTGTGATTCTATGTGAGCCATGAACAAAATAACCAAACATTGACACATAGCAAAAAGGTGAAAAAGAAACTTGAGTTTTTTTCTTGGGTGTAGTATACACAATTTTGTTGAGATGGACAGCCAGAAGAGTGTCCAGAAAAATTGAAATGGATGGATATTTTTTACATTTATTATTTTTATCTCTGCAATCTATGAAATGCCACTCTTCAAGAAAGAAACTGATTGCTACAAAGGATGAGAAGATTCAATCCCTTTGTGTTCTTAACATACTGTATTTATTGTATTTGTATTTATTTACCTGTGTGTCGTCAGTGGCATCTTTCCGTCTTTTTCTGCTTAGTTTCCTCCTCCTCTGCCCTTCCAAAAAGATTATGGTAATTAAAAACAAAATTGGTGACTGATACAAAAAGGTATTTGGCCACAGATTTTGATCCCAGTGCATAAGGCAAATAGTGTGTTCACTCTCAAATGTGCTCATAATGTCTACCAGTCTGCATCACTGATCATTCAAAAACAAAATGCAAAATAGGAAAAAAAAACAAAAACAACTAAGCACAGATCTTTAAGATATTTTAAGTTGTTAAATCCCACTGATTTCAATGAGAAGTAGGTACCAACATGGTTTTGAGGATCTAGGCTTTACAGTTTAATTTTCTACTAAATTACACTATTGTACTTCTATTGGCATTCATATATTTTACCTATTTAATGGAGTATAAAAGCCCAGTTTATCAATTTTTCTCTGGGTTTGCATTATTTGTATTACGAAGAAATGTATTTACACTTATTGATTCAAAGCTCTTACTTTTCCATGACCAAAACGTGATGAGCCCAGCATAAAGAATATCAAAGTAATCTCAACTCGTTTTGAGATGTAAAGCATAAAGACTTCCTGTGAAGAGCTGAAATCCCGATCAGTGGACGAAAGTTGATTGTGTTGGACTATGAATGCAATTATAATGGTGGAATAAAAACAATGATATAACATGATGAAAGATTACATTTGGATAACTTCAAGGCTGCAAAAATCAAGAATACAAATGTTGGGAAATGTTAGTAGGTTTGTCTTTGCAATCTTAATATGGCCACTTTCAGTGTATGTAATGTGAAAGTGAAATGTTTTAATTTACAAGATCTCATATAACTTTTGTCACAGTCCCTGCCTAATTTAATACTCCGAATGGCTAGTACCTGCAAAATGAGTAGTGATCTGATGTTTACTTTACTTTTCTTTAGTTGAGACTGGGCTCTCTCATTTGTTTCTTTTGCAAAACTCAAACCTAATCCTGAATGTAGAAATACTACTGTTGTCATTATCTTTTCTATGGTACTCTTGCCATCTGTTATAGATGTTTATTAATTTAACTTCAGTATATCCCTATGTTAGAAAATGTCATTATATCTGTTTTACAGATGGAAGAACTAAAGTAACAGGTTGACTATTGTCGTCCCAAACAGTGCTTAAGCCAAGGTATTTTGAGGTGTGTTTTTTTTTTCCATAATTTGTATCACTTTATAGAACTGGGGAGTGAGCCGGTAGCAAAGATGCCGTGGACTTTGAGGAGTAACCCTAAGTTCTTATCTATTAAATGGATCCCATGGTCCAAATGGGGACCATAAAAATGAGGAGCACACGGTCACCTAGGAAAAGACTGAGACCCCTTAAGGGACCCCTGTAACTGTAAAATTACAGTGTAACACAGAAGTTTAAGAATTTACTTCTGTAGCAGAAGTAAGGCTAAAACTTAACTGTTCAAGGTAATGCATGCAGTTATATGGTTCTTCATTTTTTTTTCCTGCATTTTCTCATCACATTCATTACACTGATTTCAGTTTCTTCAGTGAGTGGTATGAGTGTAAATCCAATTCACTCTACTGTCCTAGCTTGTCCTCTGAATTGGTAGGTGGCTGGCATGGAACGAAGTGGAGGTGCCATTGGTGGGAGAAAGTGTTAAACTTTTCTTTGTATGAAATTCTTTATGATACTTTGTAATATAAATATATTTTTTGTTGTTTATTTTAATGTTGTCTTTAAGAAAGCATAATTTGTGTGGAACTGTTTTACCCGAAGCAGGCACCTCAAGCAGGACTTTAGGGCTCTTTAAACCACAGCAAGAAAAGTGAGCAGATGGCAGTAATAGACCATGGCTACATGGCTGGGACTGGTAGGAGATGACCTTCATCCTTACGAGTGGTCTTCAGAGGTAATTGTTGATAGTAGGACAATGCTTGTAACTCTTCTAATCCGGGTATTTCAAGCTGCCCATACCTTTCTTTTGACACTGTCCCCTGACATTAAAATGAAAACCCAGGTGTCATTGGCTATCCCATACCAGCTCTGCCTAAGACACAAGCCTTGATACTACCTTTATTTTGTGTGCTCATGTTTTTGTGCTATGAAATACAGTATACTAAAAAGATCATACCTTGATTGTTTCATTTAAGTACTCTAAATATGAATCTCTAAATGAAAAGGTCAGCAAAGTGGAAAGAATTCCAATATCTTGTCTTTTCCTTTGTTTACTCTAATTATGTTGATTATGAAATTGAACCTCTTTTGTAAGAACCTTTTCTTGTTAGTGAAAAAAATGCACCTTTTCCATTTTGGCAAATGTTTGTTAAGGCTGTTCAGAATGATCTGTGCATAGTTTAACCCCTTTTAAGGACATTATTTGAATGGCTATAAAAACATCTTGCATCCTCTGCCCTATTATGTTAGAAGAAACGATAACAGCTGATAAATATGCAGTTATTAAACCTTTAATGGAATTAAAACATTTCTGTTAGAAGCACAAAGGAAAGACTTGTATTTTTCATGCAAGTAAATATAATAAGGATGTCTTTTTTTTTCCATCCCCAAATGTCTGTGCCTTTGACATGCCATAAGGGATGAACTGCTGTTTTAACGACCTAGGGGGTTGCTTCTAGAAGCGTTTGCCCTTGGTGAAGAATATATTTGCAAAGGATCTGAATGACCTTGTACTTTTGAGCCAGACGGGTGCTATTAGTATGTGATTTTGCTGAAAAATTCCTGAAGAGGCAGTTGTATTGTCTGTCACTGCAAGTACAACAGCACTATAGGAATATCAAAAGACGGACATTGCATAAAAACAATGCAAGTGTTCTTTGCAATATTATTGCATCAAACATGCAGAGATTGACATTTTATTGATACCATAAAGTTTCAAACACGCAAGCATTTTTATTTTTTTTAAATCTCTCTCATTTGAAATCGGAGCACACATGTGAATGCTGAGCTACACTCATAACAGGTGTTCCAGATCTCCTTGAAAACACAAAGAACTGGTGTCCCTCCTTTTTCAGCTTGTGATTGTCTTAAATCCCTGGCCTTTTATCTATGTGATTTAAGCTAAAGCTTAAGAAGTAGGAGGTCCAACTCAGTTTTCAGAAAAAAAAAAAATGGATGAATGTCATGGATGAATGTCATCTCTAAAATGTGGAACATTTCTTGAGATCCTGAAGTTTCTTGAGATCCTGAACAAGCAGTTAAAAAACAGGATCACCCCAGCAGCAGGGAAGAGAAACCTCCAGTTTTTTTTTTTTTTCTGCCAAGGGGCAGCAAATGTCATTTTTCACCCACACTTACTAATGGTAGGTTCCTGATCATTCATTACTTGTCAGGCATTAGAAGCTGCAGTGACCTAAAGACTGAAGGCTTTCAGAAAAACAAGAAAGCTTGGGTAATGCACTTCTCAGACAGGAGTTTTAGGCACAATGGAGCTGGAGCTAGAGTTTTATTTCTACTTGCTTCCACATGAAAAAGGAAAGTGATAAAACCACCAAATCCTAAATAATTACAAAGATTTGAATATGATAGTTGTAAATTTTGTTAAGGACAGGCTGTGAAAGACATATGAAATCTTATTCTGTAAAATAAAAATTTGGAATTGTCCTTCTTTCTGCAACACATCTGATACTGAGAGGAGCAGGAGCCCTGAGTAGAGGTGACTATTTTCTGATCAAATAGGAAAACTATGTAATGCTTCAAGCAGCCATTGGCATTTTAAGGCACTGATACCAGACACTGGACTTGTTGATCATTGTGGGTCCCTTCCAACTCACGATATTCTATATTCTAATTTGTGTATATCACATTAAATAAAAATAATAATAATAAAAAGTACTAAAAATCCATACATCTAAGTTAAACAAATAGGCATTCATTCTGCCTATTCTCAGAGAAGAGCTCTCATGCTGGCTAAATTCCTGCTTTAGTTAACTTTGATGTGTACCTGCATAGCTGGTCAACCTTGTACCCACCCAAACAATATTTGAATGCCCTTCTGAGATTGCAGTAGGAATTTCTTCTTTCTTCTTATCAAATGCATCTTGGGATTCCAGGCTTTCTGCATTATCAAAGCCTACGAAACATGATCCTACACGGTGCTACTACTTTAGTCTTGATCTACCGATGCACTTAAGCATATTGGTGGGATCTGTTCACATACTTATATACCAATGCACTAGGCTTTCTGTAATTATGAGCTGTAATTGACTGGGAAACAAAGCAATCTGAACAAGCAGTTAAAAAACAGGATCACCCCAGCAGCAGGGATGAGAAACCTCCAGTTTTTTTTGTTTTGTTTTGTTTTTTTACAACCTGAGGGTTGTTTTGAAGGTTGCACTACAATGCAATACAATATCTGAAATGATGAGAAATAGGACTAGTGAAGGAAGATAAATATTTAAGTGGAATTTGCCTATTTTTCAGTGTTACTGGCTTTCAATGTTCAATTTCAATTGTAGACTGCTTTTCTTAGTTGGATCAAGTGCTTTACAAAGGAAGGTATTGTCCTTATTTTACATTGTCACAAAGAACTTAGATGACTTGACCAATCTCATTTAACAGATCACAGCATAGCCAAGCTTTGAATTCTAAAGAAGGCAAATGAATAACAGTCCTTGTGTGACAAACATCCTATAAAAGAAAAGAGTGTTTGGTGATGAATGTTACAGGGTACTCAAACTAATGAGGGTTTGTCAAATGACACTGCCGATAGAGTTCTTGAACAGAACATAGGTACCTGGGTAAACTTAATGTTTTAAGAGACATATGTGTTATAGAATCATTTAGGTTGGAAAAGACCTCTAAGATCATCTAGTCCAACCTTTATCCTAGTACTGAAGTCCACCATTAAACCATGTTACTAATTCCTACATCTACATGTTTCTGAAGACCCCTAGGGATGGTGACCCAACTACTTCCCTGGGCAGTCTATTCCAATGCTGCACAATCCTTTCAGTAAAAAAAAATGCTCCTAATATCCAACCTAAACCTCTCCTGGTGCAACTTGAGGCAATTTCCCCTCGTCTTATCACTTGGTGCTTGGGAGAGGAGCTCAATCCCCACTTCACTGGCCTCCTTTAAGGTAATTGTAGAGAGTAATAAGGTCTCCCCTGAGTCTCCTCTTCTGTAGGCTAAACAACCCCAGCTCCCTCAGCCGCTCCTTATAAGACTTGTTTTCTAGACCCTTCACCAGCTTCATTGGCCTTCTCTGGACACACTCCAGGGCCTCAATGTCCTTCTTGTAGTGAGGGGCCCAAAACTGAACACAGTATTGGATGTGGAGCCTCACCAGAGCCGAGTACAGAGGGACAATCACTTCCCTAGTCCTGCTGACCACGCTATTTCTGATACAAGCCAGGATGCTGTTGGCCTTCTTGGCCACCTGAGCACGCTGCAGGCTCTTATTCAGCCGGCTATTGACCAATATCCCCAGGTCCCTTTCTGCCAAGCAGCTTTCCAGCCACTCTTCCCTCAGCCTATAGCACTGCATGGGGTTGTTGTGCCCCAGGTGCAGGACCCGGCACTTGGCCTTGTTGAACTCCATACAGTTGACCTCAGCCCATAAGTCCAGCCTATCCAGATCCCTCTGTGGAACCCTTTTACTCCCGAGCAGATCAACACACCCCTATCTTGGGGTTGTCTGGAAACGTACTGAGGACACACTCTATCCCCTTGTCCAGATTAGTGTTAAAGATATTGAAGAGAAGTGGCCCCAGTACCGAGCCCTGAGGGACTCCACTAGTGACCAGCCTCCAGCTGGATTTATCTCTATTTACCGTGACTCTTTGGGCCCGGCCACCCAGACAGCTTTTAATCCAATGAAGCATACACCTGTCCAGGCCTTGAGTAGGCAGCTTCTTCAGGAGAATGCTGTGGGAAACGGTGTCAAAAGCCTTACTGAAGTCAAGGTAGACCACGTCCACAGCCTTTCCCTCATCCGCTGAGTGTGTCGCTGTCATAGAAGGAGATTGGGTTTGTCAAGCAGGACCTGCCTTTGATAACCCATGATGACTGGGCCTGATCTCCTGGTTGTTCTGTAAGTGCTGTGTGATGGCACTCAATATAATCTGCTCCATGAGCTTCCCTGGCACCGAGGTCTGACTGACAGGCCTGTAGTTTCCTGGATCCTCTTTCCAGTCCTTCTTGTAGATGGGCATCACATTTGTTAGTTCACAGTTGACTGGGACCTCTACTGACAGCCAGGACTGTTGACAAAGATGGAAAGTGGCTTGGTGAGCAATTCTGCCAGATCCCTCAGTACCCTTGGGTGGATCTCACCTGGCCTCATGGACTTGTGTACATCTAAGTGGGGTAGCAGGTTGCTAAACGTTTCCTCATGGATTATGAGAGCTTCAATCTGCTCCCTGTCCCCATCTACCAGCTCAGGGGTCTGAGTACCTGGAGAACAACTGGTCTTGCTGCTAAAGACTGAGACAAAGAAAGCATTAAGTATCTCAGCCTTTTCCTCGTCTCCTGTCATTATGTCCCCCCATATCCAATAGAGGATGGAGATTCTCCTTAGTCCTCCTTTTTCTTGTTTATGTATTTATAATAACATTTTTATTGCCTTTAACAGCAATAGCCAGATTGAGCTCCATTTGGGCTTTGGCCTTTCTAATTTTGTCCCTGCATAGCCTCATGACATCTTTGTAGTCCTCCTGAGTGGCCTGCCCCTTCTTCCAAAGGTCATGTACCCTCTTTTTGTTCCTGAGTTCAAGCCACAGCTCTCTGTTCAGCCAGGCCGGTCTTCTTCTACACTGCCTCATTTTTTGGCATGGGGGGATGGCCTGCTTCTGTGCCTTTAGGATTTCTTTCTTGAAGAGTCCCCAGCCTTCCTGGACTCCTTTGCCCTTCAGAACTGCCTCCCAAGGGACTCCACCAACGAGTCTCCTAAACAGGATAAAATCTGCCCTCTGGAAGTCCTGCTAACCCCCCTCCTTTCTTTTTCCAATAATCAAAAACTCCATTTTTGGAGTTTTTGTGATCGCTGTGCCCAAGACAGCCTCCAGCCTTCACATCACCCACAAGTCCTTCTCTATTTACAAGCAAAAGCTCCAGTGGGGCACTCTCCCTAGTTGGCTCACTCACCAAATGTTACAAATATAGATACTTATATATTACTATACCTAGTGATAGTGATATATATATATATATATATATATAACAATAATAATTGTATATATAACAATAATAATAATTCTTCAGAATTAAGTCTGAGTTAATTAAGTATGCTAGAAAAGTTTACCAACTACCAGTAAAACAATCATTTAAATTTAGCTAAGTACTTCTGATATCAAAAATAATGTGATACAATATTGCTTGGAAACTGTTTGACACTTTATAATTAGCAGGTATACTTAATTCTCCAATTACAGCATCCAGACCCAGAGGATTTTCAGGGAAAAAAAAAAAAACGTTGGGAAAAAGAGAAGAGAAATAAAAATGGCACCACAAAAAGGAAGGCAACTGTTAACTTCAGTGTGAGACAAAGCAAAACAGCATGAACAGTGAGGCAAAGATGGCAGAGGAATATTATAGAACTTTATTGAAGGATGAGATTTTTTCTACCTCATCAGTGCACTGTGGTCCTCTGTGTCTTCCTCCTCTCTTTTTTGTTATATGTTTATTTCCTTTTACATTTTCATTATGATGTGGCAACTAGAGAAAAATCTTTCTATACTAGTTTACTTGCTTTGCACCTTCAGCACAAGAAATGCTCCTATATCTTCTCCCAGTTAACTTGGTAAATCAATTAGTACTTGTTCAATAGTTCTGAAGTCCATGCTTGTTGGTTTGTGGTTATGTGCTCTCAGACCCTAACATCTAACAATAAGCAAGGACAGGGACTGAAGCAACTTTATTTTGATTTACCTGTCATTTGTGGATTCAACTCTTAGCATCTATGTTCCACTAGTATTGTAGTTTCTGGACGGAATGAATATGAAATCTAATCTGTCCTCTCCAGAGAAATCACTGTAACACTTGAACATGTTACTGTTGAAGGGATTTGGGTCAAATATTGATTTTTCTGGTATGCCAGTATCAATCAGTGTATTTTAATTTAATTCAAAATACAAGGAGCTGAGAGTTCATAGAAACTAGAGTTATACTGAGATAGACTTCATTTTCTCAGGTCTGCTATCTCTGAGTCTACTGACAGCGAACAACAGAGATAATTCGGTATTTTAAGAAACAGCAAGGCTGCTGGATTGAGATAGTTCATATTTATACCCATTCTGATAAAACCGAGAAGCAATCTGTTAACTGAAGATGTTCCAGAGGAGCCTGAGCAAGTAAGCCTTCATTGAGTAGTGTTGCAACCAGGGGGACTGGGTGGGTGTGGAAGAACTAATGGAGGGGAACTGATTTAGTAATTTAGCATTGTGGTTCACAGTAAAAAAAGGGCATATATCTGAGATGTCTAATCTAGAATATCTCTAGTAGTGAACCTTAGAAAATAGACTGACCATGGCAAACTGTAGTTTTAAGAGGCAATGAAAGCAAACTATGTTGCTGGATGTTATACCCAGACATTTCATACTCAAGTGGATCTACTAGGTTCACAGAAGTGATGGACTGCTCTGGACATAAAGCTGAATTCCAGATGATTTTTGCATATTTACCATTGACGTTTCTGGATAATACAGGGAGAATGTTAGAGAGATGTGAGAATGGATTTCATTGATTAGTTTATTGGGAAGACATTAGGAAATATGTCCCAAAACTGTAGATACCCAACTCCGAAAGTTTTGAGCCATTATCTAGGATATGATGGTTTGGTCTGAGAGAGGTGAAAGAAACCTCTGTGTTGGTTCACAGACCTCCTGTGAACCTGCATATATATACTTTCTGTAGCAGATTTTCTAGGGTCTAATGTTGTGCTGTATCCTCACCGTGGGGATTTTAGTAACTTTGGCAGTAGATTGATTTTTAGTAAGTAGAGTTCAGATTATGAAATCTGTTCTCTCTCTAACAAACACCTGTTCTTGCAGACAGGTTCATTGAGACTAGTGGAATGACTTGAGAGAGTGCTGACTAATTTCAGTGGGACCTTCAGTCTTGTTCCATTTTGGGAAGCTGGATTTAATTGTGTGTGAAAAGGAATGGAGCCAAAACAGAGTATGGAGGGAAGAAATCTCAGTGGTTTTTGTGGATATGCCTTCATAGTAGGTGAAATCCACATTCTTATCTGGGGTTTACCTCAAATCCCCCCCGGCTATTCACATCCCCTTAAATCCTAGCATGCCTGCCCATTGAATAGTGATGTATTTGCTCAGATGGAGCTATAGGATATAGTCTGTGTTGTGCTTAAAGAACAATTTGAGCTTATCTACTTTGCAGTGAGCACATAAGTAAAATTCACCTTGTTTCCCCAGTTCTATTCTATATATGAAATTTTCTGACCTTTTTCCTTCCTCGTGCACCAGCAACTACATGTGTATATGACTCTACATGCTTGCCACTTAAATCCTCATTTCAGATCCACTACCTCATATCTGTCCTGCTTTACTCAGCTCAGAAATACCAAAAAATACCTGTTTGATGTTGGTGCTTACTGACCAGAGCACTGTTAAGTCAGACATGGTGATACTCATAAACAGAGAATGTGAATGAGTACTAGACTTTATCCACCTCTAAAAGAAAGACAAAAATCAGTCCCTACCCTAGGCACACACAAGCTCATCTTGGAGTATTTTATCTGTACCTTCTAATTTAGAAATACGAATTTGAAACCTCAGTTAAAAGAACATCCAGAAGGAAATGTACAGAAAATCGTCTGGGGTGGGGATGGTGGGTGGGATGAAAGGTAGGAGGACAGTAGGAAAAAACTTCAAGAGTAAAGGTAATTGTGGCCATTTATTCCCACAAAGTATTCCATACAGAAGTATTCTGAGTTGTCCTCTGGAGTCTTCCCTGACTCTGTAGAGGAGGTCAAAATTCCTAATTTAGGGGATATAGGGACTCTGGCAGAATTTGCTGGTGTGCATCTCTCAAGGCATCTCTGAAGTGGCCAGCACACTTTTTAGTAGCAAATCCTTATCTGTTGAGTCATGACCCTGACATGCTTCTTGCTGCACAAATTAATCTGCCACTCCAGTGAGAGGACAAACAGCTTTCAATCTCCTGCTCAGAAGAAGAGCCATATAACACACATCTCTTTCCTCCCTACCTACTTCCTACTGGTCACTGACTCTCATGGTCTGCTGTCTTCTAATAGTATAAACTAGAGAAAAATGTCCTTTCAGTCAGTGCATGCACTCAGCTCTGGAGTAATTGCATGATTCACTGCAACTGCATATACAACTGTCTTCCTTCCTTTTCCTGGCATCTTTGCTGTATCCATTTGTACTCCTAATGTAAAGCCTAGTGTCAATGCACTATTTAGTGCAAGCATGCGAGTGTAAGTGGGTTGTAAATGAGCTTCGGTTTATTTCAGGGCAAAAGAAATATGGATTGGCATAAAAGTCTGAGAACCACATCAGTGGGCAAGTCTGGCAAATGACTGTGTAATCTGTCCTGTTCATGTACCCTCATCCACAAAATTTGGGGTTGCCCTCTCTTTCAGATGAAGATCTTAGGGCCAATATTGGCAAGACCCATAGCAGGAGGAGGAAGGAAGAAGGAACAGACCTGACATGAGCTGCTGAGCTGGAAGCTATGCTTAGGCCAGACACTAAGGATCTGCTGGTGATGAATCTATGTGTCTAAGAAGCAGCAGAGTCAAAGTCATAGACTGGTAAATACCTGCCACTATCTTTCTATCTGTTACTGAAGAGATGACATCAATCATGGGAACATTTCCCAGATAGCAGTCAACATAATAAATGCTATAAAAACTATTGCACTGTAATATTGTGGCTCATCTTTGATGGAATTGTTGGGAGATGCTAGGGACCTTTCCTTTGACTTCCATTCTTCCTCTGTGTTGTATGATCCCAGACAGATCTACATGTGTGAAAGATTTGAGTGTGGAAGTAACATTTTACTCCAGCTACATCTGAACTGATTGTGAAGCTTATGATCTCTTTCCCTTGCATTTTTCTGTTCATAAGTGTTTATGCTTTTATGCTGGCATTACCATTACAGCTCTGTCCAAGACAATGCCCAGATCCCAAGTACTGTACTGCAATATGGCTGAGAGAGGGAGATTTATTCTCTTGCTTGCAATTTCTCTTCTGTAATTCAGCACCCTGTTAATCTATGTGCAATTTTTGGCTATTGGTGCTTGATACTATGTTATTTTATTTTATTTAGAAGGAACTGAAAACAAACAAGGTCTTGGCTGAAAGAAGTTTCCAGCCATGGAAACTACCAGTCTTGCTCATTTGATGGCAAGCTGCCAAGTCAGCAAATCATGAAATCTCTCTCCCATATAGATAACTAGTTTTCTAATGGGTGTTTGTAAAAATCACCTTTAATTCAGACTTTATTTGATTTTTTTCCTGCTGCGCCATCTTCTCCTCTGCCTTCTTCAATTCACTCCCAATATTTTTTCCCTGGAGTTTTATTGTATTGGCTTTGTGAGGTATGGACCAGTCTCAGAATCTTTCAGTGTACCTTTTCCATCTGTCAGATACTCTTTTGTAAGTTTTAACAGGCTGGTCCTTATTTGCAGGGTACTCAAGGCAATTCCTACATAATGTCTGATAAAGTTCTTGCACTGTTGCTGTATGGTTTTGTGTTAACTGTTTAGTCACATCACATCTCACAATTCAAGAATAGGTGAGTCAATTTTGTATTTCTGGTCATTTCACATTGCCCACCATCTGAACGATGCAGAAGGTCCTTCTACTTTAGGTACAGATGAGCAGATATTTTGGTATAGGCACCATGTATTTTATTCACAGAATTAGGAATCTAAGCTCCCGAAGAATCATCAAAGCCTCTAGAGCAACCAAGGAGCAGAAGGAGGGAGAAACCGATGACAGCAATGAGTTGGAAAAAGGGAAGGGTGGGGATGGAGAGGAAGATTAGTTGACACAAAGTCCTAAACAGTGCTCCACACTGAAGAGTCTGCATTGCCTCTGAATGCTTGACTGACAATTCAGTGAAAGCAGGGTTCTATACCAACAGTTAGCTTAGATGCATGAGGTTGATGTGCATACCTGTTCGCTTCCCCTCTGCCCCTTGTGCCCCTTTAATAAGGAGAAAATTGATTCCCAGTTTCTGAACAAAAGTCTGTAGCTAAGAGAAGGCATGGTCTCCCTGGCTGAGTAACAGCTGGGGAAAAATGAATAGACCATATGTCGGAGAGCAGCCGCCAGAACACTGGGACAAAGCTGTGGACCACTGCCAAGCTCACAGCGAAAGCCATGGCAGTCAGGGCAAGGGATGGAGGGAGACTGCTCAGAAACGCAGTCAGGGACCCTGCACTGGTGTGCTTTTTAGGGGTTGCAGTATATAAATCCCGAACAAAAGAAGGAAAAATGACTTGTTTTCAGAAGGTTCCATGGGAAAGAAAGTCATTCACCCAAGTGGCTCTGAATATCCTTGTTAAAACCTGCCTAGTTCCCTTACGCTTACCTTTTTTCAACTGATCATCTCTGGGAAAGTCTAAAGAGTTACAGAATTTTATCTGTGGGAGTCATTGGCTACTGATTTCTTTATTTTAGCTTTTCTACCCTCAGTATTCTTTCTCCACAATCCAGTTCATCGCTGTTTCTTCTGTGACCTGGACTCAATGGCAGAATGTGGTCTTCTCAGGTGACCATCGTGAACAGCTATAACAATTCTGCAGCCTCTGGAAGAGGAGCTTGGTTTGTAAAGACTTTTATGTGACAGTTTGCAATATGTTCAGTTTGAAACTTTCTTTTGCCTCCTACCTGTAAACTGATTATCTGTACCAGTCTGTTCCAGATCCATGTAGGAGGTCCTTGGTGGTGATGTATAGCTTTATTAGAGATGTCATGGAGAGCTGAAGCTTGGTGAGCTCAGAGAGGGAGATTAGGAAGGAGTAGCAGCAGCCCTGAGACCTGGACTTGCAATGTAACCCCACAAGATGTGGGACACAGCCATTTTTTTCACATGAGATAGCACTATGAGCTGGGGTGGTGGAGAACCACAGACCCAATTCTACGCTTTGTGCTAAGCCTCCATTGAAGGGTACAGACCCCATTGGTCTCACTCTGTGCCCGTGTAACTTGATAAGTGAGGATAAGTGATAGTAACTTGATAAGTGAGGAAACAAAATAGAATCTTTGCAAAGTTTTTGTTTAAAAAAAAAATCAAGGTTTTAAAGTAGGGAAATTCTTTATAGAAAGAATATATGGATGTTATTAAAAAACACACTTCAGATTTCTAGTGAGAATCACATTCATCATACTCCTAATTGCATTTCTTTAATCAGACAGGTCTCTTCTGAAACTTTGTACTTTTAGACAGAGTACCTGCTTAGAGACACTTAAGCAAAGATTGTATAACAGTTCACATTAATCGATTGTGACTGATGTGAGTGAAAACTAATTGCCTACATTGCTGATACTTATTTGTCTAACAAACCTAAATGAAAGCAATTGGAAAAAAAAAAGCCTTATGCAGTGTTTTACATGTTGTTGGTTATTCCTCTCTAATTACTCATTTTAGATTCTAGATATCCAGTCCACTGTAACTTGTCATATATTGGCTTATAATGGTTAAAGGGAAAAATAAATGAGAATATACTTCTGGAATGGCAGTGATATCTACCAAATGTCCTTTTAAATATGCACAACAAAATGGATTGTTAAAAATAATCCCCTGAGGATGGTGCTTCTTTTGTCAGTTTTCTACCAGAGTGCACCCTGCACTTTGACAGAAAATTACTCATTAATCTCAAAGGAATGACCAGTTTTTCAAAATAGTCACTCAGCTGTGCTGCCAATGTTAATTTTTTAAGCATTATGGGTGCCATTAATTGCTTGCTGTGGTTGGAAACAACACTAATCCTTTTCTGAATGGGACATTAACTCCAAAACAAGTCATTAGCTTTTGTCCACATACTGTAATTAACAATTACCTTCCAGAAGGTAAGCATCATGCCTTCACAGAAAGTGCAAAGGCCACCGTGTCACTGGAGATTTGGGGTCTTCCTCTGTAATGTTTATATCTAGTCTCAAGACATTAAAGTGGGGTGCTTTTCTGGCTAAGCATTACCACTTGCATTTGGAGTTGCAGACATAGTAAAGGTAAGGTGATCTGATCTTCACTTTCAGCCTGCAAAGAGTTTTCTCTTCTTTTTTTCTTCCATTTTTTTTTGCCTTCTAAGATAAGGGAAAGTGTATGGGCGCCTCATATTGCTTCCTCTCAGGTGTATGAGATAGCACCATGTTTGGTTAAAAGGGAAGATTGAGTTGCCTGTACAAGGGAGGTTGAGGATTGTTTGGAGTGAAAAAGGCAAGAAAGAATATGTTTCTATCTCATCCACCTCATACTTTGCCCTTGCAACCTCTGCTCATGTCTGCTACGACTCATTCCCAATGGGTGATGGAGTGGGAGGTGAAAAAAGAGAGAAGAGCTGAGCTTCATGGAGTGGAAAAACCTGCCAGAACTGCAGCTGCTTAGATATAAACTTTGTTAAAAAAAGTCATGTCCTTTTATTAGCTTTATGAGAGAGGTGGAGGGATTGGTTTTCTCTGTCTGTTCATCACTGATACTTTTCTTGGTAAAAAGTGCAGAATTAAGGGGCAGCTGTGCATGTATGTAATAGGGAGCTTGAAATCTCATCAGTGGAGTCAGTTTTCCCCCCAGGCTAGTTTTATATGGCTCTAATGTCAGCAAAGTGACTTCTAATTCTTATGGTATTACTTTAGACTCAAATCGTCTGGCTTTGCTGTCTGGGAGCAAACCCATTGTATTGAAGTATGCATACATGGGCAGAAAGATGGGAGAACATGAAATATATTTACATTTATATTTAAGAAAACTTTTTTTTTTATCTCATCTGTGCTTCAAAAAAATAAATCTAACCTGCAAAATAAGCCTCCTGTAAGTGTATTAGTTGAAATTTTTAAAAGTACTGCATGATTTAAGGATACATGGTCCCCCTGAAAACCTAAGAAGTTTGTGCTTCTAGGCTGCTAAAACATATTTGATATGCCTGTTTATATTGGATACTTTATATTGGATTCACTGGTAGCATAGCTCGAATTGAAGCAGAGCTTTGGTATATCATTCCTCCAGGACTGAAATGTCAGCTCCCGACACAGTCTTGAATATTTTCTCTTTCTGGAATGTGTCTTTTCAGAACATTGCTCAATGGTAGCAAAGGGCACTTCCCAGTGGCAGTTTCTGCTGGTTGAGAAATTAGTAACCTGGAGATGCTCATAAGTCTTGCCTACTTTGCTCAGAGATAATAAACATTCAAGCAAAATTACACACAAGTAATACTCCCTGCAGACACCCCAAGGAAGACACTGGAATTTCCTAGCCCTGCAGCAAAGATACAGCTTACTTCAACAAATCTTTCTTATCTAACTATTCTTTATCTAGTTGTTCCCATATTCTGGCCAACAGGCCTTACATCCCTGTGCACAGTTTGCCTACATATACCATGGAGTTTGTAGCAAAGTCAGGTATTAAGGCTCACTTCAGGTGCTTTAGCCATAAGATCATTTGTGTAGTATTCTTTGGGTGATGCTGTTGTCTAGCAATACTTGATATTCTCTGTACACTTGGAAGTATTACAGAATTTCCAGTCCTCTTTTCTAATACATTTTACTTGTTCCAGGTTTTGGGCATCTTGCATTATTTTGACCATCCGTTTTCTAAGATTTTTTTTTTTTTCATCTGGGACCATATTCTTATGCTTTGTTTATTTATTTTTATTTTTTTTTTTAATATATTGAATCATAAAAATGACAGAGGTAAAGTCAATACATCTGCCTAAAGTTAAAAAGAGGAAGTGTTTTCCACTTAAACCAGAAGGATTTTAGACTTTGGCCTTAATTTATCATTTTTTTTTTTTTAGGGATTTTGACTGCTGATGCCTTTTTCTGTAATAGCTATTCTGACGAAGATATATGTACAATGAAGTATAAATTATAGAGGGAAAGAGTTAAAGCATATATGTTTAGAGGTATACAAACAAATGTAATAAGGTCTATTAAAAGCCTGTATTAAGTGCTTGGCTGGCCCAGGAAGACTACTTCCATGTGGTAATAATACAGTATTGATAATTGTTATCAAATATTAGGGCAGAGTTAAGGCTGTTGACTATAAAATCAGTATAAAGATTAAAATTGTCTAGAAACACCTTTGAAACTAAAAGTCATTTGTCTGCATCTGTGTCTTTTTTTTTCTTTTTTTTTTTTTTTAGGGCAGTGATCAGCTCTCTAAATAAAATCTTTATGGGATTATTTTCAGATTATTTGAATAGAACTCATGAAAAGGTGCTTTTTTACTTTATGGATTTGTATGCAATTTCTTTAAAATAATCTTTTCATAATTGGCCAGTAAATCATATTAAACCACAGGAGCAATATTAGTTTTTTTTTTTCACTTCACTTATTCTGGAAGAGATTTAAGTATAATTATTCATCATTGGTGTAAACAAAGTTATGTGTTTTCAGGAAGTCTGATAAGGGAAAATGTGTACTTTAAAGGAGTCAAAAACTGCCAAATGGGAACATGCAAGAGTAAAGAGAAGCAATCTCACAATATAACGTCTTTCAGAAATCTGGATTCAGGATCTGAACCCCACAGAGTAATGAATGACATATAAGTGTGTATTTTGTGGTTTTAAAAAGCGAGAGAAATTTAATAAAATTTTAGCTTTTCTTTTCCACAAAAGAAATAGTACTAAATATGTTGAAGCAAAAAACAAACAAACAAAAGCAAACAAACAAACAAAAAAAACCCACAACAAACTGTAGATGGGAATTATTTTTCATCAGAAAATGTATTTGACACAATGTAGGTTCAATTATCTCCAAAATGCTAATAGAGCTAACCTAATTCTTGAAGAAGTTCATAATGCAGCTCTGTCCTCCTGTTAACCCACTTCAGTTACAGATTTAATCCATGATACAGAAAAAACCTTGATCAGTTCTTTCTTTTTCTTTTTTTTTTTTTTTTTCCTGAAGGAAGCTGAACCTCATTTCTCAAAACATAAAAGCTGTGGGGTGAGAGGAAGGCTGCTTCTTTCTCTCTGGATCGTTTATTTAGGTATATAATGAGAGGAAGGGATACCTTTCCCACTTCTGCTTGGAAGGCACATCAGCAGAATGTTTTTTTTAAGAAATTAATTTCTGATAAAAATCTGGCTTTATGTCTGTAAAATACCTGCTATAGAACTATTTACTAAATGGTCCTTTTGCAAGTCTTCCAGATTACCTGGAAGTAGTACAGTTTTAAATTTGCAAGTCTTGAGTCTTGAAAGAGTGAAGGGGTTGTGGTTTCATTTGTTAGTGAAGAAGGGATAGATTGGTCCAGCGCTCCCTTTGGCATTGGTTAGGTAGAGGTCTGCTAAGAGACGAGAAATCTGTTAGGATCTACTGAAAAGCAAAAGGAGCTGATTGTATCATGGGGCTAAAATAGCTGTAATCTGCAGATGGATTTTGTTGACAGTTCCCCTCCCCTTCTTCCCCAGAAACTCAACTTTGCTGGAAAAGAGTAAGGGATGAGCACGTTATGCTGACATTTCGAAAAGGGCTAGGACATTGACCTGTGTTCAACATATCCATCATAAATAAATACTCACCCTGAAGTGGTGCTCCCTCTTGAAAGTGATGGGATGAAGTGACCCAGGGCCAAGAGAATTCCTTCTTGTATTGAAGGAAGGGACTGACCTCATCCAAAAAATTTGGAATCCTTGAAACATTCTGGTACCTCTTAGAAAGAGCTGATGCACATTAAGGCTGCCTTGGAGAAGTGGTTGTCCTGGCAGTGTAACAGAGGGCAACAATCATCACATTTTGTGCAAAATATTGATGGTTTTAGTCTTCAGAAATCTGTAGTATTTGATAAGATATCCACTTTATTTTTATTTTTTTTAGAAATGTTTTTTAGAAAGTATTGCAGCTGAAGTGCCTCTATACCAATACATGCAGCATGGAAAACAAACAAGGGAAGTTGGAAGCCACGGTGCAATTAGAAAACTGTGATCCAATTGCTATCACAGAAACATGGTGGGACAAATCACACAGCTGGAACATTGGAATAGAGAGCTACAAGCTTTACAGGATATACAGGCAGGGAAGGAAGGGTGGGGGTGTTGCCTTCCATGTTAAGAAATGGATAGATTGTGAAGAGTTCCCTCTAAGAAACAACCATGAGCAAGTTGAGAACCTGTGGGTAAAAATTAAGGACTGGACCAACAAAGGACATCTTGTGGTTGGGGTCTACTGCAGGCTGCCGGATCAAGAGGAGCCTATGGATGAGGCCTTCTTGCTCCAGCTACAGGAAGCATTGTGCTCACAGGCTCTCATCCTCCTGGGGGAATTCAACCCCCTCTTGTGAGGCCCCACCTGGAGTATTGCGTCTGGCTTTGGGGCCCCCAGCACAAGAAAGATGTGGTTCTGTTACAGTGAGTCCAGAGGAGGGCTATAAAGATTATTAGAGGACTGGAGCACCTCTCCTGTGAAGAAAGGCTGGGGGAGCTGGGGATGTTCAGCCCGGAGAAGAGAAAGCTCCAAGGAGACCTTATTGTGGCCTTTCAATACTTAAAGGGGGTCTTACAAAAAGGATGGAGAAGGGCTCTACTCGGGTAGATAATGATAGGACAAGGGTGAATGGTCTTAAAGTAAAAGAGGATAGATATAGACTAGACGTTAGGAGGAGTTTCTTCACTGTAAGGGTAGTGAGGCACTGGAACAGGTTGCCCAGAGAAGTTGTGGATGCCCCATCCCTGGAGATGTTCAAGGCTAGGTTCAATAGTGTCCTGGGCAACCTGGTCTAGTGGGTGTCATCCCTGCCTATGGCAGGGAGTTGGAGTTAGATGATCTTTAAGGTCCCTTCCAACCCAAGCCACTCTATGATACTATGATTCTATGACTATTGGTTTCTCTGTGTATCCCAATTGTAAAGGCATCCATGTTTGCAAAGCTATTCTGAACATATTTGGATAGCCACATCTTAGAAAAATAATAGTATTTGAGATGGCTACAACAGGACAAGAAAAGAAAATGACCCAAAGCTTAAGGATGATCTACCATCACAACTTCCATTAATAATACTGGTTTGTGTCAAACTGGAAGAGGCAACATCACGAATGGCCGTGCCCTCACTTGCCCTGGTTGCCTGGCTCCCATGTCATCAGTATTAGAGAAGTTGAGGAAGTTTTAAGACAATCATTCAAATTTTTCTTCTCAGCTCTAAGGAGCTCTTACATTTAGCAACACCCTTAGGGTTCTTTTTCTAGTACCTAGGGTACTTATTCTTTGAGGGAGCAGATAACACAGATGACCTATGTTTTAACTTGGGAATTGCGGTGATTTTTTTTTCCACTTCAGGATTAGCGGACTAGCAAGTGATGTGAAGTTCTTTTTTTTTTTTTTTTTTTTTTTTTTTTTTTTTTTTTTTTTTTTAAGCGCAACAGCAGTGGCAGCACAAGGATCATCAATCTGTGTGGAACAACTTGTGATGGGATGGTTACAGAGTCCTTAATAATTCAAGATTTCAGAAGCATGAACTGCAAGTCTACTGAGACCCTACTGTTCCAAGTCCATGAGGAAGAGAAAATGGAACAGCAAGGATTTTAGTAGTTTGGCAGAACATAGCCTGTGGCGAGAGGCCAGAGGGAATAGTCTTCTTCATTAGGTCAGCTTGATTAGATAAATTGTATCAGGAGTATTCATGCTGCCATAGAAAAGCTGAATAAGCAGAATAGATACAATTTTCTGTAGAAATGGGGGTGTGGGATAAGAGGGACATGGATTTGGATTTGACAGGAGAGCGGGGATTGTTGCATAGTGATCCCTGTAAATCTGTATCTGTAGGGTCTGAATGTCCCATTGAACCTGGTGGGAGTTCAAAACCTGTGTCACTTTTCAGGATTTGTTTTGCACCAATGTGGCTGCGATTGCTGATGTGTCAGAACATGAGTTCAGTGTTGTAAACAATGTTCCCAAGTCTGTCCTAATGCAACAAAATGCCTGACTCTTCAATGGATTCTAGGAGATTCGAATTCAGGTTTAAAATTGAACTTGTGCTTACTGCTGGAGAGGAATGAACTTCAGTGTTTGCTGAGTTGGAGTCCAGAAAGTGACTCTTGTACTTTTTTTTTTTCTTTTTTTTTTTTTCTTTTTTTTTTTTTTCTTTTTTGGATTTGTTCTTCTAAAATTCCCTATTCCTGCAGGGTGTGTAACCACCATTCACTTTCATTATGAGAGAAGGGATAGTAGTTCAGTAACCATACTGCATACTTTCAGCCCCTTGAATCAAATGCTGAACTGAAATGCTGAAATGAGCAAGGGTATAGCTTACCCTTTCCTAACCTCTGACTGCATTATTAGGGTGATAATATTATTTAAGCCTAATGTATCAGAAGGAAATGGTTTCATTGTTATCCAGTGGAGACCCCATAACAATGCCACAGTGAAAGAGGCTATAATGAGGAACTCTAAGATTTCAATGGCAAAAGGGATTCATTGCTAGTCCATGACCTCATGATGAAATCATTACAATGCAGTCAGGGATGCAAAGTTATTATGGGAAAACTATTTCACAGCAAGTCTATAAGGACCGTTTTGATGGTGCCATTATGAAACCATTACAATGTAAGGTTATGATGGCAAAATGGTTTCAATGAATCCCTGTTATGGTTTAAGAACAGTTTAAATGGTGTCAGCGGAAGTTATTCTTCCTTTCAAAAACTAAAGGAATTAAACAGACCTCTCTGTAAACCAAAACAAAGACAAATTAGAAGTTTGGCTGACACTTGATCAGAAGCAGAGAGATTATGAGCTCTTATGAACAGCCAACTAAAATTTCCTCTAGAGTTACCTAGCTGGAAAATAATGGCCATTGAGTTTCTAGGATCTTCTTTAATTAAGTAAATCAAAATGAAATATCATCCTCACATAAAAGTTTACAACAAATAGCATTCTTCTGAATCCTCCTTGCTCTATTACAAGTGAGTGTATTGCAGTTTCTTGTTTTTCTTATGGTTGTGTTTCTGACTTTCATTTGCTCTGGTAAGGATAGCTGTGGCATACCTTAAAAATAAATTAAAATTCCTCTGCCACTCCCAGTCTAGTATTTTGAGTGACAACTGAGACTGACTGTCAAACTAAATAGTATATTTCAAAACTGAGGAAAAATCCCCCTACCTAAGACTGACATCTCATCAGTAATATGGTTACTATTTATCTGATTTAAAATCTAGCCTAATCTGATCACCTGCTCCATCACTGGTGCTGGACAGGAATAAAATGTATATTTAAAAGTTGTTTTGGACGATGGTACCCTGCTATAGGATAATTAGAATGGTATACCCACTAAGAGGGATGTACCTCTGAAGTAATTCAGAGTTTTCCAGAATATCCAAATCTTTCTTGTTGGTGCTGTTTTATTTTCAGTGAATAACTACATATTTGTTTAAAAAAAATCAGCTAGAACTGGGACTTGATGGAGGTTGTGTTTGGGAGCTCACTAGCCACCTGGGAGAGGGTGTCCTGCACCTTAAGTACAGAAAGTCTGTCCTAAGACCAAGAACACCTTTATTGGAATGAAAGATTTCAGCAAAATGTTCCAGGTTTGACAAATGTGCCTTTTCCCCTCTACATTTAGGAAAAAAAAAAAAAGTTGAAAATCTTTCCATTGATCTCAGGTAACACTTGCATTGAATGTGCTGGAATATTTTTGTGGGTTATGAAACCTACAGTCTTATAGGAGAGTTTCAAAACCAGTCATTTAGGTGGGGTCTCACTATATCCTCCTCACTCAGTATGTGTGTAAATGATCTGGAAGGCTGTCATGGGGGGATATTAATTTTGTTAATAAGCCACAGTGTGAGGTGTGAAACCTTGTGGGTAGTAGTTGGTGTGCCCTTATTAATCTAGCAACCACATGTTCTAAGACAGCTTGAAGTATAATTTTTTTTTCTTTTTTCTTGTATCTGCCACTGAAGAGGCATTTTTAGGGAGAAAGACCAGGGTTCTGTTTAGCTCCTGAAGAATCCCATCTCTTTGCAAAAATTAGAGTAGAAAGAACAACATGAGTTTTCCTCTTGAAAAACAATCTAATTTACATTAGTTTGATTTGCACCTTCTGCATCTCCTTTGCAGACTCCATTGTGTGGATGCTCACTTTTCTTTTCTGGAACACATGCCATTTCTGTACAGAGACAGCAACAGAAAGTTATATTAATAAATGACGAATGAGCTCTATATTTCCCATTTGAGATATACTAGAAATTATAGATTTTTAAAATGATTTTGGTATTAAAAACTATGACCTAGCTATCAGTTCATCAGTCAGATAAATATCATCTAATATGGTAAAGGATGGATTTTGACTTCTCATGTGTCGTATACACAGAATAAACAAATTCTCCCACACTTGGTAAGGAAAGCCTCTGTGCAACACTATAGAAATGCATAATATCCCAGCATCAAGTGTCCCAAATAATTCTGCCATCTTTTCAACATCTTAATAAGTTCAAAACCTATTTGACATCCTTGGAACAATACCATCAATCTCTGTTATCTCTGGTAATGAGGAAGTTATTCTGGAAAATGTTATAAATTGGATATCACAGTTACTGTGAAGCATGTTGCAGGGAGAGATCTAGAGATCTCTGAGTATGCCTATATACTGCCAGCTTAGGTCAGCCATTGATAGAATTGAGATGGAGATGATAATTCTTCCTGGACTCAATGATTACTTGGATACCTGTATCACAGTCTCACTGAGATGGATGCTGGGAAGGTGTACTGCCTCAGGCACTGTTCAGCACAGAGTCTGCTTGTATATGTGTATGTCATACAACATCCAAGATAATGTGAAAGGATTATCTTGTTATGTGCAGCAAAACATAGGACAGACTGGCCCCATCACATCTTCAGGTCATGCTGCTATTCACAGGTCATAGTCCTTGCCTGAGAAGAGATACCTACAAAGACGCTTTTCAGATATTTTGTCTAAGAGTAGTAGCCTTATAGTTACAGCACTTGCCAGGGAAGAGGAGTCTTCATTCAGTTTTAATTTAGTTCAAAGAGTTCAAATCCCATATCTCTTCCTGTCTCTGTAGAGTACCGTGTAGCACAGTGTGGTGTCTCTACACACTTACACTAGGCTACCGCAGCCATTTTGCATCTGGCAGGGCTGTGGGACAAGAGGGCATGTCTAAGACATTAGGCTTTCGAAATCATCTGTTTTTAGACTGTGAATGACACAGGTGTATTGTCTGGTGGTTTATACTTCTGTGATCAGTCCATATATCACTACCCTGCTTAATTAACTGAATATTCCGTTCAGTTAATGGGCTAATGGGTATGTGTGTGTGTGAAAGTACAAAAAAAAAAAAAAAAAAAAAAAAGAGCTGTTAGTATTTTAAATTTCATTCTCTCTTTGTTTTGTTTTGTTTTGTTTTTATTATTTTTATTTCACAGTCACCCATCACACATTGTCCTCTTCTGTTTTGATGGTGACTATTATCTTTGTTTAATCAGCAAATTTCATCCTCCTTTTATCCCCCCTGGAAGTCATTAATGAAGATCCTAGATAGGATCTGTCATATTAAATAAATGTGCCCTTAATAGGTTTTGCTAGTTGTCTATCTTTAGCTTGGTAACGTCCCTTTCAAACAAACCTGGAAGAAAATGCAGATGAAGTGAATTCTCTGTTGACTGGTTTGTGACCAACTTTACAGACTTCCCAGGAACCAATTCATATGCCAGTTTTAAGAGCAATTTCCCACACGATACTGAAATCCACACAGGTTAGATGACTGCCTCTTCTTTGCTTGAAAACAAGAACATGGTAATTATTTTGGAGAATAATAGGTTACATTCTGTTCATCATTACTTTCCTGTCTATTTCTTTGTTGGTGACTTAATGGAATGTTGTCTGATACCCAGTCTGACCATTGCAATTTGACTATTGTTTTTTATTACAAATAGGATAAATAGAACTAGAGATTTCTGTAAAAAGAAAAAGGTTGAGTAGAATGGGGAGAGAGAGATTGTTACATACTGTGAAAAACCACTAACAAAACTGTTGGGTTATTACAGTTTAAGACATGTTTCAGCCATATGAATAGAAGTTTAAAGACATCTAATGTAAGTTGTACATTATGAATTCTCTTTATACTCTTCTCATTTGCTTTGCTATAATGTTAGCAAATGAATAACGTGATCAATGATAGCTGATGTTCGAAGCTACCATTTAGGACTCATCTGAACTCAATTATTATAGCTTTTCTGCTTTCACTTCTCAAGTAGCAACTGCCAGAGGAAATGTAAAAGTGAAAAAAATAAAAAAATAAAAAAAGGTTGTAGCCTGAAACAAACATGTGGAGCATCTAATCTTTACAAACATGGAAAGAACCTTCAACTGGCAATGGGTTCATGAAAAGTCAAAATCTTTGGAGAACACAAGTCTTAAGCATTTTGAAAAGCATCAAGAGACTGGAGAAGGAATACCATTTTTTTTTTTAATATTATTGGTAGCTTTGGGGGAAGAAAAATAAGATACTCTGTATTGTTTACGTCTTGTTAGAGTCGCATCCTGATCTGACATGAGTCAAATATTTTCTTACATATTTTCCTGACCACATTGCACTGTTTTACAGGATTGATTCTAAACACATTTGCAATTTAAAATAGAAAGGACAGCAAAAAGTCATTTGGTTATATGCACCTCCCCAGGGCTTTTTATTTTCAGTATGTCAATGATTCAGAAACACACCTTTTTAACACTAAATTTATGTTGAAAAAAAAAAAAAAGGTCCTTAAATATATAAACATTTAGTCTTGCTCCATCATGGCAATGCTACAGTTTACTTTAGCTATTTATTTTCTGAATATTTGTTTGTGTAGAGGACATCTGGATTATAAAGATGTTTCAGAAAGTCCTTATTTCATAGCACTGTTGTATATGGATATTTCTTTTTTTTTTTTCAGTTTCCCAGTATTCTTCCTCTTTCCAAAGGATCAAGACTGAGTCCCCTAGGAAACCAGGGCATCAAATATCCTGTTGAAGAATGGGGCTCTGCACAAACTCGTTCACAGAATCTGTCATATAGAAAATGCAGGAACCACAACTGCAAATCATATCCAGAAGAACTTGGTTTAGTTAATAAAAATGAGGAATGCAAACTAGATAGGTTTAAATATGTATTGAACAAAGCCAAGACCAGACAAAATTACTGAAACAATTTCAAGAGGTGCCTGCCAGAGATGTAGAGGTGTAAGTAGAGTTCTTATAAACCTTTCTCTGTGTTGTTGTTGTTACTTCTACTACTACTACTACTACTACTATTACTATTAATACTACCACTACTATTATCAGTCGCCATGCAAGATAGTGCTTTATCTGTCTAGTACACACAAAGATAAGTTCTATCCTGGAAAGCTTATACTTTGAAGTATAACTACTCTTTTGAAGAACATAGAGAAATGTCTAGAGGTTAAATTGTTGCTTATGTTCATAATGGCAGAAAGCAGCATACTAGAGGGGAGGTATCAGCAAGAGCATGAGAGAAGGAAGGCATATGTTTGGGCAGCGTGGAAAGTGAAGACAGGCTCTCAAATCCACCATTGCCCAGGAAGCTCTGTGTATGTGTTTACAATGGACTGAGGTCTATTGTATCAACAAGGGCAGAATTACAAAGAACCATAACAAAGAGTTTTAGAGTGTGACCTCTTATAGGAGGAAACTATCTCAGTATTTATATGCGGGAAGACTGCTAATGTTCTGTGTAGGCTGGCAGGGATAACGAGGGTGCCAGAAATATCAGAGGTGGAGGAGTTCCAAACACTGTTCATGGACTGGGGTTGAGTCTGACGAGGAAGAGAAGGAATAATATGGTTTGGACATTGATTTTATGAAAGATCAGAGGAAAGGAAAATGAAGATCTTATCAGGGACAGGGAACTGAGGAAGAGAAATGAAGAATAAGCTCCAGGTTAAACTGATAGGTGTCAGACATTAGCAAGGATCCTTGGGAAACTAAAAGAGAGAAGCTGAAGGGCAAAATAGGGAACAGGATGCAGAAGTGGACTGTGACTCAGCAGCACACAATGACCACAGCAATACGTGAGAAGGGATGAAACAGCCAGTGGAAATCAGTAGTCTGACGTAAGGACCATTTTCAGTAGAATGGGGTCAATGGACTAGAACATGTTTATGAGGGCTAAAGCATAGGTTTTGCAAAGTCTCATTATAGCATTTTGGCAGGGCCCAATCCAAACAAATACTGAACTTTCTTTGATTTCGTAAGTGCAGGTCTTACCATTAATTAAGAGTCTTTTTATATTCAAAGGGGATAAGATACATATATATTCCTTTTGTGTCCTCACACATAAACCTAAATCCACAGGTGTGAATCATCAGTACATTTGTCCCTAAATGATAAAGGTTTGATTTTTTTTTATGGAAACATCTCTTATCATTTCTATCATGTCTCTTCACTTTATTTTATATATCTTATTATCTCTGTATAACTTTTGATAGTATTATTTCTTCCATGCAGTGCAAATGCACTTAATCCTCAGAAGAATTTTAGATTAGCCAGGTAATTTGTTTTCTTCATGAAGAAGCAAACTGATGTTTGTATAAAAGTCCATGGACAGAGTGAGTGCTGTATTTCTAAACACAGAAAGTGGGTATTTCGTATGGAATTCGGCAAATAGTTTCACCTCAGTTCTTTTAGGCATATAGTGATTCTTGTGTTGCATAAATGATGGAATTATTGGCTTCCCTGCTATGCCTTAGCTAGTGTCCTGTGGTTTGTCTGGTTTGATTCATGCTAGGAATCTCCAAATATAATCACACTGTCCAAGTTTCAAACAATACAGGTAACTTTTTTATTTTTTTATTTTTTCCAGTTGGAGCACTTTGCCTGGCTATTATGGAATGGAAAAAAAAATAAAAGGAATAAAAAAAACTACAACACTTGTGTACACTGCTGGGTTAGAAATACTGTGAGAGGCTGTTGCTGTCTGGGACAAGAACTCTCAAATCAATATATTCTCTTAGTTATGCATGGAAATTTGTTAAATGAAACATGGTGAATGTTAAAATAGCTTTAAAATACATGTTAATGAAATTCTTTGTCTCACTGTGAGGTTTCTAGAATAGCAAACTATAGCTAGGAGTTTTCTTTGCTTTACTGAAGTCCTGCAGTAAAACCTTGTGTCAGGAGCAACTACTTGAAGATGCATCTTATACTTGTTCTCACTCTTGAAAATCTAAAAAGATTCCAATCTCTATGGACGGTAACTAGGAGAAGTAAAAAAAATGAAGAACTATGGTAACTGAAGAGGTGTTTCTCACTCCTACATTTGCATTCTTCCCCTTTCAAATTGTTTTGATATATTTCTATCACATCATTCCTTCCTCATCTCTCTTACAAGCTGAAGTATCTTAATTAAAATGTCCTCCTCTGAAAGACTTGCTATATGGTAATATTTCTGTTGCCCTACACTCTTCTTTTACAGGTCCCACCATATCTTTCTTGGGATGACAAGCACTGAGTGCAGTGATCAAAATCTGGGCACACCATGTATTAACACAGTGCCATTATGATGTTTCCTGTTTTGCTAGCTACACCGTTTCAATTAATTCCCTTTCCTAATAATAGTTTATCCATTTGACAGCTGCTGGTCACTGAGCTGTCTTTTTCAGAGAACTGCCCTTATAAAGCATTCATAAAATGTATGATTTCACTGAGGAACTTTTACTGCCTTTTTTATGCTTCTCTCTAAACTTATGCTATTGGCCTTGGTCAGACAGAGTATGAGGCTAGATGGACCTGACTCAGAATGGCCATTCTTATGTTATGTTCCCACATAGCAGCAGTATTTAATATTTAGACCATCAATATCTTACTTTTGTTTTTCCCATGCTTATGATTGTGCATTTATCAGTCTTGCAGTTCAGCTGGCAGTCCACTTGCTGAAGACTGGAGACCTTTTGAAAGTCTCTGTCATAGATCCCTGGGAGACTACCTTAATAAGATTCATCTGATGTGTAGCTGGCCTTTTATTCTTGGTCATTTACCCTGTCATTACTACTGCAGAGTAGTTTCTTTAAGAGCCTCTGCAAATGAATGTCTTCAGACCCTTTTGTATCATACTGCTCCACCTTCTTTTTGCTCCTTCAGAGAACTTTAATCTATTTGTGAGACATGACTCCTAAAAAAGTGTAAAAGTCAAACTGACACCTACCTGGACAGGCTGGAGAAGTGGGCCCACATGAACCGCATGAGGTTCAACAAGTCCAAGTGCAAGGTGCTGCACTTGGGTCAGGGCAATCCCAGACAGGAGTACAGACTGGGAGAAGAACTCATTGAGAGCAGCCCTGCAGAGAAGGATTTATCCAGGACTACACCAAGATTATTGTCTTTTTGTAGCAAGTATTGGCCAGAATTTCAGTCAATGCCGGTGTCTGGTAGGGTGGCTGGTGCCAACAGGCTGTTTTGGAGAGCAAAGGACTTCTGGGCTTGTTCATTGTCTAAACAACAGCTGCACAAGGAGTGACTGTGTTGTGGTATGTAGTTGGCCTGGTCATGTGAAAATGAGTTGGAAGATGATGTCTGTCCTAACAGCTGCAACTAACTTATTTTCTCCCTCAGCTGTGGTCTGATATTCTTCAGTAGCTCCCATGATAGCCCTGCATGTGATGTAGCACAAGAACATGATGCGTATGATGAATACTGAAGATACATGTACAAGCTGCATGTAGTTCAAGAACTATAAGCTATTCATCCTCATTTTAGAGGTAAGGCTTTTTGTACTTGGGGTCTGCAAACTCAGTACTTCAGGCTATGGCCATTGATGAAATGTAGTTCTTTATTCCTACTGGCCAGCAGTGGTTTTTAACCCTTTGAAATGTGGAGGATATTGTGACTCTTTTACTCATAGGTCTGGTCTTGGATTGTCCCCTGGCTTAGATTATTCCTTTATAGATAAAAAGTATGATTTTTTTATAAGACTGTGAGTTTCCTATATCAGGGAATATCTTTGAATAATTGGACATCACTTAATAAGCATCATCTCAAGTACACTAATAGTATAACACCCTCTACTCCATCCCTTTGACCTCACCTGCATCATGTATATTTATTCTTTCCACTGATAAAAGCATTAACCTCTTATCTTGCATTAAGTTCACATATTAATTCCCTATTTGAGAAAAGAGAGAGGGAGGAAAGAGGGAGGGATGGAGGAAGAGAAGGGCTTTTAGCATTCTGTAGCTGAGCTGCCTGATGTAATGCGTTAGAGGATATAGGTGCCAGTAATGTGCAAAGAGCTTGAAAAATGACCAGACAGTGCCAAGCCCACAGTGCATGTTGTCAGGCGGGCTAACAGTATAATAAATCAACCTTTCCAGTGTCAAGGGTCAGGTAGTTTGATGTTCAAAGCTGTTTGGCCAGCCTGATCCAGCTAGGCATATGCTATTCATTTCTGAGCTGTTAGCACTATTACAATAGTAGGATCACCATAAAGCAATGCCAGTCCTGTGGTTCTTTGGTCTTTCAGTCAATATCCCAAAGGGGAAAATTTTCTGGGAGAAGAGAGTGATATGCTGCTTAGTTTCAGGTCTTATTCTTTCCCTATACTTATTATTTTCTCTAAGCAGCACTGAGAAGAGCATGGAAAACCACATCAGATGGATTTTTCCTATGCTTTCCATATAGGACAGTGATGCTTAACCTTTCCCAGCTGAGCGAGCCATATGGGCATATAGTGGCAGGTGGGAACAACAGGCTCTGCCCCCCTTCTGTTCATGTAAGTACTTGAAAACCTCACATTTTGAGTAAGTGGAGGATACCAAGCAGAGTATGATTAAGCAATCCACTCCAGTCTACTGTACCTTCCTTCTGTGATGTTTAGAGGGGCTGGAAGGAGAAGACCCTGCTGCTGGCCCTGCCAAGCTAGAAGGAGGGTCTTCCCATATGTCTTCTCTTACCCTGGCGTTTGAAGGACTGAATGAGCATAAGGATCCTGCAGTAGGCATTGCAGACCAGTCTGAAGCTTCTTGTGTTCAGGAGCTTTAATTAGCCTCAGTGGTTGGGAATATGCAGGGCAAAAGGTTAAGGCAGCAAATCAGGCTAATTACAGGCTGGAGGTCCCAGGAGTTCAGATCAAGTGATCTTCCATGGTCCTAATCTCTGAGATGGAAGCAGTTAATACTACACTCTCTGTGAGTGCCGCGGGGCTGCTGGCTTTCCAGCTACTCACGGTGAATTCACCCAGGCTCTTCTGCCCGCGGGGCAGATTACTGCCACAGACCCGGGTGAGCTGAGTCACAAATTACAATTCCCCCTCAGTGCCTTTAGGCTGTGAGAGTTGTAGTTCCGAGGCTTCCTCCAGAGCACCACAGATCTGCAGTCTATAAAATCAGGGGCTCTACAGGCTCCTATACTGTACCCCATCTTCTCTCTAAGCAATTTCCTTTGTAATAGCTTCTTCCCATGTGAAAGATCTCCTGTACCTTTCCCCCCTCTCTGGCTGCTGTTTGTAGCAGGCTGTATCATCAGCATACTACTATTTCTAGTATTATATAAATTAGTGCCCAAAATATTGGAATTAACGTGTCATGGGTGAAGTTGCACTAAAGCAAGCAGCTGCAGCACCAAAACATCCAACTGTCATAAACCATCCCCCAAATCTATAAAACAATTAGGTTTAAACAGTGTCTAGAGGGAAGATTCAATGTGAGAGGCTTGACTTGTAGTTTTCCGGGAATTTGATCAGTTTGTTTCCAGAATTTTTCTCAGAGATTTGTAAACTCCTATGTGGGAGAGGTTATTTTGTTTAGAGGTACACCTGTGGGTATAATGTAAGTCATAACTGTATGTGTTTTGTTTTATCATTTTGTAGGTCGTATGTGGACATAATTTCCACTGGGGCATTTCAGTGACTAGTTTTTTATCCAGAAAATGACTCCTCTCACCAAGCTTCCACAGATACACTAGTTATGTTTTCTCAGGTTGGAGTAAGTCACAGCAATTCAGTTTTTCTTGACCCAAATCCTATGAAGGACTTTTAAAAATGAAGGTCAACATTTGTTTAAGTACTAGACTGGCAGTAGCACTGGAGTCTCCTACTTGGGCAATGTGCAACAAAGTTGGCTTCTACCAGCTCTTTTCCCCATCTGCAAAGAACATGATAATGCTTGAAGCATTTTTAAATGGCTTTGAGAAATGTAAAAAGTCATTTGAATAAGCAAATCATTATCAGCAGAGCGCCTAACCAGTGGATCACAGTGCAAGACAAAAGACAAAAAACAGATTTGATCATTTCATGGCCATATGTACATAGCTAAGATATACAATATTTACATTTTTTCCCCAAATTATGATGCCATAGGTACTGTCACTGTTAACTGCTTCTGAAAATCTCACCTACATATTTCAGTAGGAAAGCTTGTAAAGACGAAGTATTAGACCAAGGAATAAGAACAAGGAATTAGAACAAATAACTTTGTCTGCAGTAGTTTTAGGCAATGCAATAATAAAAATAGAACAATAGATTGTAAAACCAGAGTAAAGCAACAAACAGTGAAGGCAGAGGGCAGAAAAGACCACTTGATATAAAAACAAAACATATTCTTTGGCCATAGCACTTATAGTGATAGCAGAGTTGGACTATGTGTTATCAAGGCAAACCTGGCCAGTAAGCAAGAGTGTCACCTGAGACTGAAGGGGAAAACTGTGAATTAGAAGGCGGGGGGGGGAGGGGGGGGGAAGCAAATACAAGGGAAGAAAATGTTCAAAGTGTGAGAAAGTGTTTCTGCCAGGGAGTTAACTGAGGAGACATCTTTTAAGGTTTTTGCCCTTTCTGTGGTAGTACTTTTATGGTTTGAAATTTGAGATTGTCACTACATGATATGTTGTCTTTGGCAGCAAAGCTGGCTAGAAAGTTCCCAAGATCCACAACCAATTTACTGCCACCTCAAAAGTGTTAGTAAATGCTCATGGATCTGCTGCCCACAGAGTCATTCAGATGGTCTGGAGTCAAAATAACCATCTACCCAGTCCAAAAAAAAAAACAAACAAAAAAACAAAGGTTTTCTGACCTGAACCAATTTGGAAGATGAGATAATGTTGTAGGCTGCAAGACATGAACCTTGCTGCTGAAACACAGTGTAGTATCTAGCAACAGCATGAGATTTGTGTGATCTTCCACTCATTCAGTTGTGTCTCCAGTCTTTGGGATGACATACCATGCATCCTGATATTAAGGGAATTATTCCCACAGTGTTGGAAGAACATTTGTTTGTATACAGGCAAATATATTGACTATAAGCAATTTATACTTGATGGGAATTGCCTGCAATAAAAAAGGTTTCTCCAAGATTCACCTCATGTCAGGGTGATGTTTGTTTCATAGAATCAGAATGATTTGCTGTTTGTTTCCTATACGCATGCAGCAAGAAAATATCTAGTAGATGTTTGCTTTTTCACTAACTTTATTATTTATTTCTTTATTTTTACAATACAAAGTGCATGTTCCACCCGGTACAGAATGATATTTAAATGCTGTGAGGTAAAAGAGATTTTAGTTTCCAAAATGTTCTGGACTATTATTATAGTTAATCTAATATTCCAGTATTTTGAATAAACCTAATACAGCTGTCACCCCATACAATTTGTGTTTGTTTAAGCCATGCTTGCTCAAAGTATCATAAAATAAAATATAAATTTTTGTTAATTAAGAGTTGCACATTAACATTGGCAGTTGTTATGTTTCATAATGTAGTAGGTGTAGGTAGTGTTTTCTGAACCTATAAGAAGGCAGTGATTGACATTAAGCAACCTAAAACTAAGTATGGGCTCTACAGCACCTTGTATCCAGTCAGGCAGAAAGACACAAGGATTTTCAGGACTGTGCAACATCTGAGATAAAGTAAAAAATAAAGCCACAGCAAGAATTTCTAAAAATGCATTTGAGCTATTTACCTGCAATATTTTAATGGTCTTATGGATTTTTTTTTATATAATTTTGTTTAAATATTTTAGTGCAATTTGTTTTAGTTTGTTTTTCATCCTCCTAATTCTTTGAAGATCAGGTGCTGAGCAATGGGGATAATTGGAGATTAGTGGCAGACTGCTAGTGTTAATGCACAGAGTTATAATGAGACATATGCAATATTTTTCCAGGATGTAACAACCAGTTGACCCTGAAGACTGTGGATAACACAGAGCAGAACTGTGCATTTGGTGGCCATCAGCAGCTATGTGGGGGTGGCTTGTTACCTAGCTTATATAAAGTTACAATATTTTTCCAATCCTCTGCATATTTGTTTCACCAAATTATTCAGACAGCTGTTTGCCCAAGCAGCCTGTTGCTGTGCATTGTGTGACACACTCCAAATGGCAATTATTTATGTGATTTAAACTGAAGTACAGGTATTTTTGTTAGTGAGAAAAGCTACAATTTAGTGCAGTGAAACAAAAAAGCAGTATGCTTTCACCCAGCTTGGGAAAGTGAAGGAATGGTGATTATGGGGTTTTCCTGCCCTTCTCCCAACATGCCCTTGTTTTCCACAGGAAAGTGACCCACCACATTGGAATAGAGGACATTTGTATCCTCATGTGCCTCAACAGTATGAGCTGGTCTGGGGAAGCAGTCAGCTCTGCCCTTCAAACAGCGATTGCATCCATGTGTGCTGCACAGGTTTTTTGTTCACTGGGTGATCTTGAACTGGCCTTGCTAAAAGCTTCCCTGACATTTCCAAAGGAGATAAATCTACCTAAAACCCTGGGAAGCAGAAGTGCTCCTCTGTTTGAAGGTGAGCACTTGACCTGAAGATCTCTGAGGTCTCTTGAAACAGATGGTGCTGAGTTTCCCGAGACGGAGTGGCACTTCTTGAAACATTGCAGTGCTGTGAATCCTGGCATCCCATGGTGCCCAGCCCCAGCACACAGATTCACTAGGTCCATATTTTGGTCTACAGGGATGGAGGTTTGATTCGCAGGGTGATAACAGGCTCACCAAGCCAGGCTCTATCAAAGAGCAGCAGAAGCAGAAACGTGTGTGGAGCCCCACTTGTCCACAGCTCAGGGAAATGAGTCACAGCTAGACCCCTCTTCTAGAGGCAAGAGCCCATTACTTCTCTTTGACAGAATTTGGCTGGGCATACTCTTGCATTTAGGAAACAGAGAAACCTGTAAGAATAAATGCTAAAGGGTGATGATGGCAAATATTAAAATTTGTTAGAAATTTAGATAGAATAAATGTTATTGTATGCTAACTTGTTCACTTGGAATATTTTATAGGAAAGATATTGATTAATTTTCTTTTTTTTTTTTTCTTTTTCTTTTTCTTTTTTTTAAAGGAATTTTAAAAATGGAAAAGTCTTATTTAAAAGAAAAAAAAACATTTTGAACCCTTGATTAAGCAGTTACAATCCTCTGGAATATCAAAAATATATTTAAAATGTATAAATACTGGTACACGTTGACTGCATAATTTTCCTCTAGACCTTAATTTCTCGAAAATATTATAGGTTGAATCTTCATCTTTTCTCTGAGTAGGAATTACTTTTTTCAGGGATGGAAAGTGTTTTTTTCCTGAGTCTCTCATCACAAAGCACGTGTTCCTGTTGGTTGCCATTTCCTAGGCAGTGAATGACCAGCAGTGAACTGCCAGTTGCCATGTCAGAGCCCCTTGCCACTCCAGCCGCCAGCTTCTGAGCCCTGATAACCTTCATGTGATGCTCTGCGGAGGAGGATTGCACCGCTGATGTGATGATGCAGGTACAGCTTTTCTGAGCATCCTTTATGGAGGACAGTAATTCTCTTTCATGGCTGCTTTTGTGGTGTCAACATTGTTTTTAGTTGGCATGAGAACAAAACCAGAACCTTTTAAATGATTTTCTGAAATTATTGGTTTGTGATGAAAAATCATGGGTTTTCAAACTGGGCTGCATGCTTTCTCTGTCTCCCCCATGAGAAGTGACCAATAGCCTTGTGTCTTGAATACCTCTCTGATTAAAACTTCACCTAAACGGATGTGTTTTCCACAAAATGCTTTGGCTCTGACAGGGCAGCATATTTTGATGAGATTTCATTTCATGGAAATGATCTGACCAGCTCCAGATGTATACTTTAGATATGCATAGGTAGTTTCGATTGCCTAGAAAGAACCACCTAGTAGGCAGAGAGGATTTGCCAAAAGCAATTATATTTTATCTCAGTTCAGTTTCAAACCATTCGTGAGGATCCAAGATCATGCTTTGGTAAAATAAACAGTTGTGGTCCAAACAGTGGCAAGAAGCTAAACTGTAAAAGACAAATACATCTATAAGTTGTTTGTGTTGCAGTGCAAATTAATATTATGCTGCTAGAGAATTCTGTCCACATCTGTAACAAATAAAAAAGAGAGAGAATTATAGGATATTATATTCTGAGGAGCAATGTGACCAATGAGGCAGAACTTGATCCACAATTGCCAAGTTGCAACCTGATAATACGCTATCAATTCTGCACGATAGTGATCCAGGACAGTGCTTCATAACCTGAGCAATTACTTCAAACGATTCAGCAGAGCTCTAAGATCTACTGTATCGAAAGCAGCAGAAAGATCCATCAGCAGGAGTACTGTAATTTAACTTGAATCAGCAGCTGGTGATAAATCATTTGTGACCTTAAGTAAAGCAATCCCAGGACTGTGGTACTCCCTGAAGCCAGACTGAAACCTCTCATATAATCCATTCCCAGACAAAATTGCTGGTAGTAAAAGGGCAACCACTTGCTGCAGTCTTTCCCTTCCTCACATCCCAAAAAAGAGAGCTAGGCCAGTTATCACCAGGTAGAACAGAAACCCGTAATGTAAGATAGGGAAAGCTCTCACCATTTCTCCTAACAAAGAACATCTGCAAATTTCAGCAGATCAAGAGACTTGCAGAAAGCAAAGAGTCATTAACCATGTTAGCTATAAATGAAGCAAAGCACTGAAAGACTGTCCATGAGCAGCCATATGGGCCAAGAGTCAAAACTAGGAGTAATGGAGCATGATTGCTTTCCCAACTGTGTGATCTCAGCAAGAAGCAAATACAAATGTATAACACTTGCAGATACAGGCTATGGTAGCATAATTACCAGCCGTAGCGCTGAACAGTCGCAGCTGATTAGAAATTCACTCTGTACTTGCTGAATTCCTCACAGGAGGCAGCTGAAAGATTGTGCACAAGGAGTGAATTGTGGTTCAAAATGTGATCAATAGCACAAAATAAGGCTTCAGGTCTGTTTTTCCTCAATAACAGGACAAGAAAAAGTAGACCTGGCTGGATCAAAAGCAATGTGCTAAGACTACATCAGCTTGGTGCTTCAGGAGACTAATTTCTGGACTAAACAGTCTTTGAAATGATTTCACATCACGAGCTGTTGTCCCCACCTTAGTCAAGTCCTGTGATTACCAAGGTAGACAAAGACAAGCACAGAAAACTGAGGAGAAATCAGGAGCTTCACAGACTGATATGATTTTTAAATGGAAGGAAACAAGAAGAGAAAAAAAAACAACACAATTTGTACAAGATGGTGAGACGGATAAATTTTATGAGGGTAATAAAATAAAATTTGGTTCTCATTTATTCTAATTGTCTAAGAAGATCTAGGAGAGGCAAACATGAGGGATGCAAGACAGATTATAAACTTTTCATTCCTATCACACTAGTTGTCACATTACAGACAACACGGGACTAACTTGATTCTGCCTCTAATGCAGGTCATCTTCTACAAGTCTCATTATACTGCACTTTCTTAGGTTGGGCGGCCTGAATAGTTTCAATAGCTCACTGTCACACTTAAACTAGTGTTGAAGCAAAAGCCCACTCATGCTAAATATAGTGGAAAAACAGCAAAGAAACAGAAAATAAAAGAAAATACCACCACTCCCAAAGAATCACTGATTTTATACTGACTGCATCTAGACTATAACTTTTAATGATCTGGGTCCAGGACTCCATTAGTGTTTAATAAATAATGATGATGATACCCTACCTGCACAATGCACGTGAAGCTTCCATTGATGTTGATGTGAGTTCTCGGTGCAGACTGATGGCAGGATACTCCTGTGACAGAGATGAATTTTCCATTAGAACAAAATGAGGAAGACCTGTCTCAGTCAGCAGAATTCACAGCAACAATAAGCATTCCTCAGGGGCTCAGTGAAAGATGTCCATCCTGGGAGGCTGAAAGCAAATTGGGTGGGAAGCAGTGAGGCATACTTGGACAGCTGCAAAACCAATTTGGGCTGATGTGAAATTTCCCCAACATTAAACCCCCCAAAAAAAACAAAACAAAACAAAACAAAAACAAAACAAACATACACAAAAAAAAAGACCACCATGCAATTATATTGATATTTTATTTGTGTCATCTGGAAACCATGACTTTCTTTTTCATCACACCATAGGGGAAATTGCTATTCCTTTTTATATGAATGCAAAGGATGAATTTAATACTGGGGGAGGCGAGAAAATGTGGATGTGTTGTACTATGTCTTGATAACCAGCTTTTATTCAGAGTAGATAAAGGAAAAATGAAACGCCATTATAGTAAACAATGGAAAACCATTACCCATACAGAAATTTGGACAATGACCCAAAGCATTCAGCTGAATGTTTTTCTTCAAAGATTTTGTTAAAAATACAGAGACGAGTTGGTGTGAAGCCAGCTTTGCATGTGACAGAGAAACGGCTAAGCACAACAGGGGCACAGAGAGAAACCACTTAGTCTGTTTCATAAAAAAAAATAAAATAGGAAAGGAAAGCTTTTGGCAAGGGGTTGACTGAAAAGACCTGAATCTGTAAGCCAAGCAAAAGTCTCCTGGCTATTTAGCATTGGTTTTCTTGTGGAAAAGGGATGTATTCTCTCTAAATAATGAACAACACCTGATTTTGTTATCAGTTTCTTCTCGTGGAAGATTGCATATTTTGCTTGGCCCTTTGGGTCAAGAGACACAACACTTTCTACCATTTTCCAAGGTGATCACTGAAGGAAAAAGGTAAAAGGGAAAAGATAAGAAAACACAAGCAATTACATTACATTTTTGATAGATGTTTAATAACAATTGATATTTGCTAAATGAACAAGTATATTTTCAGGACCAAAAATCTAAGTACCAGAACGCATCTTGGAAAAGCAGGTTGAAAGGATGAATTTGGTTAGGGGAATAACTTTGCTCTTGTCTTTATGTTATATTAATGATCTCAACAAAAAATGTCGTAGAATAAGTGATTAAAAGGGTGAAGAAAACCAGCATCTAAGTGAAAAATCAAAGGCAAAAATAGTTTTAAGTAAGAGGGATAGCAAATTTCACCTATCAATGGAGTAAATAAAATACACCAGAAAATATCTTTTTTTTTTTTTTTCTACATTAAATTTTTATATACAGGTAATGCATGATATAGGATAAGGATTATTAGGTGTTCCCATTATTTTATAATAACTGTTTTTGGATTTGCAGAGCTGAGGTATACACACTAAGTGTGCATTTTTAAAATGCAAGACTGACAATTCATGTCTAGTGAATGTAGTAGTAGTGCAAACTAGGCACACAGAATGCAGAGTGACTTTTCAGAATTTTGTCTTGGCTTTCTGTTAGTGCCACTAGAAAAATGTACTTTTTATTCAGTAACATTGACAGCTTTTATTGCTCTAAAAAGTGATCCCAACAGTTTCTTTTATTTTCATTATGGCTTTTATATGGCCTAGTGCAAAGAATGTAAATATTGTTTGAGCTACTTGTGGTGCAAATGGAAATGTGAAAATATTTATTGCTGAAACATAAGTACAATCTGTATTGCTTAATTATGATAATCCAGGCAAATTATTCTTCCATGATGCCATATAAAGTAGCAAGACAACAAATAGCTAGCTGTTCTTTTCTGTTGCTTGCTTGAAATAGGTTCAGGTAAGACGTTTGTAAACTTGTATTTCATGTTGAAAGTCTTTTTTAAGCTATAAGTTGAAAAAGTGTAGTCCTGTATTTACAATCGCTACTGCTTGCAAAGTGCTTGGAGAAGTTACAGATTTCAGTGAAATATCATTTAAACTAATCTCTGAGCCTATAGGGATTATTATTTATTTATTTGTAGTTATTTAACCCTTTTTGACTTCAGGGTCTTGAAGCTGTTTTATAGAGTTTAAGAAAGTTTTAAACAGAACTTAAGTTATTTCTAGTCCTGGCAGTGAAGTTATCTTCTTAATATAAATAATTGCAGCAACTAAGTTTATGGAGCATGTAACCCTTCGGGCTGTGGAACTCATTACATTTTCTGTAAATACGTATAGATTAGTCTTGCCTAATGTGAAATTTTGAAATATATGCATTTAATGTCAATTCTTACTTTGGAATAACCAACTGGAGAAAATAAATTATAATGGCTTATAGAATTTGCAAAGTGTTTTGTCAGGCTTACATGGCAGAAAGGATTGTCAGCACCAAGGTTTTAAAGCGTTTTCTGTGAAACCACCACCACCAAAAACACAACAAAAAACAGGACCATTTATTAATAGCAAAAAATATGCAGTGTGGCTTTCCATGGTGCTCTGCTCATTTTTTCCTTGTCGGATAACTAACAGGAGAGGCAAGCACTGAACTTTCTGGAGGCTGGGACATTCCTAAGAACTTTTTCTCATTGTTGCTCATAGGTGTCCAAATGACTCCTCAGCCCCTGCCAGTCCCAGTTTTGGGGACTCAGACTGGAGTTTCTGTCCTCCACCTGGTCATGCACTTTCATGATACATGGAGGAACCCAATATCTTCAGTACCTCTAACACTGAAAACGATTCACAAGTTACTGAGGGGAAGAGGAACACCACAGGCAGACAACATAAGCTTTATTTCCGTAGGGGACCAGTCGAAATCAAGTACTTCTTCGATCCCAGACAAAAAGTGGTGATGGTTTCTAAGGCTGAATATGAGCTGCCTAAGGAAAACTGACACCTCCTCTTTCCAGTTTAAACACAGTGCTGGTGCTGTCTCACAGTCATTTCAAGCTGAGCTGAAACCATGCTGCTCCTTTTTCCCCCCTGCTGCTTTCCCTGCATTGGGTCTGCATATGTTTCTTTTGGTGGCTGCTCTCGCTGAGAACTGCACATGCCAATCATCAGACTGCAGAGTGAGAATGAACTGATGATGGCTTCCTGCTCTGCAAACTATTTTGCTTTGTTTTAAAAATTTGTGAGTTTGCTATTATTTTGAAGACAGCTGTTTTGTGGGACTATATTTTTAACTTCATAAAGAATAAAGATCTTCAGTTTGACACTGAAGGAAGGAAGGCAGCTGAGTGAGTTACCTTATTTGTGGTTTCAGAAAGGGCTACAGGCCCAAATTTATCTTCCTCTGAACACAGTGGAAGTGTCCAAAAGACTACTGTATTGAAAGGCCATTGACTTCAATGGAAGCTGGATTGTGTGCTAAATGATTATAGACTCTTTGGGCAAAATTCTGATTTCTGTTGCATAGCTATAAATTTGAGAACATCCCCATTTCTTTCAGTAATTTCTCTGGTGGTAGAAGTGAAAGGCTGGAAAAAGATAAGGGAGTCTCTGGTACCCTGTATTTCACTGAACACTGAAACAACTGGCTGGTCTGGTGATGCCTCTCCCCAGGTCCTCACTCTTCCTTCCCCAGAGTGAGCAAGTAGCCTCAGAGTGAATTTTGGTGTATTCTACCCATAATACAGCCTAAATACAGCCCTTCTGCTGTTTCCTGGATAATGCATTTTGTCTTCTGGTAGGTATTTATCCATGAGGCAATGTTGTTTGAGGAAGATCACAGGAATTGCTTGGTTTTGCTGTGTGGATGTGTGACTTGGATACAGTTTGTGCTTAAAATTGCAGTACTGTATCATCATTATGATTTTACATCAGGACAACCAGTGTGCCTTCATTACATGAGATGAAACCAATGCTGGTTCAGTGAAGACAAGTCCAGAGTTGTGTGACCTTTCCAGCATTGTTTGTCTAGAAAGTTCATGTCATCCCAAGATGTTTGCTACCTGATTTTGCGTCTGCAGCTGCTGAGCAGAAGAGAAAGATGATTCAGCTTTGCTTATTTTATGCTAAATAAAAGGGTTAGGCTTAGGAAAAAGGCTTTTCTACCACCTTCCACTGTTTTAGTTTTTCAGCCTTTGATTTTGTTCCACTGACTGTCTTTTGTTACCTGCTCTTTTATCCTGGTATTTCTTCTTGCTCTCCTTCTTTCTGAATTATCTCTCAGTTCTTTCAGTGACAATTCCCTGGTGTAAAAGGAGGCAGCCATGGGGTTGCCCTGTAAGGGTTTGTTTGCAGTCCCAGTTTCAGACGTGTGCCAGATGCTGTAAGAAGAAGGCAACGAGGACATCGGTGGGGGTGTTGCAGCCGCAGAGTTGCAGGTGGTATTCCATCTCTGTAGTACCGGGCTGGAGCACGTCCTGATTTCCCTGGGCTTCACCCTTCTCCCGAGAGATCTGCATGGGGAGGCCTCTCCTGAAACTGAGATAATTGTCATTTCTCTGAAAGGAAAAAAACTGTCATTATCTTCTGTTTGGACCACCTATGTGTGGACTGCAATGAAACATTTTAAGAGCCAGGACACAAAACTATAAATACATTTACAATTTCTTTTTCTTCATTTGCATTTAAGAAACATATTTATTACATAAACTCCTGCTAGTTTCTAGTAGCAACTCTACAGCTAGATTTGCAGTAGCAGCTCCCCTGTTACATTACTGCAATTATAATAAATTATTGAAGTGTAATCCTAAGTATATACCTAGCTTACTCTTTCAATTTTAATTCCAATTTAAATATTTTATATAGTTATCCTATAGATTCTTTGTTGATGGCTAGTAATTGCACCATCACAGCAAATACAGTTTTGTTTTGAAAGGTGCTTTTGGAAATTGTACCTGGGTTTTTAATTATTCAAGTCAAAGACACTAGTTAGGATTGTCTGCCTTCAATATATCAACAGGATAAAAGAGAAACAGTGTTTGTATCAAGGAGGTTATGCTAAGCCCAGTCAGAAATCTGATAATGTAAAGGGGGAAAAGGTAGATGCATGTCTGAGACACATGATGAAAATCTGGTCTTAAATGTGGAGGTGAACTCGTGTGGTTAGACCTATTTTATTGACTGGCTGAACTCTAAATTGGAATAGCGATACAAAAATAATTGGTGTTACCTGTGTTTCCAGACTTACCTGCCAACTTGCCCAGTTTTCTGATGAGACCATATTTCTGCTTTGCTTTGATATGCTTTGTCTTTTGCTATACTTTTATGATAACATTAGTAACTGTTATCATTTACTAATTATTTGGTGAAGAATGGTGATGGTGATGTGCCAGAAGATTATGTAAGGAAAAAAATATTTTTGTGTTGATGTGGTGTTTTTTTATTTTTAATTATTATTATTATTATTTTACTTTTCATTTTTCATTTGTTCTGTTTTTAGAACCTGTACCTACTGAGTGATACATTTCATCAGTGGTTATCCAGCACAGGGGGTCAATTTCCATCATTGGCTTGAAATGGGAAGCAGCAGGTCTCTGCTTGCCTCGTCTCCCCCAACTTCTTTTGTTCTACTAGAACTCCAGGTAAGTATAAAATAGAAAAATAATCTATTTTTGAAAGTTCCTTTGTACTGAACTATATAACTAAACATTACATGAAAACAATAGTTAAAACTTATAATGCAAAATCAAATTTCTGTGAAGACATGAAATCTGAAAGTTGTCATGGATTTTTTAGACAATCTAATGGAGAAAAAGAATAATTTTGTTTAAATTTTTGATATCTATCACAAGTCAGACTCATCTCAATAATATGAGTTTTCTTTTAAATTAGGTAATGTTTGTTGTATACATTAAAGGTGGGCAAATAGCAAGCATAATTATAATATCTGTCTTCATAGAAAACTAATTTCAACAGTTAGGTGCATATTTAAATATGAATGGCCATGATATATCATTATCTGACAACTAAATTGTTGTTTTAATATGTGGTTACTATTTCATAAAGACAACTATTTTTGGTTCAGCTCCTTGTTGGTCTCATGACTCTTCATTTTACAAAGCTTTCTTTACAAAATGATAAGGAAGTGATAGGACAGCAGGGGAAACAGCTTTGCAACTTGGTGAAACTTCAAAACATTTCTTATTCCACAAGATAAAACAAATACTTTTTAAAGATCTGAGAGAGGATACAGGATTACAGTGCTACAGCAGGGAACCTGGACTGCAAGAGAACCAGACCCCTAACCTGGGTTTCTTTAAGGGACTTGGATTTCCATGGCCGTGTTATAACCACTAGGCTATTCTCTTTTCTGTCTTCTCTCTCATTTTGATCAGAAATTCTGTCCTGGAGCAAAAAAACCTTACTCAATGAAAGTTTCATCTGAACTAGTACACTCCTGTGAAAAGTTATAATTTCAATATATTGGCCTTTTTGGCAGAGTTGACTAGTGCTACCCATGATTACACATATACCAGTATAAGTACCAAGTGCAGTAAGTAGCTGAGTAATCACATAGTTGTTAGCTAAGACTTTATTTTATTATATTTTGATGTATTACTTCTTAATAAATTGGAACTTATATGTGATGTATTGCTTAATAAAACTCATATCTGAAATTCAACACGTTTATGGGAAACAGGCTATGGGTAATCCTCAAGCTAAAGCTACTTAAATGTACTGGATCTGCCTTATTTTGCAAAAGAAAACAGTCACTCTCCCCCCACTTCTGTTGTATCAGAGGTGAGTTAGAGAAGAAAAAAATCAATGACTAACAATGACAACACTGTTATGTTAGTATAAGTTTTGTTTCTTTTCCATTAGCATTCTGTATATATTTTTCTTTTAATGTTCAGTTCCAAAACTGGATAGTACATTTCCTGGGAGTATTTTTCTGCTCATTAATCATAACGTTGACCTGAACAACTGAAGGTGTCCAGTCATTTGTTTATAGACAAATCTACAAAGGTATTACAGTGCTTAACTGTGAATGCTAAATCTCAGCAAGTGTGATACCTAAAACCCAAGATAAAGTGGTTAATATGACACTAAGAAAAGGCTTTGATGGAATCAAAGGGAAGTCTTTTTACCTCATTTGGGTAGGTGCTTTTGTTGAAATTATGATGGCAGAATCAAACTATATCTTTTGTTCATTAATAGTGTTATTTGCAATAAACCCTTTAATCCTGGAAAATAGCATTTTGAATTATTGTGACGAGGGATGATATGAAAACTAAGCAGATGCTGCTCTTTCTCTACATGTTATACATATCCCAGTTCAGAGGATGCTCAGGCCAATACTGCAGGAGGCTTTTTGAAAAATAGATGCTCAGAGACTCAATCTGGTTGCAGTCTTATGCCAAAAGGGATTGTAATATACTCCATTTTTGATTTAACCCTTCTCTTTGTTTTTTTTTTGTTTGTTTGTTTTGTTTTGTTTTGTTTTTCTCTATAAAATGTCAGTCTTACTCAAGTCAATTACATAGGGAACTCTTGTACCAATACAATCTGCTTAAAGACATACTGCATATTACCTTAAAAAGTATGTGCAGTTGGAGTCAACTTTTTGAAATAAAGTGCTTTTCCTCTCATTGCACATTGATTTCAGCATTACTGTGATTCTGGTGCAAGTATTGTATCTGCAAGAGCTGCATCTTTATATAAAAGTGTGGTTTTGTTTGTTTGTTTGTTTGTTTGTTTTGTTTTTTAGTTCATCAAAGAGATGAAAAAAAAAAGAGATCACTGTGAAAAGAATAAATGAATGTTTAAGTAGAAATTCATGGATCCTAAAAGTCCTCCCTAATACAATGACCTTTGTCTAATAATTTCATATTTGGATCGTTTTGTTTAATCTTTTAAGTGCATTGGAACAAATAGATCCATACTCTGCAGCCACAAGCATAGTAAGTATGAACAGCAAAAACTCACTTCTCACAGCTTTTCCTAAAGTACCATTCACTTTTTTTATGTCAGATTAAAAAAAAAAAAAAGAAGCAGTCACCCAGCTCTACTAATTCCCTCACAGAAGCTGTCAAATGAGAGTCCTGGCTGCCAACTCTGCTAAAAGTTTCCTGGTGCCCCAGTTGCAACGGGTGATAGTCCTCCACAGGCTTCCAAGTGAAATGTGATCATTTCTTGCCCATCCTTGTGTTCTCAGCACCATCCAATTAATGGTGGCCCCCGACCAGCAAGGATCTCCAGCAGTGAATATTATTGCTAACCTAACTGAGCACCTGCTGGTAAGGTCTCCCTGTTTCTCTCTGCACTCTAAATGCTCTCGTTGTTTATTCATAGAGTCAAAGATTAAAGCCAGAAAGGACTACTGTGATCATCTAACCTCTAATCAGAAACCTTTCCAATTTTTTCAGCCTTCTCATTCACTTGCTGTCATTAGCTGTGGATGCAGAACGCAGTTTACAGAGACCCCATTTATTTTTCAACAGACTTCAGTCTTGTTCAGGTAATCTGGTTTCTTGTTCATCTACCTCTGTAACAGATTTTGCAGGACTGGTCTCTGCCTTCCATCCCAGTTTTGAGCTCTGCCTCAGATACCTGTCTCAACTCTGTCTCAGAGGTCCCAGTGTTTAGGAAGTGTAGAGATCCTGGGATCTGAAAACTTGATCCCAGCAAGTACTGGTAAATGGGACTGCCTTGATCTAGAAAGCAGCTCTGTGGACACATGCTATGTTATGTCACTTGGCCTTGGTGCCAGAGAATGGATTATTACCTGTTTTCTTTAGCGGTAGACATGTAAGTGTTTCTGTCTCTTTAGACTGTGTTGTCCCCAAGGAAGAGGCCTGCTGGTCCTGAATCCCAGGCAGACAGATAGACACTAACTAGAATGGTGAGTCAGACTAAGCTCTGAAAAATGAGAGATCCATTAAACTCTTGTGGTCAGACTTTCCTTTTGAAAGTCTTCTGGTCAGATTTCCTTCTCCCCATCCATGTGTGAGTTTTTCTACGTGATGTTTCTGATTTGCTTTCATTTCCCTACTGGCCAAACAGGAAAGCTAGGTGTGTAACTCCAGTTACCTGAATCATCTTTCTGGACAAATTGTCTTTCTAATTGGAATTATTTAATCTCAGCTTTGCCTCTAGCCTTTGTGTTTCTCTGTCTAACATCTGTAATATGAAGGTAATAGCACTTCTTACCTCAGACCATAAGTGCATTCAAGTCTGTGATGCATACAGGACCTTGAATAAAAAGTTTCATGATAAATATCACCATCTGGCAAAAGCTCACTCTGCTATTATTGACAATGATTTATCAGATACTTATTTTCTTTCTCCTTCCATTTCTTCCTTTCCTTAGTTTTATTCTTTTGGTGATTTTACTCGGGTGGGTGGCTGAGCCCCACCACAATCGCTCTCTCACTCCCCATCCTCGAAGAGGAATGGGGAGAAAATACAATGAAAAGGGCTCAAGGGTTGAGATAAGGACAGGGAGATCACACAGTAATTATCATGACGGGCAAAACAGACTCAGCGTAGGGAGATAGTAATATTTATTGCCTATTACTAACAAGCTAGAGAAGCGATAAACAAAGGAAAGAAACCAAAAGCACCTTCCCCCGCATCCACCCTCTTCCACCTCCTCCCCCCGAGCGGCGCAGGGGAATGAGGGAATGGGGGTTATGGTCAGTCTATAGCGCTTCTTCGCCGCCGCTCCTTCTCGGTCACTCTCGTCCCCTGTGCTGTGGGGTCCCTCCCACGGGATGCACTCCTTGCCGAACTGATCCGGCGTGGGCTGCCCACAGGCAGCAGCTCTTCAAGAACTGCTCCAGATATGGCTCCGTACCACGGTGTCCATCCCTCAGGAGCAAACTGCTCCAACCTGGATCCCCCATGGGCAGCAGCTCCTGCCAGGTCACCTGCTCCTGCGTGGTCTCCTCTCCACGGGCTACAGGTCCAGCCTGGAATCTGCTCCGGCAGGGGTCTTCCACAGGCCGCAGTCTCCATTGGTTCCGGGTCACCTGCTCCACCGTGGTCCCCTCCACGGGCTGCAGGGTGGAACCCTACTCCACCGTGGTACTCCATGGGCTGCAGGGGGACAACCTGCTTCACCATGGTCCTCACCACAGGCCGCAGGGGACTTCTGCTCCAGCACCTGGAGCACCTCTCCCCCTCCTTCTTCACTGACCTTGGTGCTGCAAGGCTGTTCCTCACTCCTCTCACTCTCCCAGCTGCTGTGTGGCGCAGCGTTTTTTTTTTTTTTTTTTTCCCTGTCTTAAATATGCTCTCACAGAGGCGCAAAACAACATCACTTATTGGCTCAGCTCTGGTCAGCAGTGGGGCCCTTACCGAACATGGGGTAGCTTCTAGATCCTTCTCACAGAAGCCACCCCTATGGCCCCCTGCTACCAAAACCTTGCCATGTAAACCCATTACAGTTCTCAATGTTTTATTCTCAATTGCCAGCACTTCTGGTTTTGTCTTGTGCTTTTACATCAGTTCCAGATGTTTCTCTAGTTTTCTTCTCTCTCTTTTTCATGAATGAGAGCTAACTATTGCTACTACGATAAGACTAAGATTCCCCAGTCTTCCTTCCATCTAGCAAAATGCTGCCTCTCCTTTGAGACCACTCATAATATGTGAACCACAGCATGACAACTTTGACGTTGGTGACTGTGATTAAGTTGAGTTGAATGATTTGTCCATGAAATTAGTCTTTTCTTCTTTCTGTTTACAGAATATGCTTAAGGATATTGTTGCTTCTTTGATAATTAACAGAGATTATTCAGATGAGTCACTCAATATTTTTGTGGTTTTGATGAATTGCACTCATGAAGAATCCCAGTGTTAAGGAAAATATCTTTTTCTGTGTGTACTTACACATATACATTTCAGTTTTTTTTTTTTTTTTTGAGTATATCTAAACCAGTAAAATTCAAAAATAGATGGTTCCTGAAAGTGAAAGTGGATAGAACACAGGGTTAGCAAAATTTCTTTTTTTTTTAAACAAAGTAAACTGTACCGTTAATCCATGCTTGGGGGAGTTTAAACTTTTTTTCTGTCTTTAGAATTTAAATATTGTCTTTGGCAGAAGATTTTAAGCCTCAATCAAACGAGCTGGTATTGACTGATTATGATGTGATTGGTGTGTGATATTTACATTTAGAAACTTATGTAGGCCAGAAAGCTCTCTATGGATTTAGGAATGCTGATACACTAAAAGGGTGTTTTGAACGTAATTATAGTGACATTAGCAAAGTTGTATTTGATTCTGAAGTGGCAAAGCGGTCTTCCTTTACCAAAACATACCAATAGTCTAGTTTCACTTCTCTATTTAAGACTAGAGGTCCAGGTGGTACAGCTTCAGGGATGTAACTCTGATTGACACAACAATGCCATAGAAGTCTGGCCTTAGGAAGTGACACTGATTCTCCAAATCTCCTGGCAGAAGTTTGCCTAGTGATTAGCATACATAACTGAGAGTCAGGTTACCTAGGGCCTTTTTTTCTAGCTAGGTCATTGGCTTGCTGGGTGACCTTTGGTGAGACTTCTCATGTTGTTTTGCCTCTTTGCTGTACAATAGAAAAAAAAAAAACAAAACTCAGTAGGAATGTGAAACTTAATTCATTAGTATTTGTAATGCATTTGCTGATTTGTAGAATAAAGGCATTCTAGCAATGAATAATTCTTATCCTTGCCTTATATTAAAATTGTATTATTCTTGCCTTTATAATAAAAGTGGAGGTAAAACAAAATACTATACAGGTGACAGTGGAAAATAGTTTGGTCCTTACCCAACAACATATATGCAATGTGTGCAAGTCTACTGAAAAAATGAGAAACCGTAAGAGAATTGAAAGATGAGGATACCACTATTCTTCCTCTCATGATTTTCTAACTTTTTAACACTATAATATATAGGGATTCTATTGAATATCATACCATATCTTATAAAAAAATAAATAAATGTTTTAAAGCTAATTGAAGCATATTAACAACCTATGAAAGTATCAAATATGAGGATTCCCTGTATCAATTGCTCTCTTAGAATATTCAAGCAAAATTTTTATTTCAGCAACTATATGATAAGATATATTTTCTGTTTTCCACTGTGTTCCATTGTATAGATATTTTATTTGGTGCCTTTGTAGTTTCACTGAGACTCTATAGCTATGTCTATTATGCTTTCAAATATTGCTAAAAACAATGTTTGACTGGGAAGCAGGTGAACATTCTAATGACATCCTATTTGGAAGCTCAAACAGCTTTAAATCCTTTCTCACACTCAAACATTTTTTGCTTTTTTTGTTGAGGCATTTGAAGTTTAACCCAAGTTTGTTACCCTTCTGCCACTGTGGAGTCAGAGGCTGAATCCATCTGAGTCTAGGGTTGCTTCTCTCCTTCAGCAAGTCCTAAAGAATGACTTACATGCAAAAATGTTTTTCCCCACCATCATTTATTCTAGTTAGAATGCCATTTATTTTCTCTCTGCAGACCTCATCTGGTTTGGTATGTAGTGGAGCTTTTCATCATCAAGAGATAGATGGCAAATGGAGTAAGAAAGATATCTGCCATGGAAAGTATTTGCAGAATTAAACTCTTAAATTAAGAGTATCAGGTACCTTTGATTAGTTGTAAAAAGAAAGTAGTAAAGGGGTAAATAAAGAGATTTACTTCATACGTCCTGTTTCTGTTTCCTGGAATGATAAATAGAAAAATTAATATATTAGCACTTAAATACTGCTGCAAATCAGAACAAAAAGCTCATTTTTATGTACTCATGGATAACCAGTGAGCAATGTACTGTGGCACTACTGTGCAGAACTTCAGAGGGAGAAAGTAGGATCTTGGAAAAATGTTAAAAAATTCTTTTTACATGAGCTGGAAATCCACAAGCTTTATTCAAAATTTGTGTGGTAAAATATGCAGGTACATGTTCATCTATTTGGCAAAACCCTCTGACTGCCAAGTTGCATCAGTATTTAATTTGAAACTGTCATTATAACACTAGTAAAAGAAGTTTGTAAAGCCAAAGAAGAGACTTGAGTAAATAGTAACTGCCTTTCTGTCTATGCTTTTCTAGTCTGAGTTTCTTGTGGTGCATTTATATTCATGTCTATCACATTGTTAATGAGTTTTCTTCTGTAAATTGACCCTGACTGCTACTCTAAAATATATCTTAAATGAAGTGTGGCTTTGAGACCAGGCAGATTATTAAAATATTAAAGTATATACATTGAATCATATAAAGATCTTTCTTGTTGATATTTCAAGACTAAATTATTTTTTTGAAAAATGACCTTTAATGAACAGACTTATGGTCCAAGTTGTCCTCATACAAAGCTCCCTCTGGATCTTTTAGTCATTTACATGTCTGCAAAATGGATTTAAAATAACACCACTTAACCTAGTAGTATTTGACAGTCACTTTACTTAAATACGGATGAATGTTTAAGGTGCAAAACAGACGAAAACTGTGTCCATTGTCTTCTCTGTGAAATACGAACCCTAGATGGTAGCAGAAATTAGTTTATTCTGGGTGTGACCAACAAGCTCAATTCTTAGTAGGAAAAAATTATAAAAGCAAAACAGGCTCTTTATATAATTAGAGGGAAATATGTGTCTGGCTAAGTGGTTGTGTGTTCAGAGAAACACACGCATGTACATTGGAGATTCTTGCAAAAACGTTCATATGCCTGACTCTAGTTGGTTAAAATGCCTTTATTAGGGTTTTATCTTAAGTTCTTATGTTTTTGACTACTGATCAACTCTCCAGTGCAAAACCTGTAAATTAATACACAAATCTATATGGACATAAACTCAGTGTCACTTGTATATATTTCTGTTGATAAAATAAAATTCTTCATTATTTTTGGATACATACCTGCACACATACATACATGCATGCTATTTTTTACCCTCCAAGTTTCAGTAAACTACTCAGCTACTAAGTACCATATAAGTTGCTTGAGATATTGTGACCAGATGGTTCACAGGGCTAGTAATGGATTATAGTGCTTTCTAGCTCCAGATTGCCAGTTCAAATCTGGGTCAGGTTGACACTGTCTGAAAATTATTACTGTTTGGTGGCTTATGTGAAATGAGTTGGAGACCTCAATATAGTTCCTAAAGGCTGGGTTAATATAACACAAATGTCACCAGATGATTGTCGGTTTCAGGGCTCAGGCTGAAGCACACTGAAGTCAGTGGAAAAACTTCCATTGATTTCAGTGGGTATTGAATTAGGTCTTAATTATGGAGAATGAATCCTTTGTGGTCTTGGAAGTGCTTATTTACAGGAGGTGAAGGACGCCCATGAACTGCTCCTGGGAGATGTGTACTGCTGTCAGCTAGGATAAAATAGACAGAGTTGTTTAGCTGTCCTTGTACTTCACTGAGTATGAGAATATCAGGATGGACCAATTCTTGAATAAAACACAGAAATCTTCCTGAATTTTGGTAAGAATGGGTTTATACTGGCAGAGTGGTTGAGTGTCAAAATCTCTGAGTGTTTGCAATAACATTCTCTCTTTCTGGTCAGCAGGTCAGATAAATGGCTCCTAAGTTTATCACAAATTGTGTGCTCTCACAGAATATTTATCCTTTCATTTTAACAGCAGGCCTACTTTGAACTCCATAGATGATGATGTGGTTTCTGTCTAAGGTGTGTTTTGCCACCATCTTGGCTCCATTAGTACAGCAATGAATGATAAGTGATTTGATCGTTGAGGATAAGGGCCATCATAGAGTAGAAATATTAGATATTAAAGACTCTTTAGTTTAACTGACTGGAAATTTAAACTAGACATGTTAAAGTGGGAAATGAGACACAGCATTATCACCATATTTGATTAACCAGTGGAACAAACCAGTAGCAAAAATGGAGGAATTGCCATTTCTATCTTCACATCAAATTCAGATACACATCTAGAAGATATGTGTTAATCAGATCTGCCACTGGGCTGTGTCCAATGACACTGTTTGCACTGTTATATTAATGTAGTATTATTGCCAAGGGACCCCAAAAAGAGATAAAACTGAACGGCTTGTCTAGCGAACTGCAAGTATTTACCCCTGCTTTCTCCTATCTTTCTAGCTTAGTTCCTAGTCCTGCTAAAGATGCACTTGTGTACAACTGGAGTCACATATTCTCTGTACTCCATGTTAAATTAATTCAAATTTCAAATCTGCTGCAAAACTGTAAGAATGTCTTTAAAAAAACAGCTCTTGGCTGCATACCTGAGAACTCAATAAAACTATTTTTTAATCCCTTTTGTTTTTATCATAAAAAAACATTTATGGCTTTATATTAAATGATGGTGACTTGAGGATTTTACTTTCTGTGTACATACTCTAAACAAAGGTGTAGATTTGCTGTTGAATTGCAGTATTTTAGAATCCTTCATTTCTTTGTATACCATTTAGCAGAGAGGAAAATAATTATAATGATCTTTGTTGTTGTTGTTGTTGTTGTTGATAACCAGTAATCACTGATACTTTAAAAATTCTCCTCTCTAGTGGGAAAAATAATAAACCAGATTTTGGCACTTGGGCATGAATAGAGACAGAGAGTAGAAAAGAGACATATATTTTCAAAGTAGAAAAAGTCAATATGGGATTTTGAATTAGCCTTTTGATCAAGAGCAAGATAGCCTACAAAGAGAGTTTGTAGTTTCACAAGGCAACCCACAAGCTTCAGAAGAAGACCTGAGTGCTCACCAGAAATCTGAAGACCAGCCCAAGAGCTTCACATATGAATGGAAATAAACCAGAAGGAAACGAATGAAAGTTTATGATTTTGTCCAGGCCTTCACTCTTGTATACGAAAGTTAGGAGTGTTTAATAGTCAGACTTTATTTATTATGTCTTATGTGCATAAAGAGCTAAAATCACCAAACAGAAAAGTCACCTCTTCATTGGGATGCTGTCAATCAGGTGAAGTTGTGTGAGAGGCTGTTCCAGTTTCAGCACCAACCATTTGTGTAAAGGATGACATTTCTATTACCAGAAGACATATCAACCAACAGATCTGCACCTGAGCTGTGACATAAAATTAGATATGGTTTAAAACCTTCTTGCCTTTTTGAATTTATTTTTATTTATTTAGCAATTGATTACTGTTGATGCTGTTTAATGATAAGATTGTCATGTTTTTTATATTAAACATAAATTTAGATTTAATAAAAACATAATTAAGAACACCTGCTATTTTTGTTACATGTTTATAAACATGGTGTTGCCCCCTTAAGAAGTTTAATATGGCTGAAACTTGTTTAAAAGGAATTTGTAAGGGAAGTTCAGATTTATACATTAGCTTAGAGAAGACTGCGGTTCAGATTCCTAAAATATTTCTGTATCATGTATTTAATTTCAGACGTACATGTATTACGCTTGTGAGCATTTATCTACAGTATTCAATGTGAAAAGATATTTTCTTTGGAAAGCAATTACCTCCTCATTTAATAATAAAATTTAGAACAGATTTACAGAAAAAAAAATCAAATATGATATTGTTTTCTCAAATCCCACAAAAAAACCTTTTCCTTTTACATTAATTATCTTTTCCATGTTACTTTCCCCCCACTCTCCTTCAACTGTCTCAGTAACTTTTAAGTTCATTTAATTGGCAGGTGTGATGGGGGAGAACACAGAATCTGTATGGAACAATCACAAATCCTGGATACTTCACTCACAGATATACCTTTTTCCATATAACTGTCTCATTTGTCATTGTATGATCAACAGTTGCCAAAGATTTAATTGCTTATTGAGAGACACCAAAAATTCTTGGTGACTGCACAGATTTGTACTGTTTTTCAGAATTTGCTTGGCATAAAAAGGAACAGAAGAAGAGATTTCATAATGTCATCTTCTCAAAGGTGAACCTGTACTGAACAGGAATTATTTCCATTAGAAAACTATGTAATGTATTGTATGGACTGAGAAAAGCTCTATAGCTGACTGTTAAGGATAATGTTACACTGTGATAGATATTTTTGCTTATATAATTAGAAATACAGAATATTTCAAGAATTTACATATTTTTGAAAATGTACTCAGTTAATGAGTTCTGTGTCTGTTTATTGATCCACCTTATCTGGCCTTATGTCTTCTTCAATTACCAGTGTGATTGTCCATTTATTTTTTATGATGATGTCCATTGCTTTTTGTGGGATATCTCTGAATATGGAACCATGGTTAAATCTATGTGAAATAGGCATATATGTGGGTAATTTAAAGCAGGAAGATCATGTGAATTAAAGAATAACCTACCTTGACCATACATTTTAGCTGTGTTCAAATACATCCATTCAGACAGTCAAAATCTGATCATATATTAACTTCCACCAAAGTCAAAATGAAACCTCTTTGAGCATCAAGTAAGCATAAGCACAACTGAAATGACAAGATAATCTGAGCCAGTAGCAGTATGATGCAGGGTCAATACTTCTAATGAAGTGAAAACTTGTTCTCCATTCTTGATAGCAGCTAACTTCTTTACTCAAAGTGTGTACAAAACAAAAGATTTTTTTTTCAGAATTATTTTTTTTCTTCATGAAAATCACAGAATCACAGAATTACAGAATTGTAGGGGTTGGAAGGGACCTCAAGAGATCACCGGGTCCAACCCCCCTGCCAAAGCAGGTTCCCTAGAGCAGGTTGCCCACGTAGGCATCCAGACGGGCCTTGAATATCTCCAGAGAAGGAGACACCACAACCTCCCTGGGCAGCCTGTTCCAGTGCTCCGTCACCCTCACCGTGAAGAAGTTCTTTCGCATGTTGGTGTGGAACTTCCTGTAATCCATTTTGTGGCCATTGCCCCTTGTCCTGTCCCCACAAACCACTGAAAAGAGGTTGGCCAAATCCCTCTGTCTCCCACACTTAAGATACTAGTAAACATTGATAAGATCCCCTCTCATTCTTCTCTTCTCAAGGCTGAATAGATCCAGAACTCTTTCCAGGAGATTCCTGTCTTTTTGTACCAGGGAGCCCAGAAGCAGACACAGGACAACAGGTGAGGCCTGACCAGGGCAGAGTAGAGGGGGAGGATCACCTCCCTTGACCTGCTGGCCATGCTCCTTTTTATGCATGCCAGGATCCCATTGGCCTTCTTGGCCACCAGGGCACACTGCTGGCTCATGGTCAACCTGTCATCCACCAGGACCCCCCCAGGTCCTTCTCCACAGAGCTCCTCGCCAGCAGGTCATCCCCTAGCCTGTACTGATACATACGGTTGTTCCTGCCCAGGTGCAGGACTCTACACTTGTTCTTGTTAAATCTCATTCGGTTTCTTCCTGCCCAGCTCTCCAGCCTGTCCAGGTCTTGCTGAATGGCAGCACAGCCTTCTGGCATGTCAGCCACGCCTCCCAGCTTTGTATCATTGATATACTTGCTGAGGGTGGACACTATTCCTTCATCAAGGTTGTCGATGAAGATGTTGAACAACACCGGACCCAGCACCAACCCCTGGGGAACACCTCTAGTCATAGGTCTCCAGCCGGACTCTGCACTGCCGATCACCACCCTAACACAAATAGAAAGCCAGTGCCTCATTAATATCTCCATGAAGACTGAACAACTTCTGAGAACTATCGTACACCCAGTCAAAGCTTTCTGTTTCAATGCTAGATACCAACCTATAGTGGAATTGAATTATATTTCAGGTGCAAGGTCAATATTATATTTCAAGTGCAAAGTCCTGCACCTGGGTCAAGGAAACCCCAAGCACAAATACAGGCTGGGTGGAGAATGGATTGAGAGCAGCCCTGAGGAGAAGGACCTGGGGTTGCTGGTTGACAACAAGCTCGACATGAGCCGGCAATGTGCACTTGCAGCCCAGAAAGCCAACCTTATCCTGGGCTGATCGAAAGCAGCGTGGCCAGCAGGGTGAGGAAGGTGATTCTCCTCTACTCTGCTCTCATGAGACCATGCCTGGAGTACTGTGTTCAGCTCTGCGGCCCACAGCACAAGAATGACATGGATGTATAAGAATGAGTCTAGTGATGTATAAGAATGAGTCCAGAGAAGGACCATGAAGATGATCAAGGGCTAGAGCACCTCTCCTATGAAGAAGGGCTGAGGGAGTTCGGTTTGTTCAGCCTGGAGAAGAGAAGGCTCTGGGGAGACCTTACAGTGGCCTGACAGTACCTAAAGGGGGCTACAGGAAAGCTGGGGAGGGACTCTTTGTGAGGAAGTGTAGTGACAGCACAAGCAGTAATAGTTTTAAACAAATAGAGGAGATTTAGATTAGATATTTGGAAGAAATTCTTTACTCAGAGGGTGGTGAGGCACTGGCACAGGTTGTCCAGAGAAGCTGTGGATTCCCCATCCCGGAAGTGTTCAAGGCCAGGTTGGATGGGGCTTTGAGCAGCCCGGTCTATTGTGAGGTGTCCCTGCCCATGGTAAGAGGGTCGGAACCAGGTGGTCTTTAAGGTCCCTTCCAACCCAAACCATTCTATGATTCTACAAAAGTTTTTGTTTAAGGTTATATTTCATAATTTTGTGTGAAAAAATAACTGTATGCTTGTTTTGACATTCCAGAACAGATCAGAAATATTCAAAATTTCATGTATTCTAAATTCAGGCAAATAGAATGTAATAACAAAATCTTATTCTTTGTGGGGAATTAACCAGCAAAGCATTTAACTTCCAGACACAACAGCACTGTTTGACATCAAGTGTAAAATTCTGTTTCTGGGACCACCCCCAAAATCCTTTTCTTCCCTTAGTCTCATGTTCTGGTTACTCCAAATCCAAAAGCAGAGTCTCCAGTGATGTTAGGTTATTGCACATGATTTGGAAAACAGTCTCAGAGCCTGCAGAATTCAAGGTGACTGTATAAGCCTAAAAGCATTGTGAAAGGGAGAAACAGTCATGCTTTTGAAGAGCTGTCACAGAACTAAAACATCTCACTCCACAGGTGCATACACTGCACACCGTAGCTTGTGTTTCAAGTTGGTCATTTTTTGCAGATGGTTTAACAACCCCCAGGGTGTTAATAATTCCACCTAGCACTCAAAGAATTGGGGTGAGATTTAATATTCTGCCTTGCTCATTTAAAATTGGTGCCCTGCTATTTCCTAGATTTGGTTGCATTTTTTTTCCTCCTTAACCCTAACAATCCCTTATTGTTAGGTTAGGACTTGAAACACAATAGTTAAATGACCTGCTTTGCAGCAGATCCACTGGGTTATTTTAGGCATTTTGTTTTTCTCAGTACTGCAGTTCCATCTCTGTAAAACAAGGATTGAAATATTGATCTTACCCATGCAGGGGTGCATAAAGTCTGAGATGCTCACATCCTGGGGTGACAGGAGAGAAAATAGGATTGGTCTTGGAATTGTCAATAAAAGAGAAAGTGGTTATAGTTTTAATATTCCATCTCCACTCTACCTAACTTCAGCAACCTTATTTAGACACCCAAACTAGGAACTGGCAACCCTAGATGTAGCCAATGGAGAAGAAATCTGCCTCCAAGGAGTAGTTCAGAACACAACCTGAATGAAGCTCACACCCTGAATTGCCAGCAGAAGTTGTTATTTACGCATAAAAACTGTTAAAACCACCTCCTAAATTGTGAACATTTTGCATTATATATCTCAGTCAAGGTATATAAAGGCTACAAGTTAGTCAACCAAATATTTTCCTACAGTGTGGCTACTACATCAGTCTTCCTTCTTCTCCAGTGACTGCCTTATATTTGGTACTTACAAGAGTCTTGAAAGACTGCAAAAAACAGGTACATGTTCAACCTACAGTTTTCATTTTGATAAGTCAATACATTTTACATTGCAATATAAATATTAGGAAAACCCAAGAAACTGGATAAAATGTTTTTAGCACAGGAGCATTTGGGGGCTCTCTGAGTTCTATTATGTATTTTCAAAAGCATGGTATATAAATTTCTTGCACTTGTTCAGTGCTTTCAGGAGGCTCTTGCTGATACATGAGGGATTTCTGTGCATAGTTAACATGAACACTGAAGGAAGAATAGAGCCCTTTATTTCTCTCCTGTCTGTGTAAATCTTCAGATGTTCTGAGCTGTCTTTTGATAGTCTTCAGAAGCATAGCTGGAGCCTGGTCAAGAATTTAAGTGGGATAATCCCATGTTGCTAGTAATATTATAAGTAATATTAAATGTCAGAAGATAACAAAAGACTGTCTTTTTTTTTTTTTTTCCCAGCCAAAGAAATAGTTATTCAAATTATTCCAAGCAGCAGCATATTTCACAAATTGTGGTAGAAATCTTACTAACATCAGTGTTTTTCTTTTTTTTCTTTTTTATTCTTTTCCTTCCTTCCTTCCTTCCTTTCTTTCTTTCTTTCTTTCTTTCTTTCTTTCTTTCTTTCTTTCTTTCTTTCTTTCTTTCTATGCAGTCAGAATTAGGTGATTTCTACTTATTTTATACACATGCCTGGGCAACCATAAGAAATAAGTGCTAACCAATCTTATAACATGTCCCCTGACAGAAAATATTATAGGTCACAAAATCCAAAGCTACTGACCACCCACTGTGTTGCATTTATTATTAGGAAAACTCATAGGAAAGCTACCTCTCTCACCAAGACTTTGCACAGAGACCCAGTAGTAGCTGTCACTCTCTGAGAAGTCAATTTGTATTGTAATTACAGAAAATACAAATAGCAAACTTCCGGGCTACCAAATAATGGTCTATTTAGAGTACTTTCTAAACTGTTTTTCTCTACACTGAGTTTGTGCAAAATTCTGTGATGTGACAAAATGCGCCATGTGGGGCTTTTATTTATTTATTAATTATTATTATTATTAGTTTTTAATGAATGCAGTCTTATTTGTGCTGGTAGTGGGTGAGAAGTTTGGAATTAGAGTTAATGCCAGCCAACTAGGTATCAGCAAGGAGGCTGAGCAATGACAGCTGGAGTTATGGCTGCACTGAGCTTTGCACTTTTGGAAGGCATTCAACCTCCTCCTGAATTAAAAGTCTAGTAAATGTAGTCAGAGAATAGACAAGGAACTGGGTAAGAGATGAAGCTGATGAAATAAAGATCAGACCTTATTTATGTTGTGTCTAGAACTGAGTTCTCACTTCAGTGTTTTCTTATTTTCTGGTCCACTTTGATATGTAATAAAACCCACGTCTTTTCAGAATGTTGCTAAAAGCATCCTGGCATAGTTTCCTGGTGGATGTTTTTTCAAGGCTCTGTAAGCCTTCAGTTTGGATACAAATATCGAAGGCCTGACAAGCACTAAAATCTGAAGTAGAACTAAGCATCCCTCTTCTGCTGAAAAGCTCATTGACCAGAAAATCATTTCAGGATGACCCAAAATATTTATGAATTCTGTTTAGTTTATCCAAACATTTTGGATAAACTAAACAACAAAACAGGAAAACTTTTTGGAAAAATCTGCTTAATTTCAGTTTCTTCAAAAGGAAACATCTTAGTATTGCCAAATGACAGATTTGAAAAATGTCCTTTGAAACAGATTTTTGGAAAAGGTTTTGTGAAACCTCACACAAAACAAAATGTTGTGGCTGACCCACAGTGATTCTTCCCCCTCCCCCCTTTGGTCCCGAACAAACTGACAATGTTTATTTCAAATTAACCTGATTTTACATTTTGCAATTTTTTAGTTTTGAATAGTGATAAATCAACTCAGATATATGTAGCTCTGCACTTAGTTGTAGCATTTTCTCACCATTTTATAATGGTTTTCCTGTTTCAGTGATAACCCTTTGCAGCCTGCAATAACAGGGTCAATTCTTTAGTTCAGGGCAATAGAGGACTCGTGTGACATGATTCTAGCTTTAATCTCATATACCAAGGAGAATCCAGGTGGGCAACATCACATTTGTCTAGACTAGATGACGAGATGAAAGCTGCAAATAACTAGAGCACTGTACCGGGTCTGTCTGGGATGGAGTTAACTTTCCCTGCAGCAGTCCATACAGTGCCGTGCTCTGCACTTGTAGCTAGAACAGCCCTGTTATCACACCACTGTCGTGTCTATTGCTGCACAATACTGAGGATGGGCAAGAGGTGGGGAGGGGACATCACCAGGGCAGCTGACCTAAACCGACCGAAGGGATATTCTATGCCATATGATGTCACACAGCAATAAAAGGTGGGAAAGGAGAAGAAGAGGGGGCTCTTGTTATGAAGATGTCTGTCCTCCCACAAAAACACTACACGCATTGAGGTCCTGCTTCCCAGGACGTGGCTGAGCATGGTGCATTGGCAGGAAATAGAGAATAATTGTGTCTGGTTTTGTTTTCGTCTTTGCTTCCATGTGGCCTTTGTCTGTTCTGCCCCGCCCCTCCCCCCCCCCCCCCCCCTTCTTTACCCCCTTCTTTACCCTTTAATTAAATTATTCTTATCTCAATCTGTGACCCTTTTTCTTTCCATTACACTTTCTTCTCCCCCTCTTTTGAGGAGGAGGGGTGAGGAGTGCTAGTGGTGGAGTACAGCTGCCCAGCAGGGTAAAACCACCACAAGAACAACTATACTGTTATTAAGACCCTAAACCAAATCCTGCAGCAGTGCACTTTTCTTCACTTACACCCCACTTTTCGTTATTTGTCTCCAATATTTTCTAGGTTCTTATTTCCTGTTTTTAACTGCTCTATCTTGTCACCTTAAGTGGTTGCAGAGATTTACTTTTCCATTTGAGACAAAGGCCTGGTGTTGTAAACAAATTTCATATACCCTTTTAGGCTTAATGAAGCGCAGCAATCACTGTTGGCTTTGCTCGCTGAGCTTGTGGGTGTCAGGATTGTGGAAACAGGCTGGCTAGCAGGGACTTTGAGACTGGGAGTAACAGGGATGCTGGTGAAGTATTCATGCTTGAGGCTGGTGTCAGGAACTGTTCAGAGCTGCATAGGGACTGGAAGGAAAAAAATAGGATCAAAGTAATGAATTAATATAGCAGCAACAGAAATCACAACATAATGTGACAGCCTTGGCTACCTGAGCCAGAGAAACTCTTACTTTGTGTTTGACTATATCTCTTTATTATTTTGGGAGGGCTTTGCCAGTCTTGTTAACCTGATGTGAAGGTTCCCTTGCAAGTTATTAGACCAGCTGGCAAATCCTTCCAGGGAAACTGAGGTGCAATGGCTATAACACTGTATTGTGCCAAGAGAAGCTACAATGGAGGTCATAAAACGTACTTTTGGGTGATTGAGCTGGTGTAGATCATGGGTTGTTTTTTGCTAGAGGTTTCCAACAATGTGTCAAAAGTGATTAATCCAATAAACACAGTATACATTCAGTTTGTATTGACAAGCTAACTCTCTCTTGAACCGTGGTGATCTAAACATAAGCAGTATTAAACACTTACCTTCCTTATGTAAGAAGTATGTTTCAAATATTTATCTGTAGCAGTAGGACAGTACATAAAGGGATTTACTAGGATATAAAGTTAAATTTCTGAATCATATCACTGGGGTCTTTGTGCTGACATCATTAGGAATTTGGCTTTTGCCTCACACCATGAGTATGCATAGGGACAGAGCTCAAACAGAGGTACAATGTCTTGTATTATATTTACGTGTGATTAGCAGGTCAGCCATTAAGAATGTTATCAACATTGTTTGGATGCTAATAAGAAAGTGTAGGGATACAAAATTCTGTAGTTATGTTCTAGATGTCACTTGATCCACCCAACTTAGCTTCTTCTCTTTAGGCTTCTTCCCTAAGTTCACGGGATTCAGTCTTTTCTGACTGCCTCCTCTGTCTGTCCTGCATCTCACAGATGGTACGGTTGCAAAAAATTCTGCTGCACTGTAAAGGTGCCAAGAGAACTTCCTGGCTTTATGACGCCTTCAGTAGACTTCTGTGCATGGAATGTCATCATCTGTGGAGCTAGCATAGGTGTCCTTGAACTGTGTTGAGGATTGTTAGTCATGGCCATGAAGCAGTAATCAAGATTTAGCACTCCTATCTATTGCTTGCCAGTATTGAATTTGAGTGTCCAAAGATATTCACCTCTCTTGGTATGGTCAAAAATGTAAGCAGGATGTTTATTAAGAATATTAAATACATAGTGATAGAAATGCCAAAAAGATGGCTTATGCAATATCCTCCCACACCACTAATACTACACATCTCATACAATATATCTGCCCTTCTGCTTTTCTCTTTAAGCTATGAATACCTTGCATTTGTAAAAATAAATAAAATAAAATAAAATAAATAAAATAAAATAGAATAGAATAGAATAAAATAAAATAAAATAAAATAAAGTAAAATAAAGTAAAATAAAAATAAATAAAATAAAATAAAATAGAATAAATAAAATAAGAAGTCCCTGGTCAACACTGCAGTGTCTTTTGTTTACTAAGAAGATCTTTATCCTGTAAATGCTCAAGCTCCACCTGTCCCTGGAGTTCACTGTTGTGTTAGGAAGGAATTACTTTAACACTTCCATAAAGAAATATTTACTCAAACAGACTGTTTAGTTTGACTCTTGTTCAAGGGTTGTTTTCCCTTTGCCACTACTTGCTTTCTCTGCCTCTTAAGCCATCCACTTTTCTGCCCACCATGAGCCATCCTTTCCCTGCCAATGGTATTGTGTGTAATTTTTGCATTCAGTACCATGACTGCCAGAGTTAGACCATACCCTCATGACCCATTTAAAATCTGTTATCATTTTTTTCTTGCTATGGAATATAAATTATTAACAGACCTTAAGCCTTTGTTACACCAACTATTTAAAGTCATGAAGATTTTTCTTTAAACAGTAGAAGCAAAGACACTACATCAATTATTTTTATTCTGTAGCATAAGTGGATTAGATTTATCACTGTTGGTTCAGGTCCCACAGTAAAGTAGGTTTATTTATTGTTAGCTTGGGTTAACAAAGGGAAGGGGGTGTCCAAAACCCTTCCACATACATCTGTTAGATTTGAACGTGGGAGCCCTTACACTTAATTTTACTTGTTTGCCTGCTTCACTGCTTGCAGCTCGGAGAGTCAGAACAGTGTTGGTGGGAGAGTACAACCAGTCCTGACAGAGCGAATTGTGTTGAATGAGTGCACAACTGAATGTGCAGTTGTGTTCTAACACTCAAATAAATGTAGGTGTAGATGCTACAAAGACATTTGCCAAAGACTTTTTTTTTTTTTGAATGGTGATATGCAAATGTCCATGTCCTGTTCCACCTACGAATTAGCAAATGTTTTAGATTCTTCAACAGTATAATTAAATTGTATTTTTTCTTCTTTTATCGCTTGGGCACCTGATGCCAGAGAAAAAGAAGTAGGGGGACACATCAAGTGCGGATGCTGGGTGTGCATCCCAAGTGTGGTGCTGCACTGTTTAGTCCAGAATCACACTAGCTGTCCCTGGTGCTGACAAGCAGCTTGGGGTAATAATTGCTGTTGTTTCTCTTCCTTCTCCTCCTCTTTGTAGCAATAGCATGTGCCCTGATCCCTCCTCAGAAGCACCAGTGCAGGCTTTGCAGGGGTATTGCCCAGGCAGTGGAGAGAGGAGAGCCTCAGGGTCTTCTGCTGCCCCAGCAGCTCCCTATGCATTGAGCCAGCTCTGATAAATGGTGAATTTTTTGCCTAGCTGAAAGGGAGTTGTATGGTTGCTCATGGGTTCAGAAAGACTGGGGGATGGCAGCTGGAAGCAGTCAGATGAGCTATTTCTACCTCTGTGCTACAGTGTGCTCTCTTGATGGGATCCCACAAAGGCAATGCAGGTCTTAGGCACTCGCAGCTGCACGGATCCTAAAGGAGCTGAATGTCTGTATTTTAGTTTCTTAATCAAGCTTTTTTTTTTTTTTTTTTTTTTTTTTTTTTTTTTTTTTTTTTTTTTTTTTTTTCCCAAGGAAACCAGGTTTTCTCTGAAAGCCAGATCAAAGCTCGTTTGAGTGATGTATTTATATTATATTTACCTAGTTAGCCTTAGCAATCTCATAGGTTATACTTTTAATTTTGTGTCCAAAATCTTTTTTACGATGTTGTGACATGTTCTTAAACAGCAAATATTTTCTATAATAGAAGATGCACTGGTGCTTCTACAATGAATGTACACCTGATTTGCAAAGTACCTTGAGATCCTCCACATTTCTCATAGGAAATATTGTCTCTGGCTTGCATTTCTCTGAAGTTGGCAAATTCATTAAAAATCCCAGGAAGTTCTAAATAATGATTTTGTAGCAATGACTGCTGTTTTCAATAACTTTTTAGTATGTCTGTTAATTCTTGCCTCATGACAGGTCAGTTCTTTCTCAACAGAGTTCTTCATCATTGGCTTGACATCCAAGCATTGACAGTTTGCTATTTAAAAGAAAACAGTGTCTAAGACACTATACACAGTTGTTTTCAAACTCATGCAGTCATTTTCCTGCAATCAAGAAATCTTTCAAATTTTACCTAATGTAAGGGAAAGAAATAAAGGTCAGGATTCATTGGTTAGGAATATTATACAAAATTTCTTTTTTTTTTTTCATAATAATGTTTTTTAGTTTGTTTGTTTGTTTTTGTAACTGGAAAAGAAACAAACAAAGAAACAAAAACAAACAAAATCCATCTCCAGTTATCAAGTTAACATCAGTTGAAAAGTAATCCCTTTCACCTGTGACTAAAATTCATAGATCCAAAGGAACATAATGTTAAGGCAAAGTATTGAAAAGCATTGTATATACTCTGTTGGTTGTATTTAACACTAGAGCTGAAGTTTTTAAATCTGGAAGAAAAACTTGACATTTTACAACTATTTTCCATATACGGCAATATATCCCTTCTGTATGAAGCACTTTCATCTTGAGCTCACCAAACACAAACAGCTAGGGTTCACATCAATTTCACTGGGTGAGATTGCATGGACACACCATGGAGGCATATCCAAATTGAAACCTGGATTATCAGAAAGTCTGTAGCAAAGCTAAGAACCGAGTCACAGGCTCCTGATTCTCCATAGTCAATGTGAAAAACTGGACTTCAGTCAGTTTTGCTGCCTTCAGTATGCATTCCACATCCTCAGGACGGCATGGCATCTCTGATGTGAGAGCTTAAATCTTCCAAGCAAATATTTATGTACGAAACATTAGCAATTTAACCGTGATACTGAGAGAAATCGTAGTTTGGTTTTCTACTTCCTTAGAAAAAGACCAAGGACCAAACTCTTACCAGATTAAACAAAGCCCTACTTTCTTCTTTGGATTTGTGCTGTTGTCTGGGAAGAATACATAGAGGGAGTTTGCCCTGTTTTCTGAATCATGAGCTTCTTTGAGGTTTATACACTGCTCCTATTCCACCCTCCCTCAAGTAAACGGAGGCTTGATTTCCATGATGCCTTTCATCTTCCTGAACAAATAGCAGCCTCTTCTGTTGTCCTCTGTAGTTTTCCCACCTGATTTCTTTCTGTCTTGAGCTGCTGAGGAAACTAGATATGCCATTTCTGATTCAGTAGGGGTCTCTTTTATACTGTGTTCACCCATTTCCCTTGGTTGTTTCATAAACATAAGACTTCCTTTGGCCTATCTTCATTTCTGGCTATCTTTATTAAAGACTATTTTTTTCTTTTATATACTATAGCACATGCTTGCTATGCTTCACAGGACAATATTGTCTTTTAATCTGAAAGAGCTCATATTCTCCATATCTGTGGTAATTTCAGAGTTTCTGCAATGCCTGAAGACATGTTCAATGCAAATTTTGTAGCTAGTACATTCCTTTACTGTACTGCTTTTTAAATTCCTATTTTCTCATGGGAGACACAGAGGCCTCTTTCTGCTGTCACCTTATTTTCACACCCTTCTTTCTGTGACTTTGCAGCAAAATATTCCATTTATTCTTCTGGGATAGCAGAGTCTTTACAACAATGGAGACAGTGAAGGTTGCTTTTTCAGCCCCAAACTCAGAAACACAGAACCACGAGAAAGATTTGGTTTATGTCTATGTCAAACAAATACCTTGTTTGAAGATGCAAATAATGAAACATGGTATTGAAGTGCATGCAGGCTTACAGAGGTGGATGTTTGCTAGTGCTAAAGACTAGCTAGTCTAGACTGCAGGTTTGCTCCTGCAGGGTTTTGTTCTTGGAGTACCATGAGCTTGGCACTCAAGTTGAATGCACTCAAAGGGCCAGCATTAGTGTCTGTGGGGTTATCTGCCCTGCTTTGGGGAAATAAAGATTCCTCATTAGTTTAGCCTTTCTTAGCTAAACCCAATCCCAAAACTCCAAAATCCCAAACCAGATGTGTCAGAAAACTCATGGGATATTTGCTCCATTTGTGATACTTGCTCTGCCTTGTGAGTTCTGCCCTCTTCTCCTTCCTCCACACATTGCCAGGATTTAGAAAACTGGCTTCTCGGAGGAGAGGCAATCCATTCGTAATAATGGTGCCCAGAAGAGTGGGAAAGGAGAGGAAAAAGAGGGAAAAAGAGAGTCCTCACCTTATCTGTTCCTTTGACACCACCAAAACAATAGCAGTTTTTATGTCACTCCTTGACCATGGAAGATTCCAAGGATGGAATGTAACAGTCTTTTTTTTTTTTTTTTTTTTTTTAAGATCTCATCATCATAATAATTATTACAAATTCTGATTTCCCTATTAGTTTATTGTGTTTATTGGTAGAGTTCAATTTTAACCTAGTATAGCTTCTTTCACCTTTTACAGGTCCCCAGCGCTCTGCAAACAACATATGAGATTTGCTTAGCTCTGTGCAGAGTTACAGTCATCTCCAGACTGAAATACAGTGATGATTTAACATTGCTGTATAAATTTTTAGAGAGAACATTATGAACAATGTCATTTGCAGTAGAACTGCAAGAGTGACTTTGGTCTGCAGGATGTAAATTTCCAGTTGGAGCCTGATGAGGATAACTGAGAAAACAGCCTTGTAAAGTAACAGTGTGGGACTGTCAGTATTTCTGATCTCATTGCATCTTGTCCAGCAGCACTGTCCTCCAGCATCATGCTGCTGTGTCTGCTCAGCTCTGACTCAGAAAGGAGAATGTCACCTACTGAGTCACTGATGTCCTCCGTCATCTTGGGTTTCACTGGAATTTTTTAATGCATGTGTAGAGACCAGAATCAACCCCAGCTGTTTTGTGAATGAGCCTAATGCAAGGCCAAAGCAGGGCCACGTGGCATCCACAACGGTCCCTTGCCCCAAAAGACCTCTGCAGCCTGAGCCATCCTTCTCTCACCACCCAGTTACCTTTTCTCTCATGGATCTGTTTTGTCTGACCTGAGCTACTTGCATTAATTTAGGCAGTGTGGAACATGTCACTGCTCAGTAATTCACTGAAGGCTGTGATCTGCTATCATTATTTCATTTCAGTGCCTCATCAGCTCCTGATGTGCTGTTTGATACATTAGTAATTTTTTTTTTTTTATGCATTTATCACTCTTAGGTGTCATACAAATGTTATGGGGACCACAGCTGGCTTGCAAACCAGGCAGCAGTGCTGAGGCTAAACTTCTTAAGCAGAGACTAGTGCAAGGTAGGACAGGTAGGATTTAATCTTAGCCAGAGGTTGCAACTGTAAGTATTAGGTTAGATAACAAAAAGGTCAGTACATTTGAGCTTGAGCCTATAGCCAAATGGCAAATCAACGAATATGTGCAGTGAGGGACCCTAGGGAATTTACGGATTCGTATACATTGGCTGCTTAAACCTGAAGCCACTATTGATTGTTAATGTAAATTCATTTGTATTAGAGTTTTGCACAGGAAGTATTATTTTCTAAAATACTAAATTCTAGTCATTTGGCCTAAAATCTCTCTCACTGTCAATGAATGCTAGATTCGGTGGATAATTACGCTAATTTATTTTCAATAAATTTCAAATTAAAATGATATACTGTGGAGAGACCTGATTGAAAATCTTGCTGTTCTGTTCCTCATTTGAAAACTTGTTTGCAATTAGTCAAGCTGTCAGATACCCAGGGAATGTGTTTATTTATTTATTTTTACTGAAGGGAGGGGGTGGGGAGGGAAGCGATTTCTGCTGCAACCATGCAGGAAAGCTTCTGGTAATCCTTTTTGTGCAGAAGAGATTTCAGAATAGAGGAATTGTAGCTCATCAGGAGATAGCTCTTATGTTTTGCTTTAGTATGTTGTTTTTCAGAGGTACTGGTGTAAATCACGGGTTATTTCATAGGTGCAAGGCCTAACAAAATAAATTAGATGCTTGAAAATAGGTGTGGTGTGTAGTCTTTAAATACTTGCTCCCCTCTTTCTCTTCCCAGATGGTGTACACAATGGATGGAGAGATTGAGGGGCCTTTGGGTGGCATGTAGAACACCTGACATGCTGCTGTCTGCATGCTTAGCAGTTGCTTGCAGCAGTCCAAGAGGGAACACCAGGTCTGTGAGTGTGCCTCAGCAGGCAGAAAGCACTGCCATCATCTTCTCAGTGCTCTCAGTTCCTGCTGACACTGAGCAGGGGTTTTGTGTTGTACGGTGGCCAGAGAAGCAGAGCAAGGTACTGCACTGCACTCCTTGCAAATAGCCTCTTGGTCATAACATTTATGCAGGAAGTTAGAAATTGAGAACCACCCATTTTTTACCCAGAGAGTGTTTGTCTGGGAAGGAAGCACTGTTCTTTTGTACCAGGCTGCACCTGAGAGGATGCACTGCAAGGGTGAGCAAGACTTTCACCTCATTGGCAAGAAACTCACTCAGGAGGCAGAAGGGGTCTCACTGCCTTTTGTTCCCTGTTGATACATAACTTCTAAAATACTTACTTTCATGCAAAAGCACAGAAGTAGTTCTGGGCAGAACATGGTGTTCCCTTCCTCTTACACATCACCTAACTGCAGAGTTACTTAATTGTTTCTTCTCTTTTCTTTTTTTTTTTTTTTTTTTTTTTTTTCTTTGGTCTTTCTCACATTATATCACACCTGGCCTTTCAGATGGATCACTCTATAGAAAGCTTTTGCATAGCAGTCTTGAGAAAAATTTAATATATTTTCAGAACAAAAAGGGATGTTTTAGGCTGTGGTTAAAAATAATAAAATAAAATAAAATAAAATAAAATAAAATACTGCCCTACTGGTTGAAAAGTTATCGCTCTGTGCTATCTGCTGCTGCCCTTAAAGTTACAGAAGACAGTGAATAGTTTGCAGTGGTTTCCAATCCATTTCAAGCCAGCAGGGTTAACTCAGATCAGCAATGTAGACACATAGATGCCTCCTCCTGTCAGGACTCCCTCCCAGAGCACCAGGTCCTATACCCCGCTATGGTAAAGGATACTACTTGATACAAGCAGTTTCTGTTCAGGAGATGAGATGAAAACATGTAAATGAACCATGCATACAAGTGAAAAGAAGGAAGGGAGAAGATGGACTGACAAACTGCAGAACTGTTAGGTACCACAACCTAGAGACAAGCAAATAGAAGAAAAGCCACGGGCTTCATTGTTCTAATGTCATTAATGAGAAAATGTTGAGATACCAATTGTAATTATTTTAAATTTGTGACAGCGTGGCCAAAAATTATCTAAGATTTAACAAGGAGACTATATAAGCTTGCTTAATCTTAGTACTAGAAATCATTTTTTTCTACTGCGTACCAACAGAAAAGGAGCTATAGATATGTTCCCTGGGAAAATCACTCCTCTGAAGGCAAGATATCCTTGTGAATTGCAGAATGAGCTCCTTAAAGCAAATGGGCCATTAGTGATTGAATTCAATCATCCAGACGATAGCTCTAGCTGGCATCGGGGCGAGTGCAGGATGACAGATTTCACTCTGTGTTATGGGCAGTCATCAAGAGCTCTCCAGAGACAGAGTAAAAAGAAGGTACTTGCTGGGTGAGCCTGAGGGATGGCTGCATCTTGCATAGGTACATGCGAAGCAGCTTGTACGCTAGCAGTTGTAATGCTGCAGCAAGTGTGCTGGTTTTCCTGCACAATACAGCAGCCACGTGGGACCTATATAAAAGCTGGCAGAAGGGAAGAGAGGAAGAAACAGCTTCCAGATTACCGTGTTTTTGCTGATTTTGCTGTTTTCTGAGCCCACTTGGAGCAGGTCACCTGTGTATGGGAAGAGACTGACCGCTGGTGTCACTGCGACCCGAGCTCTTCTTTCATGTCCTTGGTGCTTGGTCGATGTGTGCCTACAACATCGCCTACAGCAGCCTAACCCAGCTGCTGCTGTTACCCCCTGTAGCAGGAGATGGCTGCCGTCGTATTTCTATCTGCTGTTTTCCTTTTTTGTTTTGTTTTGGTTTGGTTTTGTCTACATAGTCTGGATTAATTGACACAGGTGAAAAATATCCTGTATGGTTTATTTTGATTTTAAGCCAGACCACCTAGCTTGCAGGGCTGAAAGGACAGAAGGTAATGCGAGAGCAGTGGCAACTGGTGGGACGCGTAGGGAAACAAAGCAGCTCCAGGCAGTGCCCTCCTACCTCCAGGTTATTTCATCGGCTCTGGATCAGTGACAGCCAGGTTATTTCATCTACCTGGAGACATGGATTGATGTGTTTTGGGGGATGTGCCGCAGGAGGAGAGAAACTTGATATTACTTACCTCTGTGACTGTTTCTGTGATAACCTGCTGCAGAATCAGGGTGGTGACTGATTAAAAAACATGATAATTTGAGAGATCTGCTGGACATCTGCAAAAATTCACATGGTTATCTGTGTCATAAGAGGGGAAGCTAACGTTACAAGAAGAGCATTAAATTAAAAACTGCTAGGAACCAAACCCACCCGCTACCTACACAGCAGACACACAGACACACGCAGACACTTGTTCTGCCTAAAGGGTAAACACAAGGCTCTCGTCTCTTGAAGGTGCGAATCTTAGAAGCAGTAACTGAGTGGAGGAGGTGCTGGGAAACCATCATATAGCCAGTACTGGCAGTACTAAATTCACGGTTTATAGCTGTGATGCTAACGCTGACATAGGTGGGCTATAAACATATTCCAAGCCTACCTTATCATATTGCTAACAGCTTCATGTTATCTGTTTTCTTCAGTTTGAATACACAAGCCAGCTGGCCTTCCTAGTCCACTCCCATGTCTTTTCTAATTTGACAGGGAGATGGTTCAATTAATTAAAAATATGATTTGCTGTAAAACATATAATTTTACCTCTATTGCTTGAGAATGTCCATTTAAATAGCCATAGGCATTTGGGGCCAGCAGATTTGCATAGGAAGCTCATGCAGGAAAAAGAATGAGCTGATCATAAAAAGATGCCATTTCGCCACAAAAAAACCTTCAGGTTTTATTTTCATGCAACAAATTGCTCTATGTGGACAATAACTGTCCCACGGATGTTGCTCTGCATTGTTCCTCACAGGCAGCCTCCCTTCCTAGCTATGACTGCAGAATGACAGTCATCAAGAAAGACCGACTTGGGCTTCCATGTCTTTGATTAGAAAGATCTTAAAGGATTGAGCTGGATCAATAGAGTCAGTTTTAATCAGGATGCAACAGTGAGTGACAAAAGCTGCCAGATTCTGGCTCAAGCAGAATACGAAAGGATCAGGAGCCAGTCTCAAAGGTGAGCAAAATATTGAATCTTTAGAAAACAGGGGTTTTGAGGGAAGTGGGAATGTCACCAGTAAGGCTTAGGAAAAGTCAAACAGCAGGAAAGCAGGCAGCACACAGACTGGGATCTGGACACACAAATGACAATAAAAGTGTTTCCCAATCTTCACTTTAGATGCTGAGTGTGTTACCAGTGCAATCAGTTGCACCTCAGTCTGGAGCCTTTTCTTGGTGTAGAGTGACTGCCTTCAGGTTATATTCATCTAAGGAGACAGAAACATTAGATAGTGCCAAAACATGAACTGAATTTTGATAAGCATTTGCTTTTAAAAGGTTACACAGAATTTGATTGCAATCAGCAGCTCAGGGTATACTATTCATTTTCAGACACCTTCCATATGCTTTGATATTTGGCTGTAGGTACATGCACAGTCAGAATTTTAGTAAGTAATTTAGATGCTCGTACACAACTTTTCAGAGCCTGATTTCAGTCCATCTCCTTGATTTAAGCCCACATATTTCACTATTCATTAACTCAATATTATAGTAATGCCAAAGCTTTGCCTTTTGGCGTATTTCTCTGGCTACCATGTGGCTTTTCTGATAGAAAATTCTTCCAACCCTTTGTAAAATATATGTTGAAATATTAACTCATGTTTCATTTTTGTCATGTTGAATCAGAATCTGTCACATGTGCACTTGGAATATTATTTCTTTTAACAAATAGTTTCATTTCTTTTAATGATAAAGCTATTATTCTACATGGCAGTATTGGGGTCTTATTTACTTAATATTCTGTATCCCTTAAAGTTCTGCCAAAATAAAGCTACACCTTTATTTGCCATTGTAACTAAGTATTTGAAAAATAGATCAGAGTTTGGGTGCTTGCCCCGATAAGAAAATAAATAGGTGATTATTGTAATTAAGCAAAAGGCAAATGCCTTCAAAGGGTTGGAAATGTTGCTATCTTACTTTACAAAATGGTTAGAGAAATCAAGCAACCTGATGGGCTCCCAGCCAAATGGTTATCGTATTATAACTGCATGGGTCAAATTGTTTGCCTAATCATTTTATATTCAAACACACACAGAATAAAAATTTTCCAGTTTTGTGGAAAATATAGTATCTTAAGTGTCTCAGAATAGTCAATATTTATGCTTTTCAATGGAATGGGTGTTACATTAAATATTTTGATATTTGGCTATGTGCATATATCTTTTTCCAGCTGCAGCTGTGATGCCTTAAAGAAGCTCCTACCGTTTAGCTTATTCTCAACTACTTATCACTGCCACTGTTTCGGAGATGGCAGCCTCAGACCTGCTGGTGGAGCTACTTGTGCAAATCTGTCCATTTCAGTCAAAGTAAACTAGGCTAACAAAGAAAGATCTAATATTTAAACAGAGACAAGTCTAGTGAGCTAGGTCATCTTGACAGAAAGAAGCAAGGCAACTGTATTGCAACTATACATTTGTTCTCATCTTGCCAAAAATTTCTGAACTAGAGTTGTCAGAGAGCCTGAAGATTCAAGCTTTGTGCATTTTTGTGGCTAGATATCAATTAATTTTAACCTTTTATATATATATATATATTTTTTCCCTGTTCATAAGGAAGAAAAGAATTTAAGAATAAGAAGCTTAACAGCATATTTAAGTGAAATAGGAAGAACCTTTTAGGATGGGGGAAAAAAAGGGTAGTGAACCAAGTTATGGAAGAACAGCAAATGGAAAAGGCTCATCATAAGCTTTATTCAATCAAATTACTCTCTGGTGCCAATAGTGAACAAGAGACAGTAGTAACAGGTATAAGTACAAGGTTATCTCAGGAATCTCAGTATCTGAGAAACAGGAGGGAGAGAAGGGGAATTAGCACCCATTCTTGCAAAAGATACGTTTTTGTCTCTGGAAAAAAAAAAAAAAGTCAAATGAAAAATCTATAGAAGGAAAAGTAGCATCAGTAAGAGTGCTTGCAGCCAGAGATATATTCAGGAAGTTAACAATGTGCAATGTCTGATATCACCTGCTTAAACTTTACAGAGAGGCTGCAGAAGCCTGCCTACGGGAGCTCACCACTGCTCAAGGCCCTGGGGTTCTTTTCAGCAATAATATGCTCTGAGTTTTCCCTCTAATTTTTCAAACAATAAGTATAGAGGGCAAAAAGGCAGCAAACAGCTGTTGTAGCATGGCAGGTGATAGATATATTTTTCTGATTCTGAATGATAATGGCAAAAGGCTAAATCCTGCTCTTGTTTACACGGGTGTGTATGTCCCATCACAGTCACTTTAGCATTATGAATAAAATGTAATTCTTCTCTTCCAAGTTAGCAAAATTTATTTTGTTTTGTTGACAAAACAGAATAGAGGTCAGCTGGGTTTAGGAAAGTGAGGGAAGAGGAGGCTGGGAAACAATAGTATGGGGTGTTGCTGAGTTTTAAAAGCAAAGCTATGAAAGAAGAATTGAAATCTGGGGTCTTTATCCTCCCTTCACCCGCCCTTGCTGCTCACACTCTTCCAGAATTCACAGATCTGCACCATGCACTTCATAGCATCTGCCTATAGACTTAAATCTGAGTCTTGGAAGAAATTCCATTCACTGCCCACCCTGCCACCATCTTCAGTGTTCAGCCAGCTCCAACTCCCACTAAAGTATTGAAAAGGCACAGATCTGGATTCACTCATGATTTAGAATGGAAAAAGGGTGGCCTGTGCCTAATAAAACCTCCTGAGATATTGCAAATCTAGCAGAATTTCTTTGAATTTCTCATTCTCTACATGTAAGCAGCAAGTCTAAGAAAGAGTTTGGGACTGGTTGTTCAGGAGACATCTGGCCAGGGCAAAGTAGTGTTTGCTCTCGTGAGACCCCACCTGGTGTACTAAATTCAGCTTTGGGGCCCCAGCACAAGAAGGATATGGAAGTATTAGAACGAGTCCAGAGGAGGGCCACAAAGATGATCATATGGCTGGAGCACCTCTCCTACGAAGACAGACTGAGGGATTTAGGTTTGTTCAGCCTGGAGAAGAGAAGGCTCTGGGGAGACCTTATAGCAGCCTTCCAGTACCTAAAGGGGGCCTACAGGAAAGCTGGGGAGGGACTCTCTCAGGGAATGTAGTGACAGCACAGGCAGTAATGGTTTTAAACAAATAGAGGAGATTTAGATTAGATATTCAGAAAAAAAATCTTTCCACTGAGGGTGGTGACGCACTGGCACAGGTTGCCCAGAGAAGCTGGGAGGTGTTGCTGCCCATGGCAGGGAGTTTGGAACTAGATGGTCTTTAAGGTCCTTTCCAACCCAAACCATTCTATGATTCTATGATTCTAAAAGTACTAAAAGTAAATAAGGAACGGATCACATAGATTAAAAAAAAAAAAGAAAAAAGCATGGGTGAGTGGGTTGGGTTTCTAATGCCTTTTATGACTAGTTTCTAATAGAAATGGCTTGTGATCCATTGGAGAAGGTAAGGCATTTGTTCAGGCACATTTATATCTTAATAATTAAAAATATAACACTTATTTACTAGACTCTGTTACTAAAGGTAACAGAGAACATTTAACCTGAAATTTCACACGCTTAAGAAATGAAGATGGAGAATTTTAAATGGATTTGCGGAAGGAAAAGTAGGAAACACTGTGGTTTTATCATAACTTTTGCAATTTTGAGATTGATGAAAAGGAGAAGGAGAAGGAGGAGAAGGAGAAGGAGAAGGAGAAGGAGAAGGAGAAGGAGAAGGAGAAGGAGAAGGAGAAAGAGAAGGAGAAGAAGGAGAAGGAGAAGGAGAAGGAGAAGGAGAAGGAGAAGGAGAAGGAGAAGGAGAAGGAGAAGGAGAAGGAGAAGGAGAAGGAGAAGGAAGAACTATCTAACAAGTGTGAGAGGTCTTGCTCATTATGAACAGTTCTGGAAAATACAGAGTGAATCCCTGAATCTTGTTTTCAACCAACCTCCCCTGACTTTCACAGACCCATAACATGTTCTATGCTACTATTCTTACTTTCCTGAGAAAGACATACTGGAAGACATATTCTCCAGTTGGATTATTTGTGTCCAATTCACTTTTCTTAAATGTCATATTTGAGAGTAAGCCACAGTTTACTGATTAGGAACAATTGAATTAATTAAAATTTGAAACATGATTAGGCCATAACTGAAGGTAGACAACCACGTATGAATAATTTCACTTCTTCCACCCCAACCAATTCCAAAAATATCTATAAAAAGCAACTAAAAGTTCTTGAACAATCTTTACCTTGACATTCCCAGCCTGACATTCTGTTTAGTATTCACCTACCATGTTCTACCCATGTCAATCCTTGACATTGATTTGAGCCATTTTCACTGAAGTACAGGTTGAAATATCTTACCAATTTAATGCTTTTTCTTGTGTTTCTAAGTCAAGAATGTAGACTCATTTCTTAGATTAATATGAAGGCAGTTTATCCTTGTCTCATATCCCTGAAGGGAGAAACGATAGCATGGTCCACATGGATGCCAGGAAATCTGAGTTTAGGATATGGGGTATAAGAAGGGGCTAGCAGCTGGACCATGACTTTCAGCTTCCAGAAGAGGGATGCAAATAAAGGATCTGCACCTACATGGTTATATAATCTTAGCTAGGAGCAGTGCCTTGGGTTTGGAAATCTAAAGCAGACAAGCAAATTGGACAACAAAGTCAGTATTATTCAAACTGGGGAAAACAAGCACTAACAGAAGAGGCAAAGCAAAGAAATCCAGTGTCCTGAGAAAGGCCACTTAACTGATTAATTATAAGCAACTTTAGGATAGTTCCTTGTAATTATAACTATTATGTCATTAGATGTTATTATAAATTTGATATTGCATTAGGTCTTTTATATGATGTTTTATTGCTATTGCAATAAACATGTGCTTTATAAATCTTTATACGTTTATCAAGTTCTCTCACATGTGAGAGATTGGATGGAAGATGTTAGGCAGCTACTGAGTAAGGAATTGCAGCCAGGGTGGGAGCTATTGAGCCTGGGAGTAAGGAAGGAAGGAACAATGGGAGGGTGAAACCAAGGGAGGCAATCATGTTACTTACTGCAAGAACTGTAAACATTGGGATCTTACTGTAAATGGGGAATGTACACACAAATAGCTGCAGTAGAGCACACCACTGCAAGACCCTGTGGGTGAAATTGTAGTTCTTTTGAAATCAGCTTGAAATTTGCCTTTGAATTCAATGTAAGGTCAGCAAGAAGGTCTCCCTTTCTTATCAATTTTAGTTTATTTGCCTGCTAAAAGAGAAAACGTGTTGCTAGGTTTTGTATTTCTCTTTTTATATGTTCACGTAAATTATTAAAAGAAACAACGAAAATTTTAATTGCAAGCACATAAAGCTGCTGAGTGGCTGGCTATTCACCTATCACACCATTTACAAAAGCTAAGCACTGAAAAGCAGGGAAATAAATAGCCAGTGATATAATAAATCCTTACATTTTGCCCATCATAAACAAATGCATTACTTTTATGAAGTGCAAAGACATTAATTCTACATTGCACAGCAATTACTTTATCTCATGAACAATAGGCTTTTAATATACAAATATGATTTTGCCATCTGTTATTTTTAAGTAACAGTATTGAAAAGGGAGTCTCCATGAGTAAGCTTTGGTTAAATAATTTAATTCTTTCAGAATGATTTTGAATATATAATTAACAGGAAAACCTTGATCACAGAATGGGTTGGGTCCTTGGTAAGAGCAGTTAGAAACAGGATGTTTTGACTGGGAATCACTTTTTGTCACTTATACTTTCCCTTTTTACCTACAAGTTTTACAGAAATAAAATAAGCTAATCTTGGAGTATGAGACAGTTTGCTTCATAAGATTATTGACATTTGCTCTGTTTTTCCTTTTGTCTGAGCCAAGAATTTTGATACCTCAAAGTTATATTAAAGCATAACTGTGTCTTAAGGATGACTGTGTCTGTAATGCTGTGATTACCTGTAAGACCTCCCACATTTTTTCTTATTTGTCTGACAAAAATCTCTCTCCTAACAGAAAAAAGAAAATTATGCAAAATCTTAACTGTCACTTAAATCTAAGTTTCTCATTTTTGTGGTTACTAATGTGAACAGAATGTTGTGTTGTTTGAATAAATCCTTAGAGACTGAGATAAAATGCTTCCAAACGGATATGCATTGTTCCTGTTAATCTCGATGGCATGTAACTCTGATATGAAGTAAATTGGGTACTGCTGTTTAGCCTTTCTTAAATAAGAACAAAGTTAAAATGTGTCTATCAACTAAATTGATAGACATAAAATGAAAAATGAACAAACGAAGGACACAATTATGCTACTACTTGTGGAATTTATCTACACATCTTTAGCACACAAGAGGACTAAGGAACAAAAAAAGATTAAAATACTAGGTACACATATAAAAATAAAGAGAAAATTCTCCACTGACACAAATGTGAGAGACAGAAAAAAAAATCCATAATTATCCAGTAGAAGGGTTTTAATTTATTTCTCAAATTCCTCTGATTCTTGAAGTATTAGCTAGGATCAATACAAGTTTCATAGATGACAACACCTGTATTTGAAAATTTAAACTCTGCTTTTAAAGAGTAAGAAACTTAAAGGAAATGGAATTTAAACTATCCCTGAGTTTAAGTCCCAAGCAATTCTGATGACAGCCTCTACCAAAATTATTCAGCTGAAGGATGAACAAGTATTTTCATAAAACTGAAGAAGCTTCGCTCTGTTTAAAGTGGAATTTACTTTGCAAGCCTGGCTACATAAATGTTGTCCAGAAATGTTTTAATTTTTTTTTTGTATGTCAAGAATTTTTATTGAAAAGTTATTGACCTCCTCAATAAGAAAAAATTGTATCTTCTTTTGCAAAATGGTAAAATTATAGAACTTTTGTCAAAATCAATGTGAAAAAGTTCCAGAGTAAAAAAAAAAAAAGGAATCTTAATAATTAATTTATTCAAACATAATTGGTGATATAATAAATTTATCATGGCAAGGATGTCTTTATGCAATTGAGAGCTCAATTACAATTCAGAATCTCTATTTGACACTACAATTTAGTAATTTATTAAATAAAACAAAAACAAACAAACCACAACACCCCCCCTCTTCCCACAACAACACAACTGTATAGTGAAGTAATTTACTGTAATTAAAGGGCAAAATTATCTTCTGGAACATGATGTTCACTACATTCAACCATTTAAAAATATTCAAAGTGTCATACATCATTCCATCCATCATGTATTTTCAGTAATCTGGAGAATTAAAAGATTAATCTGGCACTCCTTTTTTTTTTTTTTAATTTTAATGCACATTTTTTGTAGTCTTCCCCCCCCCCCCCCCCCCCCCCCCCCCTTTTTTTTTTTTCTTGATAAAGTGCTACAACCACAACTAGGGCTTCGGATGGTCTACATATTTGTATAATGTAAAAATATTTCACAAGGTGAATAACAGTCCTGGGACTACCAGAAGGCCATAACATCTATGGCTTTCCAGAGCATATGGAAGCTATAATCCTTCATCTTTGACCTCTACCCTTTTGATTGATATTTCATTAATGCAATCGGACTTGTATGGAGGTGTATTTTATATTACAAATGTATCATTTAGCATAATTCTAAATGACAGTATACCATTACATATCCATGTCTGATGTATAGAAATGTAGAGGACTTATTCATTTTGTGAAGACTTCAGGGACATGGATAACAATATTGAGCTTGCCTGCAGACAGCTTTTGGACATCCACCTCTAATGAAATTCAACATGCTGAATTAAGTGTTCAGTTCCTCAAGACTGAAACAATTCTGTTCTCTACACCCAATGAAAGTGTCAAAGAGAGGGGCCTCTAAATCTGGTTGTAGGAACAAGTATCTGAAATCATCTTTTGGATGTGAACATCCATCACAGACCATTAACCTCTTGTTTTCTTTGAAAATGGTGAAAGTCTCATCACTTACCTTTTACATAATAATTTGAAATGAATACATTTGCCTTAAAAATGGAAACATATGTTTAATTCCCACCTTAATGGGCAACTGGGTACAAGCCTTCAACTACTACCTTGCAAGTGAGGACTCTACCTCAAACTGAACTATGGGAGGAATATAGGAAATTCCTGCACCTTCCTATTGACACAGTTCTTCAAGAATGTGAAAAAACCTGTCCATAAAGAAAATAGAAAAGTCCCTGACTGTCTTTACTTAATGCTTCCATGATATTTTCAAGATTTTTGTTGTTGTTATTATATAGCTGTTTATATTCTCATAAAATATTTTAGGGAACCATGCAAAAACCTTTATTTCTGAGTGCTCCCATTATTTGGCTACAGAAACAAGCTTATTTAATAACTCCTAACTAGCATTTTGAATGCAAAGCAATTGTTCCAGCTAGAGTAATGGATGCTTACATAAGTCATTTGTTGCTACCTAAAGAAGCTCAAGATGAAAATTAAAAGGTTTCGTAGTCTCTCAATACCAAATTCTCACGGACAACCACCAGCTGGAAACAATCTCTCCACCTCCCTCCTTTTTTTTTTTTTTCCTTTTCCTTTTCCTTTTTTTTTTTTTTTTTTTTTTTTTCCTGGATGTCTCAAGAAAGTCTTTCTACGTGCACTTTATTTTTTTTTTCTGGACGTCTAATTGTCTTCCTGCTGAACTGGAAATAACTTAGACTATATAAATACATTATTGAATCAAAGCATTTAACTTCCAGACACAGCAGCACTGTTTGACATTAGGTCTAAAAGTCTGTTTCTGGGACCACCCCCAAAATCCTTTTCTTCCCTTAGTCTTATGTTCTGGTTACTCCAAATCCAAAAGCAGAGTCTCCAGTGATGTTAGGTTATTGCACATGATTTGGAAAACAGTCTCAGAGCCTGCAGAATTCAAGGTGACTGTATAAGCCTGAAAGCATTGTGAAAGGGAGAAACAGTCATGCTTTTGAAGATCTGTCACAGAACTAAAACATCTCACTCCACAGGTGCATATACTGCACACCGTAGCTTGTGTTTCAAGTTGGTCATTTTTTGCAGATGGTTTAACAACCCCCAGGGTGTTAATAATTCCACCTAGCACTCAAAGAATTGGGGTGAGATTTAATATTCTGCCTTGCTCATTTAAAATTGGTGCCCTGCTATTTCCTAGATTTGGTTCTACTTTTTTCCCCATTAACCCTTTGTATATATTGAAGTGTGTTACTGATATTAGTGATCCTGTGCCAGAGGATTCTCCACTGGCAAAACCACTCAAAAATGAATGGAAGCTATTTCCCTCATATAGAATGTTTTTAAATAGTAACCATATTGATTATCATAGTTTCAGGTTTGATAGGATAAGACAAAAGAAGAAGAACAGACATTAACAATCTGGATGAGGGGATAGAGGGCACCCTTGGTAAATTTGCAGATGACACAAAGCTGTGGGGAGCGTCTGATTCCCCAGAGGTCCTTGCTGCCATCCAGAGGGATCTCAGCAGTCTGGAGAGATGAGCTGATAAGAATCTCATGAAGCTGGACAAGGAGAAGTGCCCAGTCCTGCCCCTGGGGAGAAACAATCCCAGGCAACCCCCAGGACATGCTGGGGCCCACCCAGCTGGGAAGCAGCTCTGCGTTGGAGGACCTGGGGGTCCTGGTAGGTGCCGAGTTGACCAAGAGCCAGCAATGGGCCCTTGCTGCCAAGAGAGCTAATGATATTCTTGCCTGCATTAGGCACAGTTTCACTAGCAGGTCAAAGGAGGTGATCCTTCCCAGTATTGGTGGGACTGCACCTGGAGTGCTGTGTCCAGCTCTGGGCTCTCCAGTCCAAGAGAGACCTGGACATACTGCAGAGAACCCAGCGGAGGGCCACCAAGATGATCAGGGGACTGGAGCACCTCTGCTTTGGGGAGAGGCTGAGGGAGCTGGGACTGTTCAGCCTGGAGAAGAGGAGGCTCAGTGAGGTTCTTATCAATGTCTATAAATACCTGAAGAGAGTGTAACTCTGTGCTGTGAGGGTGACAGGGCACTGGGCAACCTGTGCCCAGATAGGTTGTGGCGTCTCCCTCCCTGGAGATCTTCAAAAGGCACCTGGACATGGTCCTGGGCAAGCAGCTTTATGTGTCCCTGCTTGAGCAGGGGGTTCGACCAGATGGCCTCCAGAGGTCCCTCCCAACATTAACCATTCTGTGATTCTGTGAAAAATTGATATTTGTTGTTTTACATGTTTGTTTTCAAAATATTCTGATCATCCCAGACATATCAGTAATTTTGATTAATTGATTTCTTTGCTTCTGAATTTCCCGTTGTAAGCTCTTCGCTAGGTAAAATGTCTGGTTCTAGAATCAAATGTATTTTTGAAGACAACCAGAATATGAAACCAACATTTCTTTGTTCTCTGTTTAGGTCCTTACTCTCCCTCCCCCTTTTCCACTTGGATAATTGCAACAGTTGTAAGGGTGATGGAATCTTCCAAGGATTCCTAGGAGCTCTCTGGGCTTCAAAGCATTCTCCTTAGATTAGCAATTAACACACATTCCTTTCTGGGCATCAAGAACTTTCATTTGTTTTCATGGCTTTGGGAGAAAACAATCCATGTGCTAGGGCCATAGAGATGAAGCATAAAGAACATCATATATTCTTTCCTCCCCTCCTTAAAATTTCTCATATTTCCACAAATTAGTTTCTTTTCATGCCCCTAATGCCAAACCAACAATTTCTGTCTGTCTTTAGGACTTCATCCATCTGGAGGTGTGGATAATTTGGGATAGCATAGGCGTCTTCATCTAAAGAAAAAAAACTCCACATGTTTTAGATGATATACATCTGAAAGAATTCATTTACTGAGGATCCCAAGACTTCACAGTACTTCCATTCTTCAACCAACTTAAAGTAGAAAAGCTTAGTTAGACCAGCAGCCCAGCAGAACACAAAAAACACAGTGCTGATCTTTTCCAGGTGCATGAGATTATGACAGTGGCTGACATAGGTGAAGATCTTAGCTCTAGATATTCTGTGTTGGTCAGAACCATGTAATATGACTGATATTCTTCTCCTGACGTGATTGTGTGCCACAGTCCTCCTACAGGTGAACTCAGTAATTTAACTGTAGAAATTTTAGTACTGAAGGTGGTTCATCCTGGTTTGGTAATGATAGATGTTAAAATCATAGGTACTCTCTGACCTAATTCATAAAAACTCCTTCCAGGAGGTTATGACACCAGAACTCAGCTGGTGGGGCAACGCGAAGTCAGACCTGCTTAAGCTTGGATCCAGAAAGAAGATGCCTTTGTGTCTTGGGACAAAAGCCATGTCAGGGTAGGGGGTTGCCTTATAGCCCTGCCTGAGCTCTCCTGTGGAAGAGGCTGATTTCCCTTTTCAGCAAGAACTGATGATCATACAACTTTCTTTGCCCTGGCAATGCGTACTTAGCTATATAAGCATTTGCTGTTGAAATTTGATACTTTTTCAACAAAGGGAAACCCCAAACACCAAGTGGAGAGGAAAGCTGGTGACAGTATCCTATGAGATCAATCAATGTATATCTGTATCTATCCATTTTTTTTTTTTTCTTCTGTGACCTGTCAGCTGCTGGCAACTTCCTCTTCTAGGAGTGCTAACATTCCAGTTTTCTCCCTGTCAGGGTTAACAGCATGCCTGCTAGCAGTTTTTGCTGTTTCACATGTGCTATCTGCCTTATCCCTCTCAAGTTGCTCAGCTGGTTAGCAGTTTTGCGAGACCCAGTGTAGACACTGTGTGCCAGCGTGCTCCTGTATTTTGCCCAGATGGTCTTAAAATAAAATTGCCTTTCCCTTGCCCCTCGACTACAGGGTGCATGAAGGCACTGAGGCCAGAGAGCACGGGTGCCAGGGTGGGTGCTGCTCACCTCGGAGGGATGCGCGGGGATGCAGGGCCCGTCGCTGTAGGGGGAGCGTCCCTGCCAGGCTGGGGCTCTGCCCTCTGGTTTCAGGCTCCTTGTCACTTCCAATGACTTCTTTTTCAGCTCTTTCTGTGTCTGAGGAGGATGGCCTGCAGGTGGCCCAGTAGCTAGCTGTCTCCGGAGCTGCTGGGGAGCTGCGTGTGTGTGTGACCTGAATTGCAGCGCCTGGGCTGAAGACCCTGCTTTACATGCAGCGTGCGTAAGCAAGAGGTACAGAGCAGCCCTGCTGATATGGCTGTTGTATAGCAGTTATTGCTTCAACACATTTAGACACAGCACCTCTGTAATTTGTCTCGACGTGATATCATCTTTTGTCTCAGCAAACTGACCCTTTTATCTGTCTTAGTTCTGCTTTCTTTAGCTCCCCCAGTTTCTTGCCAGCAGTGACAATGGACAACAGCAGAGGAGGAAAAAATAGAATATTCAGATGGTGACAGCAGAAATAATAACTGACTTCAAAGTTATTCATGGTTTTGAGGTGTTTATGGATTTCATCTTTTTTTTTTTTTTTTAGTTCAGTTTTTGTTTGTTTTTAATTGAAGCATGTGTAGCACATATGAGAAATGCTGCATGTACTACACGACTGTTCTCATTTAGCTATTTGAAAACTACAGTGAATCTCACCTGTGAAATGACATGTAAAGGGTACGTTACAGCTCCTTTTTAAAGCCATACTTTACATACTGGCTTCACTTTTAAATATTTGTGTTTATTACATGTTTCTCCACATAGATGTATGCAAAATGAGATAGAGTAAATATTGTTTTTAATTCTCCTAATTGTCTTTGTGAGCTAATCATTCCGTTGCACTCGTAGCTAAAATGTTGGGGCTGATGTAGTCTTCGCCTTCTGTAAGGGAATTTGCTATCCCTTTCTGCTCACGCCCTGCTCAAGCACTTCTTACACTTTCCCAACAGAGGAGTCACTGGAGAGTGGTAGAGATGGACTCTCATGCTGAAGAACTTCACTTCTGCAGTATGGACTGTCTATTTTGGTCAGGACAATGCAAACGGTGCAGAATGAGATAACTGATGTTGTCTCTGTTTCCCTCTCCTGTTGATCCTGAGACATTCTGTGGGAAAGGAGGGGGGTTCAAAAAAACCATAGTGACCAGACCTTCACAGTAACAATTGCAGAGTTTTATTTAACAAGTAAATCATGTAACACAGTAAGTAGAGAAAAAACAATGGTTATTTTAGTCAATAAACAGAATTTTTCACTGTATACAAATTAATTGGATATAAACAATCAACATTATCTCTGCTGAGCAAAGGCAAAAATTATCTTTATTGGCTACTTGCCAGCCAAGCTGCTGCATTTTACCCAAATAAAGTCCTATATTTCTGTGTTGTACCTCTGACGTTTCCTAATCCTGTAACTTTCACGTAGTATAATGTTAAATTGACCTAAACTGCCTATAATAGTAACTCACATATGCTAAACTGCTATTCATATTCTTACCCTATTGTATCTCTTATGTTTATCATATGTGGCTTCCTATATTGTTGTAAATTAAATAGTATGCCTAGACCCACTAAAAGGGTTAGGATTAAATGATAGGTCTATGCCATTCCATAAAGAAGATTTTAGGATTTAGGGTGGAGAGTGACTCTGAAAAATAATAACGATATTGCAGATATTACCACTTCTTTGTTTATTTATTTATTTTTTTATATCTCACTGTAAATTGGTAGTTTGCAAGTACATTTTTTTTAAATGGTGCCAGGGGCTCCTGTGGCACATTCTTCCTCGTTTTTTATCAAGGATTTATGAGACAGGTCAGAAGGTTACAACAGTGTCAAGGGGATTGTTTTGAAGATTTTCAATGGGCTTTTTTTTCTATCAGCTGTTCTCCAATAAACTAGAGACTAAAAGTATTATGACAATGGCTCAAATAAACAGGAGTTCTGTGATAAAAAAGTGTTATGAATACTAACTATATCACGTGAAACTGTTAAAGGTGAATATTTACAAATATTTATTTTAGGTGCCTGGGGGAGAGCCTTGTTCTTGATCTGTTCTTTTCCATTGTATCAGAGGAATATGATTTTTTGTAGCTAAGTTTAAGCAGTGTTTTGAAGCCCATTTTCCAGTCAGGGGATGAAATTCTGATTGCAGCTAGGCAATGTTGTGCTGGGTCATGTGATTTTTAGAGTCTAAAGTTACACTGTTGTGCAAAACACGGAAAAATAACATAAACTGGTATAAAAACCGTAATTTATATCCCAGAAAAGCTGCATAGTCAAAGAAAAAAATAATAATAAATTCAGATTTAAATGCAGCTTAATTTCATGTATGACGATTTGCTTGTGTCTGGGAAACTGAGGCTGATGGAGCAGAATACGGTGTTTGGGGATGAGAAAGCCTGCCTGAGCAGCAGAAGCAAGTGGGTCACGGGCAGGCAGAGTTCAATAAACAACAGCATATGTGCCCCGCAGTGTCTCTTGCCATTCCCTCAAGCAGAGTCTGGCTAGCCAACCTTCCTGGCTTGGGAGCAAGCTCTTCTGACCTTTATCAGAGCAGAAAGCTGCTGACATCGAGGACCTTGGGGGCTGTGGAGGTGCCCTCCCTTGCCTATTTTTGGCACAGATAAATGGGGGAGGCAGTGGGGACAATGTGTATCACCATAGCCTGTGCTGTGCAAGATGAAGGGAAAGGAGTGTTTTGCTTTTTTTTTTTTTTTTTCCTATTCTCTCCAAATCTGCTTCTGCTGTTTGGTGGCTTTTGGACGGATTTAGCTGTGTTTTATTTATTTATTTATTTATTTATTTATTTATTTTTTCCAAAGAGCAACTATCCCAAGGGAAGTCCAGCTGCCTGCTGAGCTGGGGAGGAGCAAAAGTGCTGGCATCACCAATCCTCAGGCTCCTGTCCTGGCTGTGACAAGCATTTCCATACCCCTCTCATGGCTATATCACGGAAATCTCTAAGACTGGTGTATAAAACTGTGTTCTGCCACCATGTATTATAGCATGTGTGCATATATAGATTTGAAATGTGTACAGGATCACAGTGGAGATAATTTCTTGAACAGAATACCGGGTGTAAGGTACATAATAAATGCAATTTCTGCTGTAACTGTGATTTTTTCCAAAAGTATGTGAATATATTCATGAATGTACATTTAGTTAAACCTGTACTGACCTTTTATGGGCATATTTAAACAAAATTATGACTGTCTCATTTTTTTCTTAATTCAATTATGAATAAGCATGTGGATTTTCAAAGGCGGAGAAACCACTGGATCCTTCAGTTCTCCACACAGCAGAAGCCTGGGAAATTCAGCCAAATATTCCCATATCCAGACTAAAAGTAGAGTGTATCTTTGAGGTAGATACCTTATTCAAAATTTTCAAGTGGTATAGATCCATTGTATCCCTTGCTTACTTTGAAAATTGTAAAAGGGACTTACATTTGCATTCTGGCGTTACCCAGTCGCCTGTTAGATGTTCTCATGATGTGTGGTAGAAAATCCTGCTTCTCTTCACTCTCTCACAGGTTTCAATTAAATCTTTGTAAGCCAGTTATAAACCAGTTTAATGTAATTGACTAACGTGTTTTAGTTGAAATGGTTCTAGTGTGTCTAATTACTGGGTGCAGCTCAGTTCAAAGAATCTAGATCACCAGCCTTGCCATGCTGATGTTTTTTTGGTTGGTGAAAGCCAGAAGAGCTCAGCCCCATGCTCTCTGAGGATGGCAGTGCCTGATGCCCTTCTGGGTTATCTGCCTTTGGCTGCCCCAGCTGGGAAGGGTTTTCACCAGAGGTTGAGGGGAGGTGTGTGCCCTCCTCAGAGCTTGGGCAAAGCACAAGCAGACAAAGAGTTACTATAACTGAAGTGCTGTAACTCATTAGCTGCCATAATTCAATTTACTATCTGAATTCTCCTAAAGTCCCCCCCCGGGAAAAGGTATGTTTTTAACCATGCTGCAGTCTGTTGGTAGCCATGCAGATTGTAATTTAATATCCATCAATTGCCTGGTGTTAGGTTTCTCACTTGCAATTACTTAGACTGGATGAAATGTGTCAAAATGAATAGTGCCTTGTCTATATGGAGATTATAGGATGTTAAAAATATATTTTTGTCTTGGCAAGGCAAAGGTTAAGTTTAATTTATAAAATATTTTGCTTTAACAAAGTCTGTGCGTAGAGAAGACCTGTGCAGAGTTGTTCAGTGCTAATATAGATAGAGGAGTGTTTTTGTCAGATCTGCAGACAGCGAGTGAAATGTCACTACTGGAACGGTGTGAATGTTTTTTATCCATAAAAAAACAACAACATCTAAAATGAAATGAAACCTACAAATGAATAAATGAGTGCTAAGAACGAGACCTTTTGATCTGTGGAGTTTTTTATGGTTCAGTCCTCAACTATTTTTAATTTTCTCCCTGCTGGAGATCACGTCGCCATCACAGAGTTGGCAGAAGTGATCGTGTGTCCACACTTCAGCTGCTACAGGCAAAGTCTCATGGCATAACCCTGATTCCTCTTCAACTCCCTGTGCAAGCAAGGCTGTTGGCGTTGGACACTGACACGTATTCCTTTTCTGCTTGCTCTGCTGTGGGAGAGGTAACCTCTGCAAAAGGTGAAACACACAGCTGTGTAATAGCTGCAGGAGCCGCCAGAGTTCATCTGGCAAAACCTTTCTTTCCTGTCTCCTGAAGAGGATTTTCTGCAAGGGAAGGATATATATATATATATATATATATATATATATGTGTGTGTATATATATATATATATATAAATCACTATTTATTTACGTTATGTATATGTTCAGAAAAAAAAAAAAGAAACTGAAATAATTTTACAAATATACATCTTGGAGACTGTATAACTCCTCCTTGCCTCCACCTCTACCACAAGCCAAATATACAATTTGAACACAATCAAACATTATCATTTTAGTTATCACGATTAGTGGTCAGGCATCCATTGCCTTCTGCTTTCTTAGAAAAAGTAGATGGGTGCAATTTAATTCCTGACTTTTTCTGGCATTTTTTTTTCAAACTTTATTTAATGCTTCATTCTGATGCTGTGTAGAAACTCTCAGTCTCACATCAGAGCACTATTATTCCTACCGTGATACTTGGACTATGATAGAAGCTCGTTTTATCCTCTCTTATTCCCTCTGATGCTTTCTGCCTCACTCCTTCCCCTTAGACATGTTCCACTTCACCCCCGCATGCCCCTCTCCAGATCCCTCAGCTTTCCTAGTTTGGCTGCTAGTATTTCTCTTGTACTTTTGCATCCTAGTGATGTGTGGTTCTTAACATTCAATGCACCCCAGGTTTGGTGTCTCCCACCTTAGATCGAATGCTGCTCCTCTTTCACAGATAAGGCCTGGGGAGGAGAAGAGATCTAACAAGGCAATGTTTTTAATTCCTACCTCTCCAATATCAACCTGCCAATCTCTCAGTGGCATTGAGCTGCATTGGCTTGCAGCCTGCCAGTGAGCAGGCTTTGTGCAGCAGGGTGGTGGGACCACCAAGCAACGCCCTCAGGGGCAGCCCAGCAGTGCCAGCAATGGCAGCGCTGCTAAAATCTTACTTTTCTCAGGCTAGGAGAAGAAGGGATGCATTAGGACATGCAGTAGGGAGGAAAAGGAGCTGTTCACTTTCTAATAGATGTGATTTGCTTTCACAATTTTTTATAAAGCTTTGTTTGGGGATTTCTTTTGTCACTTTGATAATAACTGAACATCTGTATATTTTTTATCTTCCAATTCATATGCAGATATGCTTGCAGTAGAGAGGTCTAATGCTGATAAAATCCCAGAAACTGGAGTCCTTGAAGCTTTAGCATTTCATTCATTGTTAGCTCAAGATATTTGTTAATGGTGTCAGCACTCTGACATTTTTCTTTTTCCAGGATGTTGATTTACAATTTAACGTATGAGCAGGGATGTGGCAGGTAGCAGAGAGAGGGAGGAGGGAAAGGTGTTTCCTGCCTTAAGGAGTACAAGTTGCCTTCTGTGGGGCTGGATTTTTCACTCTTCTTAAAATTACAACCCTCTTCAGATGTCTCAAAATCGAAAGGCTACCAAAGGAACTATAAGCCCTTTGTTTTTCTTGGTTTTTAATTAGGTGAAATTGCACTTAGCCTTTTCCAGCCTGGGAGACTTCTGATGGTTTCCTTTGCACATCTCTTTGTCTAAATGGCAAGTGTCTGGTATTACTGCTACCAAGTGGAATGAGAAAGACTTCTGGCAGCAATCTGTTTGTCCCTGAGGACCTGCAGCATTTCCATGTCACCCTCCTCGTCAAAGCAGGAGTGAGTATGACACTAATGGCATAGACACAGACACAGACACAGATTTCTAGGTTGGAAGAGACCTCAAGATCATCGAGTCCAACCTCCGACCTAACACTAAGCACTCCACTAAACCATATCGCTAAGCTCTACATCTAAACGTCTTTTAAAGACCTCCAGGGATGGTGACTCCACCACCTCCCTGGGCAGCCCGTTCCAATGCTTAATAACCCTTTCGGTAAAGAAGTACTTCCTAACATCCAACCTAAAACTCCCCTGTCGCAACTTTCACCCATTCCCCCTCGTCCTGTCACCAGGCACGTGGGAGAACAGACCAATCCCCACCTCACTACAGCCTCCTTTAAGGTAACTGTAGAGAGCGATAAGGTCGCCCCTGAGCCTCCTCTTCTCCAGGCTGAACAAGCCCAGCTCCCTCAGCCGCTCCTCGTAAGACTTGTTCTCCAGACCCCTCACCAGCTTGGTCGCCCTTCTCTGGACTGATAGATCTTTCCTTGCATCAGCATAGTGGCTGGCACTGCTTGATACAGGAGAAGGTATCAAAGTCACCCCATGGAATCATTTACTTAAAGAGAAAATTTCTTCTTAACTCCTGTCAGTAAGTGATAGCCTGAAGTGATGATACCCATATCTCCCTGAGACAGGTGGACACGGTCCACAACGTGGGAAGCCACTTCTGCTTTCTCCACGCTTGATCTTCCCATCTCCTTCCACAGGAAACCTAGGTAAATAATCTTTTTGTTATCAGTTTTACCTTTACTTTCAGCAGGTGGTATGTTGCCATGTTCCTCTCCACTGTCAGAGTCATGTAGCACTCTTGGCTAACCACTATATATTTTTATATAGGTCATTTTTAATATCTTCCAACACTGTTTTCCTAACCATGAGGAAAGTTAACATTATGTCATCACTTCTGCAGTCATATTTTTACCCAGCCATTCATGGACCTTTTGCATCAGGAAGGGTTAAGCTAATCTGGTGTGTTACTCTGTTCGCAATTAATTCCCAATGACTGATGTTCTTTTTGGTTTGTAGTGCCACACATCTGTCAGTGCTAGATTTTATCTGCCACTGTGCTTCCCATTTGTCTACTGGTGGGGTTCTTTATAGGCACTTCCAGCCTCTATTATCCTCATAGCTTTGTGTCAAATACAAATATTGCTGTTAATTGCTATTTGCATTACAAGAGCGATTACCTTTTGCTGTTCTTTAATTCCTGATTTATTTATGAATATTTTCAACACTGACTTAGCATAAAGGCTTTGCCAAGGTAAAAACTATTTGTTTTGTTACTTAGCCAGTGTCTAACCTATAACAGTTCTTAGCCGCTTGCCCAATGACTACCCAATTTTCTTATTAGTCTCTATGAGGGATTTGTCATAGGCTTGGAATTCCCAGTAAAAGTTAAGAGACTACACTACTACATTCAGTCTCCTGTTGACACTTATAAGAATTGGATCTACAGAGCCATGGCTTATCTTATTTTAGCTAGACTAATTCATTTCATCGTATATTGTTCATGGAGGTGTTAAGTTACATTTGCTCAGCATCTCCCCATTGGAACTGCAGTCCACAAACCTTTGCTGCCTTCATTAGGTATGGAAAGGGTAACAAGCGTCCATATATATCTGTACTTGCACATTGAGTGAAATTGCTAATCTGGGCTAAATCCTCACGTAGACATGCTTAGCATTTAATAATAATTATACTGAAGTTAAGTATTATGGAATAGACTTTAAAGTACTTTTGTCCCAAGGGCTTTTCTACATGGGAATATCATATAGGTAGGACAGGAATTTTAAATTTTTTTATTGTATGGTCAAAGTGATGCCTCCTTTTACTTCAGTTTGCCACTTCAGAAAGGATCCAAAAATGTATAAAATACTCACATTCCAGGTAACCTTGCCCACTTGGGAGAGCTGGACCAGAAAACTAACAGTTACCTGGATCCACATAATTACCTATACTGGCAATGAAAAAAGTTTGTGTAAGGACAAATCCTAAATTTCATGCTACAACAAATACATACATACGTACTTAAGACACCTATGTGTTTAGGCTTGTATTTCTAACTTATATTTAAGATATTCTATTAAGGCTAACATTTGAGACTAGAATCTCCAAATATATTAAAGGGAGCATTCTGCCAATACAAAATTTTCTTCGTGTTTAGGTGAAGTCTGATATCCACTTTTGACTCCTATAAATACTCCTTCTTCATGCAGGTAAACGCTACTGAAACATGAACCTTATAGACCTGTCTTTTTCCTTGTATTAAGCAATTCTTACAACATCAGTGGTTTGCTGATAGACTGCAGAGAAGCTAGATGCTTTATGGTTTTTCTACATTACTATTGTCAGATTCTTACAACTGAGTGAATACTGAGTGAGATCACAAAAAAGTCTGTATTCTGAGTTTGTCTGAGTTAAATTAGATCTCTAGTCTCCAGGAAGAGATAGGAATTCTAGATGTTGCATGTCTGGATTGAGACCATGTGTTTCATTCAAAATTCACTGACAGAAATAGTAATGACGTGCCTTGAATTTGTTAGGGGTATTTCAGCATTTTCTATCACATTTTCAGAAGCCGTGTGCCATGAAGAGGCCATTTATACCATCCTGCACCATAAAGATTCAGTGCTAGAATAACTGTGAGCTTTCTGTACTTTGCAAAGGAAAAGTCAACAGCAGAAAATGGGAGTCTGCCTTACAACAACTTCTGTGGTTGTGAAACTGAAGAAAAAATCATTTAAACCTCCTGTGAATGACTTTCCCAAAGGTGCCACATTCCAGTAAAATCCACCACCCTACTTTTTTGTAGGACATGTAGTCAAGTGCCACCAGATCTATGTCAATTTAGAAGTTCTGATTTGCTTTAAAGCATGACGCGCTGCAGAGAAAACAGATAATTTCTATCCTTTCTGTACCACATTGTTGTTACACTGCTTTACACATCTTGTGCATCTCTCTTGAGTCTTCCAATGACATACTTATGCTACAACAGTCAGAATAAAATCAGCCACACGTCCATGCAACTCTGTGGGAAAGAATTTACTAGCCTGATTTTGGTTTGCTTTTTCTTTCCCTTTCTTTCTTGCCTTCAGCTATCTGGTATTTCTTGGAATGTCACTTTCTGATGCCATATAAAAGAAAAAAAAATGAGCGGTGTTCTGGTGGCTCATCTGTCATCAAGACTTCGATGAAGAAAATTGCAAAATCAAAGAAATTTTAGTACTTGGATTAGTTATGTTAAGGCTTAAGAAGGTATTGGGATATTATATTCAGAGAGTAATTTAGACTACTCATTATTTGATACAAGTAGAGTGAATGAAAAGAGTGAAGCTATGTATGACTGCCCACTTCCTTGTCCACCTGCATGGCATACATCTGTCACAGCAGAAACTAATTCTGGCATTCCACTTTCTAACCTGTTAAAGTGTGGGTGAAGTTTGGGGCTACAGCTAATTAAGAAATTCTTGCAGAACAGCTTTTCTGACAGACAGTGCTGATTCACCAAAGTTGGAAGGTTTCACAAGGGGTATATGTATATATATACTCATATGCTCTTACAAGAAGTTATTGAAATGTTTGGTTTTTAAAGGTCAGTAAATTCATATATAATTTATATAATTTATAATGTAGAAACTGAAATAATATATCAGAAGTAAATATTCTTAACTTTTAAGACAACCCTTTTTAGAATACTTTTCTAAAAACATTGTCTTTTTCTCCTTATTTTGTGATCTCAAAATATCCAGGCTTTCTACAAACCTCGACAGTTCAGTTTCAACAAGCTCTGTTGGTGGCACTATCCAACTGTCCAACTTCTGTACGTTTCTATGCTTTTGTAAGAATAAGGGAAAGATAATAGCAAGTAGGTATTTATCTATGTATGCATATATATGCATATATAGATATACACTTATGTATACTAAGACAAAATATGTGTCACTACCTCTGCTCCTGCAATGATTGTTCAAGTTCAATTTGTAAAACCTATTCTGTTAACACATTCTTTGCCTCCATGAGTACATACCTTCTCTGGAAATTGTCTTTCTTATCTACAATCTTTTTCCATCCTTTATTTTTTAAATCTTTTCAAGATGTTAAATGTGTGTGATGCTAATATTTATCACATAACGTTTCAAATCAAACCTTTCCAAAACATTAAAATACACTAAAACCTGACAAGTCTTTCGTCATAACTTGGCCACAACTTGCAAGACTGAGTGACTATACAGAAAAATCTCAAATTATAAGACTTTATTCCAACCAAATTGTATTTTATTCTACAAAAAAAGCCTTGTAAACACGCAGTTAAGAGAAAAATGAAATAGATTACATTAATTGCTTTTGACAAAAGCACCCAAGTAAATGGAATTTATTGAAATTGTTGACACTAAGAAAAGAACTTTTACTGTGATAATTTCTTTAATGCTTCCTTTGAAGCCACTTGCAGAATATAGTGACTGCAGATACACTTTTATGGATGGTTTAATCCAAGTCATTGTTATTACCGGAGTGGGAGCTATTTTCTAAATAAAGTCTATGCTGTCTGTGTATCACAGGTCCTTCTGGAGGTTCACAGCCAGAAGGAGCCAATAAGATCTGCATTATATAAGTCCTAAAATGTCACAGATTAACTTCTGTAGCTGTGGGACACACCAGAATCACTCATCTGCTGCCCTGATCTGCTTCCTTGCTCCCTTTCATTAAAGGGACTTCAGGTGAGAAATAGGAAGAAGGCAAGACCATGTTGCTAATTTTGTAGGCTTGTTTCCAGTCATCTACCAAGAGTGCAGTACCTGCTTCCCCATGCCGCTGGTAGGTATGGGCTGATGGGTGATGAGTGTGTATGTGTGCACTGGGGCATGTGGCTGGGGCTTGCATCTATGCCTCTTTTATATGACAAGACTGACTTGACAAACAAGCAGTTAAAAAGGGTATTGTGAACGTTGGCATTGGTAAATCATCCAAATTTGGCCATTCATCTCTTAAAAGATGATATGTATATTATTGTTCTATAGGAAAACTCTGTCAGGGAACTGAAAGATTTTTACAACAACAACAAAACAGCCTTTTTTCTATTTTCTTTCACTTTACCCTTGTAATTCTACTGGCATTAAATAAAATTATATTTATGTTTCTATGCTTTTATTTCTTTATTTCCTGTTCTGGAAAGTGTCCTTACATAGTGAACTACTTGAGAAGAGCCCTCTTATAGTCCTTTATTAAGGCAAATATGCTGATGTTTTTATGGTTGCAGTGAGATTTGGATGCCCGTACCTTGCACAACTAGTAAAGTCACATCCTAGAAAAGGAACCACCTACACCAATAGAAAGGAGAGGTAATTATGTCAATATCAGGAGCAACTGCCAGCATAGCTGTTCCAGTCAAATAGCCCCACTATGCCCAGCACATGTTTGTTGATGGAAATCTGCAACAGACACTTCTCACTTACTGCCATCAATCACAGAAGGCACATGGAGAACAGTTTTCCCTCTTTCCCAGAAGAAATGGACTTAAGCATATGTACAGTGCTTTTCTGAGTTATGGCCTATGCTTTTTAAATATATATAAACGAGCAGTTTAACAAGAGAATTTGCATTCTGCAGCCCTCAGCTGGAGCCCTTTCTTTAAATTCAGTGTTATCCCTAATACAGAAACATTTTTCTTCCTTGATTGCTCCTACCTGATGTTCCTGCAGGCACGTTTCTGAATCCTAGACATCACAATTTGCATATCTATTTTAACTCTTTTAAATTGTGTCTTTGCAACAATATGATGACAGAATTTGTCATCCCAAATGACATTCTATTTCTTGGGGGGGGGGGCGGTTGGGGTGGTCCGTGCTTTGTGGTTTTTGTTTGAAATAGCACAAGAGCTACTGCTAAGGGCAAGAGACGAAAAATGACTGGATGTCTTGCAATCAGCATCAGAAAACTCCACAAAGAAACAACAGCAATAATAGCAAATGTATCCCTCTGTGAACTCCATAGGATATCATTAAACGCTGCTTGCATATGTCTTTAAATATATACTTAATATTCTGTTTTCAGTTAAGCAAAAACAATATTTAGGAATCACCATGTTATGCTAGAACAGTATACGTTTGTCTAATAGATTATTATGTCCCTGACAGCAACCAATACTGGCTGTTTCACAGGAAGGTACAAGAAACACATTAATGATCAATTATGGGAGTATCTGCCTTTTGGGCAAGAATTCACAATTTTTATATGCTAATCATTTTTAGCAAAAAATTATGCTGGTTGTACTCTACCATACACGGAAATATGAATAATGGGATTACTGTGCTCCCTTATGAATGTTCTTTTAGCAGTCTAATGGTTTAAAAGGTGAGGTAGGACCAGACTAAATAAATTAGAATCACTTGTGGGTTGTTTATTTTTTGTTGTTGCTTGTTTGCTTTGTTTTCTTTTGTTTTCTACTTTTGAGGAGTGAGTGGGTGAAGGGGACTTCATGGCTATTATGTCAATGATATTTCAGAGTTCCATTTCTGTATCTAGAGAGAGGCTGAAACAATCATTCTGGTATTATATTACTTAGAACTCTGAAGTACAGTTCAGAGATGTGTGTCTTGCACCCCTCTTCACCAGCTTCTTCATTATTTTCACCTTTGCAGAAGGCTGGGTTCCTCACTTTCAGAAATTTTGTAGGTTGAGATGCTTCTTCTAGACCTCCTTCTGAGGGTTTGCATCTCTGCATTGTATGAAATTAAACAGAAATCCTGTAATTCCAAAAGTGTAAGTTAATACTTGTTAATAATATCTATTTGGAATAATGGCCATTTTTTGAAACTTAACAACCTCTCCCTTTTAATCTCCTAATTATGTGCAATTATTTATTTGCCTTCACTGGCCTTTAAGTCTCTAAAATGTCTCACCTGAGTTGGTGTCCTCAGAAAAGTCATATGTTTTGAGACTCTGTGCTGTGAGTTCTGTAGGCAGGTTATGTAAGGCCTGTTTCACAGCAAATATTTGATCCAAGTGTTTAACTTTGCTTAAATGAAAGAAAGTGTTCTATTTAAGCCATCAGCCATTAAGAACAAGTGGACACAATTTCTAAACACTCTCTTATAGTATTCTTTTACTCAGTATGTACACATTTGACTTACAAAAAACCCTACTCTATATTCTGTCCTCCTCTCCAACATGTTAGTACTTTCTCTTACACTTTGTCACTGACTTCTCCTCACATTAATGTCCTTCTTGTTTCTTAAAGCAGTGAGACAGACTAAAATATGAGTTGCACTGGTCTCTGAATGTCTCCACAAGAGCAGAGAGCCATCTCATGCATCCCATGGAAAGGGCATTTATTGTAGTTACTTGATAGATAGTTGAAAACAAATACATGTGAAAGGTTTTGTTTTGGGGGATCATGCCATCTTCTGATCATGCCAAGATTTTAGCACTTACTGCCTACTGAATAAAAAAGTCTATCACTAATTTTATTTTAGTTTTTTATTTAAAAAAATATATTTTCTTATTTTTGAGTTGATTAAGACTGTTTTTGTTGGAATGGTAGAGATCATGTAGTAAATTTTTCAGATGTGAAGATGAATTAAATTGGATGAATGTAGAAGAAATAATATTTTTAAATGGTTTTCATGTATTCCTTGCTGGAGTTTCTTGCTGAGAAATAACTAGGAGCTCAGTTGCTTTGAGGGGTTTTGCACATATGAAAAATCTTGAGATCTGATATAGAAGGGAGAAAAGAGAAATGCAACGATTGGTTTTACATCTAAGTGAATTTCCATCCTCTAAAGTTAGTGTCTGATATGAATTAGACCTACTTAAGTTTTAGATCAAACAATCTTTACTCATTTGCTTTTGTTTTTTGGGATTTCGGTTGTTCTGAGCCATTGCATCCCATACTGGAAGTGGAACTGAATTAGTCTCATTCAGGCACTAAATTCAGGGAACTTTGCTGTGGATGCACAGTTGACAGTGTAGGCCACTGAAGCTAGGCAGTGGGCTGTGAGTCAGGGATCTGCAGGATTTAACCTCAGGAGAGACAAAGATGCCCAACCTGCTGCTCAGGTGGCACATGTGAGACATGGAGTGTGAGAAGAGGGGTCCGTTGTAAAGCTAACCCAGTAACAGTGACAGCACTGAAAGAGCAAATATGATTAGTATAATCTTTGTGTCTCTTCTGAATACTATTCAAGTTTCTAGTCTACATATAAAAAAGTGAAATGCCATGCAAGTCCCCTGGGTATTGTTCTTTTCCCTATTGTGCTTAATGACTGATCAGTTATATAAAATAGGTACAACTCTTTGATAATGCTTATGTAAGTATCTGTTTAGTAATCCTTCTCTGAACATCACATTTTAACTGGTGGAATTTATTAACATTTATATTACTGTAGAGCTGAGAGACATCAGCTTGGTTATAACTATGTTATGCTAGGTACTGTAAAAAGAGACTATTAGCCTGCCACATGAATTCTTGCTCTGTATATTTATTTTATGAAATATATCTTCTATATTTGCATTAATGGGAAGTGACAAAACATTGCAAAATTGACCAGCAATTTATGGCCTCTTTATTTTTTTTTAATTAAAAACATAAATATGCTTCTATGTAGCAAAAGGGAAGTTTACTAAAATGAACTCAGAATTACCTAACAATTTTCCTTCCTTCCACCCACAGCTATAGAGGAATTTTCCATAAAGGTCTAGAAATACTTTGCCCTGTATTTTAAAAAATACAGGGAAATGAATGAAGAAATAATCACAAGCTTTTATCATTTTAAGCTAATATAGCAGTAGGTGAAAGATTAACTTTCAGTGATACATAAATAATGACTCAAAAGTCACAAATGCTTTTGTCAGTTATCAAGGAATAAAACATCATTTTAACAATGAAAGGTAGACTGAATCCTTGGGACTATTATCTCCTCACTGTCCTATGTGAATAGGAGTAAAATTTGCTGTATTTTATCCTACTACAAAGCACTAATATAATAACATCTAGTACTTTGTATTTGCAGATGGTGTGTTTAATTTGAGTACTTTCATTTCAACTTATCCTTATTCCCAGCATGGGCACATAAATAACGTAGAGTGGGTAGCAAGGCTACAGAGGGAATAAAGTAAACACTTCTAATAATTGTACCCATTTTTAATGTTAGAACAGTATTCTAGGAGTTCTTGGTGACAGATACTTTAAAGATAGATTAAACCTTATGAATAGTTAATTATTAACTATATCATTGACTTTGATATAGATTTGATTCAAATAAAAGAAGTGTTCTCATCAGCCAGCATATTTTACAAAGTTCAGGATTTTCTTTATTCATTCCATGAAATAATGATCCTAACATTTGATCAGAAATCTGTGCAGGATGTAAATTTTGAATTTTGTCTTTAATTATAAACTTTTAAAGACTAGCCCTTCTAGATGTCCCAGGTTACAATACTAGGGTATGTAAACTTCAATCTTTGCACCAAGTCTACCATTTCAGTGTTAACATTAATGGAACATAGATAGTTTGTCTGTAATCTGAAAAAGAAACAATCTTGTAATGATGGAAGGAATTCCCAGTGATAACAGTCAAAAACTGATGCTGCCTTTACAAAAAATGTCTAGATTTCTAAGTCCTGTGCCTAGTTCCTGCTGCCTGTGAGGCTGTTTCTTCACAAAGTAACTTTCAAATCCACCAGCTGATTTCAACCACATTTGGAGGGAGAATAGAACTGTCAAAAATAATAGATGACTGGATAAAATTGAAGAGTCCTATTATTGCTCCCAATCTGCAACATGAGTTCAGCACCTATTAGACATCAGAAAATGCTCATGGGATCTTAACATTGGGCTCAACAAAGCCTTAGGAGACCAGGATTCAGTAGTTCCACGGCCCTTAGAACTAGTTATCAATAAGGATGAAATTGAAGTTACTATATCTGTGGTGGAAGCAAAATTCAAAGAGCTGAATACGCTCAGTATTCTGAAAGAACTGATGCACAGTCAGGAGTAGGATTGTTCATGATCCAGCCTGTAAAAGATTTTAAAGCCTCATACGATTGTATGAGGGGCTTGAAGAATAGCAAATGTAGCCCTTACATTTAGGCAGACAGAAAAAGTGATCTAACAGAGACGGGTTCTTTTGTCTGAGTTCAAGGAAGGAAAAATTGAAGACATGGAGGTAAGTGGAAGGTAAAGAGGCAAAGAGGTTTACTAAGGATAAATTTGGCCAGACCAGTGTGCTATATACCCCTGGCAAAGAAGCTTATTTTTAGACACAGACTCAGTTGATCTAATCCACCACACTTCACCTGAAGGACTCCTTGACACAGGAAGTTGTTGATGCTTGAAATGTACATAAACTCATAAAGCAATCAAAAAAAGTCATGAAAGAAAAGTACATCCAAGAGTATTAAATTCTGAGATGCAAATTTTGATTATGAAGTCTCTGAGCTTTACATTTATGGAGGTAAGGAGTCATGGGTCTGGGCAGTGGACAGACACGGAACCTGGCTAAGAAGTGAGGGGGTGATGGCATTCAAAAGGTAGGGATGGAGATCTGCTTTCTTCCCCTTGGATTCTTTCTGCCTTTTTTATTTGTTTTTAAATACAGGATTTGTGTATAAAACACATAAACCATCCTTTGTGGTTTCTTTTAAAATGTTGTCAAGATGGTGTGTCACTATTGGAAATCAGAGCCTATAACCAGGTAAGTGGTACTCTTGGTCCTTCTTGGGAGCTTTGAGAAGGGTGCAGACCTGGTCCCCATCAATGCATGTCATTGCTAGGCCAGCAGCAGTGATGCTGGGGTTGCTACACACTGGGAGAAAGTAAGCCCAAACAGAGGGGATCATCATGGACCCCTATCTCAGTGTTTAAGAATTTTTTCCAATAAACCTTTTGGGTGGATTTAAGCTTTGGCAGTACCTAAATGAAGTAGGTTTGATTGACTGGCTGGTCATAAGTCCCGAGGCTGGCTGCCTCTGAAATTGATAGTCCAACCAAATAACTCCCTGGAGAGCTGGGTATTTATTACCTTTCCCCAGTGAGAAAATAAACCTAAATTGTGTTTAAAGTAGAAAGGTTAGAAAGAATTCAACTATTTAGTCTTGGACTTCTTGAGAATGTTCTTCCCAAATCTAACAGAAGCACTGGATGTATTGCAGCTAAGTTTGGCTCTTCACCGACTATGTCTAAATATCTGTTTACATGGGTGAAATAATGTAGCTGAGCCTTTCTGAGGAAAACCTTAACTGGAAGGAATTTTCTCTGATCTATTTTTGAACTGATTCACAAAAGTATACACTGATATTTTCATTGGAATCAAGATCTTTTTAACTCTATTCTACAAGGGTGGAAAAATAGTTTGTAGTTGACAAGAAAAATGTTATTTAATGTGTTCAGATAAGCTGTCCTCTGGTTGTTTAAGCTTTAAGATTTTATCACCTAAATAGTCATTGTTGTCAAAGAAGACGCATAAGATGTTGAGGTCTATATTCATAGAGACCAGTGTTGAAACCTAGTATTTTATCTTGGGAAAGGTGATACTAGTAAATTGTACCAAGGGATAAAATTTGCCATTGGAGAAAGCAAATGCATGGATTAAATGTATTTTAAAAGACTGTCAACCCGGAGACTGACTAGTGGCCTCAGTATTATCATAACGAGGTTTCTTTAAGGGACACAGCTCAACATAAGGCTATCCATAGACATCTCCAGGAGAAGGAAGGTATGGGAAAACATTGGTTAGGCTTGGCTTAGTAGGCTGCAAGGACCAAGGTAGAGCAGTAATGGCAGCTGAAATAGTCTTAGGAGAAGGAGGACAAAAAGGAAAGTGTTGGAGGAAAAGCCACTGGCTGGTGTGTTGGCACATATTTTGCCCCTGCCTCTGACTTTGCATTAGCTCTACACATCTCTGCACTTCAGTGTGTCACACGTTCATGCAGACAGCCCAAAGAGGGATCAGCTGCATTATTATGTAAATGACACCTGTGTGCTTTGATGTCATGACACTAGTATACCCAATTTCTGTACAAGAAAAACTACACAGAGGAAAGCAAGAAGAATGGCTGATGGGAATTGCAGCTTACCAGGTGTGGAGGTTTATAGGGACTACCTGTCTGGAGTCTGGAGTTTTTACTCATTACTTTTTCATATGGTAGTTCCTCAATAAATAAACAAACAAACAAATAAATATATAAATAAAATAATGTAGTCTAGGTCTCTCAAATACCTATTTGTGCGCTTGTACACATGTACATAGCTACCTGTAATCTTTATCTGTGATTTTGTCAGTACAATTTTTCAATCAGAACAGTTGCCAATAACTGTCTCTATTTGCTATCCCAATGAAGATGCGATTCCACAGAGAGCATCTAACCATTCTCATTTCCCAGAATGTCCCAAAGTTTGATCTTTTTAAAAGGAAAGAGAGGAAAGGCACCTTAAACATTACTACTGCTGCTGCTTCCCTTTAATGTTTAGATGGTGACACTGCTTTGCACAGGATTACTGTCACTGATGCGAAGGGGATAGGAGATTGGCTGCCTTGAGGAATGAGATGAGATGATAAAGGAAAGAGGATGCTACCTCTGCGGCATCTGGTTCTGTCTCTCAATTTTCATTCCATGCAGCCTGTGTTGAGCCAAGGTGGTATTTGAAGCAGTTTCTTGCCTGTGCACACCTGCCATTGTTCGGCATCTGCAAAGCAGCCAGTAGAGAGCAAGAATTGTGACAAATCTATTTTACTTAAAATAACTGAACTGTGTAATTGTTTGAGAGAGCTTAGCAGCCAAATGTGATAAAGCTGAAAGTTATGCAGATCACCAAAAGTACAGAATACAATGTTAGAGTTATGCAGAAAATTGACTTGTTCTATATTTTATATTTTATATATTTTTTATATTATTTTTATATTTTTATATTATTTATATATATATATATTATATTATATATTTTATATATTTTAGCGGGAGTACAGGTGGTGTTTTCGTCTATCCCTGCAGTGGCAGGGAGGGGTACCGAGAAGACACGGAAAGCCCACCTGATTAACACGTGGCTCAGAGGCTGGTGCCAACACAGAAATTTTGGTTTTTTTGACCATGGGGCGCTTTACTCGGCACCCGGCCTGGTGACCGCAGACGGGTCCCTATCTCTAAGGGGAAAACGGATCCTAGCCCAGGAGCTGGCAGGGCTCGTTGAGAAGGTTTTAAACTAGGAAAGAAGGGGGATGGGGCTGAAATTAGGCTTGTTGGAGCTGTACCAGGGGGAACAATGGCAAAGCCAGGGAAGAAGGCAATGGCCCGACTGAAGTGCATCTACACTAATGCACGCAGCATGGGTAACAAACAAGAGGAGCTGGAAGCCATCGTGCAGCAGGAAGGCTATGACTTGGTTGCCATCACGGAAATGTGATGGGACCACTCTCATGACTGGAGTGCTCCAATGTCTGGCTATAGGCTCTTCAGAAGGGACGGGCAGCACAGAAGGGGTGGTGGTGTGGCTCTCGATATTAGAGAGTGTTTTGATGTTGAGGAACTTGAGGCTGGGAATGATAAGGTTGAGGCTCTATGGGTTAGGATCAGAGGGAAGGCCAACAAGGCAAGCATCCTGGTGGGGGTCTGTTATAGACCACCGAACCAGGATGAGGAGACAGATGAGGAGTTCTACAGGCAGCTGGCAGAAGCTGCGAAATCATCAGCGCTTGTTCTCGTGGGGGACTTCAACTTCCCAGACATATCCTGGAAGCGCAACACAGCCCAGAGAAAGCAGTCTAGGAGGTTTCTGGAGAGCGTGGAAGATAGCTTCCTGACGCAGCTGGTTAGAGAGCCTACCTACCAAGGCAGGTGCCCCGCTAGACCTTCTGTTCACAAACAGTGACGGACTGGTGGGAGATGTGGTGGTCGGGAGCTGTCTTGGGCAGAGTGACCACGAAATGGTTCAGTTCTCTGTTTTTGGCGAAGTCAGGAAGGGGACCAGTAAAACCGCTGTCTTGGACTTCCAGAGGGCTGACTTTGAGCTGTTCAGGACACTGGTTGGCAGAGTCCCTTGGGAGGAGGTTCTGAAGAGCAAAGGAGTCCAGGAAGGCTGGGCACCCTTCAAGAAGGAAATCTTAATGGCTCAGGAGCGGTCTGTCCCCACGTGCCCAAAGACGAGCCGGTGCGGAACTAGACCGGCCTGGCTGAACAGAGAGTTGTGGCTCGAGCTTAGGAGAAAAAGGAGGGTTTATAATCTTTGGAAAAGAGGGCGGGCTACTCAAGAGGACTATAAGGATGTTGCGAGGCTGTGCAGGGACAAAATTAGAAAGGCCAAAGCTCATCTGGAGCTCAATCTGGCTACTGCCGTTAAAGATAACAAAAAATGTTTTTACAAATACGTCAACACAAAAAGTAGGACTAAGGAGAATCTCCATCCTTTACTGGATGCAGGGGGAAACTTAGTTACAAAAGATGAGGAAAAGGCTGAGGTGCTTAATGCCTTCTTTGCCTCAGTCTTTAGCGGCAAGACCAGTTGTTCTCTGGATACCCAGTACCTTGAGCTGGTGGAAGGGGATGGGAACCAGGATGTGGCCCTCACTATCCACGAGGAAATGGTTGGCGACCTGCTACAGCACTTGGATGTACACAAGTCGATGGGTCCGGATGGGATCCACTCGAGGGTACTGAGCGAACTGGCGGAGGAGCTGGCCAAGCCGCTTTCCATCATTTATTGGCAGTCCTGGCTATCAGGGGAGGTCCCAGTCGACTGGCGGCTAGCAAATGTGACGCCCATCTACAAGAAGGGCCGGAGGGTAGACCTGGGGAACTATAGGCCTGTTAGTTTGACATCAGTGCCAGGGAAGCTCATGGAGCAGATTATCTTGAGTGTCATCACACGGCACTTGAAGGGCAACCACGCGATCAGACCCAGTCAGCATGGGTTTATGAAAGGTAGGTCCTGCTTGACGAACCTGATCTCCTTCTATGACCAAGTGACGCGCTTGGTGGATGAGGGGAAGGCTGTGGATGTGATCTACCTTGACTTCAGTAAGGCTTTTGACACCGTTTCCCACAACATTCTCCTCAAGAAACTGGCTGCTCGTGGCTTGGACTGGCGTACGCTTTGTTGGGTTAAAAACTGGCTGGATGGCCGGGCCCAAAGAGTTGTGGTGAATGGAGTCAAATCCAGTTGGAGGCTGGTCACTAGTGGAGTCCCCCAGGGCTCAGTGCTGGGGCCAGTCCTCTTTAATATCTTTATTGATGACCTGGATGAGGGGATCGAGTGCACCCTCAGTAAGTTTGCAGACGACACCAAGTTAGGTGCGTGTGTCGATCTGCTTGAGGGAAGGAAGGCTCTGCAGGAGGATCTGGATAGGCTGGACCGATGGGCTGAGGCCAACTGTATGAAGTTCAACAAGGCCAAGTGCCGGGTCCTGCACCTGGGGCACAACAACCCCAAGCAGCGCTACAGGCTGGGAGACAAGTGGTTGGAAAGCTGCCTGGCCGAGAAGGACCTGGGAATACTGGTTGATAGTCGGCTGAATATGAGCCAGCAGTGTGCTCAGCTGGCCAAGAAGGCCAACAGCATCCTGGCTTGTATAAGTAACAGTGTGGCCAGCAGGTCTAGGGAGGTGATTTTCCCCCTGTACTCAGCCCTGGTGAGGCCGCACCTCAAGTACTGTGTTCAGTTTTGGGCCCCTCGCTACAAGAAGGACATGGAGGTGCTCGAGAGAGTCCAGAGAAGGGCAACGAAGCTGGTGAGGGGTCTGGAGAACAAGTCTTATGAGGAGCGGCTGAGGGAGCTGGGGTTGTTCAGCCTGGAGAAGAGGAGGCTCAGGGGTGACCTTATCGCACTCTACAGGTACCTTAAAGGAGGCTGTAGAGAGGTCTATTAATAGAGTTGGTCTATTCTCCCACGTGCCTGGTGACAGGATGGGGGGGAATGGGCTAAAGTTGCACCAGGGGAGGTTTAGGTTGGATATTAGGAAGAACTTCTTTACCGAAAGGGTTGTTAGGCATTGGAATGGGCTGCCCAGGGAAGTGGTTGAGTCACCATCCCTGGAGGTCTTTAAAAGACGTTTAGCTGTAGCCCTTAGTGATATGGTTTAGTGGAGGTCTTGTTAGTGTTAGGACAGAGGTTGGACTAGATGATCTTGGAGGTCTCTTCCAACCTAGACAATTCTGTGATTCTGTGATATTCTTTGGTAAGTATTGACGTAATTATATTACTTAAATGCTTGAATTGCAATGTACATGGTTTTCAGAGTACTGTTCTTTTGCTTAACAGGAAAGACAACTTTATACTTCTAACTACAATTTGTTATTTGTGCGGTGAGGGTAGAAGATGTCTCTGCAGAAATCAGGTCCCACTATAATAACCCCTTCAGGGTGCAACAGTTATAGGCAATCTGGGCCATTTTTGCTTGATATGCATCAGAAGTGTCACAGTTAAGGCTGTTGTGGTAGGAGAGGCAATCATAAGAGGAGTGAGAGGAGAAGCAGTGGGTTAAGAATAAGAAGTGTTTTGACTGAACTTCACTTGTTAGAGCAAATTATCCTCTAAAGGCAGGGGCATTTTGTGGGTGCTTGAGCTTGCACTATCATCAGACAGTGCTGGTGGTTTTATTTTTGCTCTCTCCAAAGTTTTGTGTATCCTAGACAATTTAAGTAAAAATGTTGCCCCTTAGAAGCCTCACCAACTGAAGATTTCAGATTTCTATTGCAAGTTTCCTGTAATAGTCTTTCTATTATTTGATGTCTGTTCCTTTTAGGGAGGGGTAATTAAAAGCCAGAAGGGAGAAGAAGAAAAAAATGTATCTCACCTTTCTGGCATATTTTCAAAGGATTCAATTAGGGAACACAAAACAAAATTCCTTTAAAAACATGATTGATGTGGGAGTGTTAACTAGGTGGTGTCATTTGATACAGGGACTTTTTATTAATGCACATTGTATGATAGAAATGTGTGGGACAGGATGCCAGGCTGTTGACAGTGTTTGTGTGTGGTATATGTGTTACATGAATAGATGGGCTGAGTAGAGGTGCATTTTGTTTCTTCTTTCACTGGTTCATTTCTTTAATCTGAACTGAAACTGAAAGATCTTACTGTGAGGCAATGAGTTTTGAGTGAAAAGCGTTGTTAAGAAAATCTACCTTGAAGGGGAATATTTTATATACTGAATGTTATTTTCTGTAGAATGGAAAAGCTTAAAATCTAGTGGTTGTACACTATATTATGCATACTGCAGAGGGCTAGAGAGCCATTCATGACTATTTGATCTGCCTGATTTACTTGTAGATGCATACATGACATATATACACTTATATATACATATGTAAAATCACAGAATCATAGAATAACCTGAGTTAGAAGGGACCCACAAGGACCACTAAGTCCAGCTCCTGGCTCCACACAGGACCACCCAAAAATCAAACCAAATTTTGAAGAGTTTTGTCCAAATACTTCTTAAACTCTGTCAGGCTTGGTGCCATGACCACTGCCCTAAGGAACCTGTCCCAGTGCCTGACCACCCTCCTGGTGAAGAACCTTTTCCTAGCACCCAGCCTGACCCTCCCCTGTCGCAGCTCCATGCCATTCCCTCGGGTCCTGTCGCTGTCCCCAGAGAGCAGAGCTCAGACCTGCCCCTCCGCTCCCCTCGTGAGGGAGCTGCAGGCCGCCATGAGGCCTCCCCTCAGTCTGCTCTGCTCTGGGCTGAACAATCCAAGTGACCTCAGCTCCTCCTCATACATCTTCCCCTCTAGACCCTTCACCATCTTTGTAGTACTCCTTTGGACAGTCTTTAATATTTTTATGTCATTTTTATACTGTGGTGCCCCAAACTGTACACAGTACTTGAGGGGAGGCTGCAGCAGCGCAGAGCAGAACAGGACAATCCCTTCCCTCGACCAACTAGCAATGCTGTGCTTGCACCCCAGGACCCAGTTGGACCTTTTGGCTCCCAGGGCACAATGTTCACTCTTATTCAACTAGTCATCAGCCAACACCCCCAGGTCCCTTTCCATGGAGCTGCTCTCCAGCCTCTCATCCCCCAGGCTGTACATATATCCAGATGGGTTGCCCTGTCCTAGGTGCACATATATATATATATACATGTATGTACATAATTCATATACATCTATTCATCTATATCCATATACATATGGATGATATGTCTATATGTATATATTCTATATATAGTATGTTTATGTCAGCACAGTCACTGAAAGTGGTAACACATTGTTAGCACTGTCTTTAAATAGCCTTTATATTTGGGAGCTGCATCTAATGGATGTCAGGCTCTTTATTTTATTAGAACTTTGAAACCCGTATTATTTTTGAAAATGTAGTTCTGAAAGTGAGTGGTCATTTTTATTATGGACATTTAATTTGTCTATAAATAGACTAACATCATTTTTTCCCTCCTTCCCTCTCTCTGTTTCTTTAAATAATGATGAGTTGCCTGTGCATCATACAATCCCAGTGAAATGGAAGACCTGAGGTCTTTGATTGAGAGAGCTTGCATGTAGTTACTAGTAGCTCTGAGCAAGCCTAAGATGTTCTTACATAGTGCTGGAATAAGTTAAAATGTACTGATCAATAGTTTAAAACATATTCTGGAAAAATATGCAGTAGCATTTTCCATTGGCTTTGTAAGGGACATTTAGGCAGTAGTTTAAGGGTTACAAAAAATAAGCATTAAAAAACAGAAACTTTGTTCATTAAGCAGCTAAGAAAATAGCTTACTAAATCATTCATGGTAATTTGTTTTAAGCTGAAGAGAGGTTTTTCTATGTTTTGCTAAGATCCCTGAAACTTTTACCTAAGACTGTGGACAGGCATAGTAAGTACATTCAGCAAGAATGGGACTTGAAACTGCAAACGCATATGTACATGAAAAAAAATTAAACAGATTTGTGCTTGATTAAGTCGGTACATAGGATCTGCCCTGCACCTCTTCTTGATCTTTTGCTCATATCAGAGAGCTGAGAGCTGGCCCTGACTGTACTGCAGCACTATTTAAAATGGTTTCCTACAGACCTTAAGCCAGGTAACCTTCTTTGTGATTCTTTTGCGAACATTGCTGCACATAGTCTGAGCGGCAAGTCCATTCACAAAAAAATTGCACCCAGACAATAAATCTTTCAAAACTGCTTGTGAGATTGCTTTGCTACAGCACTAGCTACTTAAAGCACTGAAGAATTGTCCAGTAAATAAAAGGTACTGTTAGAAACTGCTAATAAAGTTTAGAGAACCACCCGGTGACAAATTTCAAAAGAGCAGTCTTTCGATAGAAATGACACTATTTTAGCACAAGTAGGAAAATTATCCAAGGGGTAGAAGATGAAAGGTTCAGAAAATCTAACTTTTTATATAGTGGCACACTTGGATCCATTTCCTGTAGGTCTAAAATGAAAATTGCCATTTAAGAATAGAGATTTTGAACAAATGGCAGAGTTGGCAGAAAGAACTGCAGGACCTTGGATTTTGGAGAAAATACGTTAACATGAACATACTGTGTACATATTGCCAGGAGTCAGAAGAAAAGGGCAATAAGGTAAAATATTTGTCTGAATATATGTCTCAAGACCTGCACTCAGACAATGGAGTTTTTCCATCCATTATATCAGAGCCATTAGATGAGCTCAATAAATTTACCTTTGAAGACACTAAGGTAGAATATAGCAATTTTTTTCAATGGAGTAGCTGTCCAGATTAGAGGCATTGTAGTGTATGAAAAAAAAAAAAAAAAAAGTGTTCAGGCCACAATATCTAAAAAGGAAGAGACTGGGCAACATTGTTAGGAAACAACAAATTTTCTACCGAAGAATTTCCTTAAATTGGCCGAGTGCCTTTGCAGCAGATAATGAGCTATATTTCCTGAATACTGAGTCTGAGAAACTCTTAATTGCTCATAAATCCATGTACTGGAAAGTTTGGAACATTTAATGAGTTGGCAACAGACTTCAAAGAAAAGGATTTCATACAGGCTGAATTACTATGGAACTAATGGACAATGGGTAAACATGAAGGACTGCAGCTGAAGTGCTGGAGACTTAGGACAAACAAACCTATATATTCTCGAGATTAAATCTTTCCTTCATGGTCAAGGATATTTGTCTTCTACAGTGATGATGACTTCTACATATAGTTTGAGGCATGAAGTTCAAACAATAATATGTATCTTGCCTTATTGCGATATGATCTTGACTGTTCATTTTCCTCACAGGTGTCTTTAGTTGCTTGAAACAGAGGGAGTCACATAAAGGACAACCACACCATGTGCCTTATTGCTGTAAGCTCTTTTTCTTTCTCTGTTCTCTGAGTGAGAGTTTAATCAGGCCTGGCTTGTTCATGAGAACATGCACACAGAAAAGTCAGTCTTTTGGGGACTTGCATCTTACATCTCATGTTCTTGAAATTAATGTTTTGATTGGGATCTCTGTTGCACATGTCAGCACCTTGTACAGATACCCCTTGGTAAATAACAAACTTTACATTATTTCTGCAGCTCACCGTATTCTCTTGTGGTGCTAATGACCAGGCAAATTCTGCAAGCTCTGCAAACACCTTGTTAACAACAAACATTCTCTGACAAGGCTTCTTCCACAACAGTGGGCAGTGATACTTACAGGCAACCTCTTTCACCCTCTTTTTGTTTCTTTGCCAACTTCCAGAAGGGAATCATTATATATATTGTCTGTGGGCCTACCTCAGAGAAGCATTTCATTAATCTGTGCTCTAAACAAGGTGATATTGGTGTCAGGGCTTTTTGAATTCTATGTATATTCCTAGTCCATTAGAATGGTTTTCACAAGCTCCTCCTTCACTGCTCAGCCAAATATATGTGAAGTTTATGTTTCCAATCCACCATTAAAGCTAGAGTGTTGCAGAAAAACCTACAAGAATCAGATTAATAACAGCAGAAGTAACAGATGTATGAATAAAAACATACATTGTGGCATTCCTTATTCACTTTGATGAAAATCCTGAGTAATGGACTACAGGAAGTCCTTAACGAAGTTGAGGTATTCCTTGACTGGAATAAAAGTAGTCATTTATGAATGACTGCATAAACACAGTAAGATGTAGTATGTCCTGTATAATTTTAATTTTCTGTAGATGTTTAGAAAATAAAAAGTCATTCTAGAAAGCTCATAAGCACAGAGGTAACTTAGAATCATAGAATCATAGAATGGCTCAGGTTGGAATGGACCTTAAAGACCATCTAACTCCAACCCCACTACCATAGGCAGGGATGCCACCCACTAGATCAGGTTGGCCAAGGCCCAATCCAGCCTGGCCTTGAACACCTCCAGGGATGGGGCATCCACAGCTTCTCTGGGCAACCTGTTCCTGTGCCTCACTACCCTTACAGTGAAGAATCTCTTCCTAATGTCTAGTCTAAATCTATCCTCTTTTACTTTAAGACCTTTCCCCCTTGTCCTATCATTATCTACCCAAGTAAAGAGTCCTTCTCCACCTTTTTTATAAGCCCCCTTTAAGTACTGAAAGGTTGCAATGAGGTCTCCACAGAGACTTTTCTTCTCCAGGCTGAACACCCCCAGCTCTCTCAGCCTTTCTTCATAAGAGAGGTGCTCCAGTCCTCTGATCATCTTTGTAGCTCTCCTCTGGACTCTCTCTAACAGATCCACATCTTTCTTGTGCTGGGGGCCCCAGACCTGGATGCAGCACTCCAGGTGGGGCCTCACAAGGGCAGAGCAGAGGGGCACAATCACCTCCCTTGACCTGCTGGCCACTCCTCTTCTGATGCAGCCTGGGACACAAATGGCCTTCTGGGCTGCAAGCATGCACTGCTGGTTCATGTAGAGACTTTCGTCTATCAGAACCCCCAAGTCCTTCTCCACAGGGCTTCTGTCAATGAGTCCTCTCAGTCTGTGATCCTGCCTGGAATTGCCCCATCCTGGCATGGAGTTAACCTTCCCTGCAGCAGCCCATACAGTGCTGTGCTCTGCACTTGTAGCTAGAACAGCACTGGTATCACACCAGTGTTGTCTCTATTGCTGCACAGTACTGGCACTGCATCAGGACTCCCCCCAAGCCCCCAAGAGCCAGCAGGCTGGGGGTGAGCAAGAGGTGGGGAGGGGACATCACCAGGGCAGCTGACCTAAACTGAGCAAAGGAATATTCCATGCCATATCGTGTCACAATCAGCAATAAAAGGTGGTAAAGGGGAAGGAGGGGGGGGCTCTTGTTGTGGAGGTGTCTGTCGTCCCAAACAACCTCTACGTATACTGAGGCCCTGCTTCCCGGGACGTGGCCGAACATCACTCATTGACGGGAAGTAGAGAGTAATTGCTTTTCTCTCTCTGTGCTTCTGCGCGGGCTTTGCCTTTTTTTCCCTCTCCCTTTTCCCTTTAATTAAATGATCCTAATCTCTAATCTTGAGATCTTTGTGTCATATTTTCTCCCCCTTCCCCTTTGAGGTGAGAGAGTGAGAAAGCAGCCATGGTGGAACTTGGCTGACCACCTGAGTAAAACCACCACACCAACCCAGGTGCAGCACCTTGCACTTGGACTTGCTGAACCTCATTAGGTTCACGAGTGCCCATTTCTCCAGCATGCCCAGGTCCCTCTCAATGGCATCTCTTTCTTCTGTTGTATCAACCGCACCGCCCAGCTTGGTGCCATCTGCAAACTTGCTGAGGGTTCACTTGATCCCATTGTCTATGTCATTGATGAAGATATTGAAAAGCACCAGTCCCAAGACAGACCCCTGAGGGACACCACTCAGCCTGCTTAGAATGATTATGTACTTTATTTTTGGCTTTGTTAGAAAGTAACAATTCAGTTCAAAGGAGTGGGAAATATTTTTGATACTCTAACAAGAGAATGGATATCTGATTTTAACTCAGAAGTTCTTTTCAATTTCTCAAAGCATAACAGACACTACACCCAACTTGACTTTAGTCCAGGGTGTTTGCCCTTTTGTGGCGGCATAGGTCTGCCTAAGAAGAGAATAACTGGAATCAGAACTTTCCCAGCTCTTCACACTTATTTTCTCCTCTCATCTGTAGAGAAAGATGCAGTGGCCTTCAGTGGGATTTCTACTTAACTCATGATGCCATGGAGCAAGAGTACAGGGTGTTTAAAAGTTTTACTCCCTAGCATAGGGAGTAAAGGTGTCACTAGTTAGGAAGGACCTCTTCAGATTTTTCTTTTTTTCTTTTTAACTTGTAGACCACAATCAAAAAAATAACAGAAAATTAAAGCCATTTCCAGACTGTCTGTCCACAACCCTCTTCACTGCTCTCCACCATCCCAGAACTTTTGTCTCCCTTTCTGTGGGACTCTGACAGAAAACATTTACAAAGTAAAAGGTGACAACTGCTGTGAAAACAGTGAGGATTGTTAGTGTGTCCAACTTCAAATACTTTTCAGTCTTTCAGTGATTATGGATGTCCTATCAAAACTGTCCAAGATGCTGTAACTTTTACATGGGTTTCTGCAAAAAGATAAACCTTGGAAGTTGCTGGACTGTAAAATAGCAGTACACTATGACACTGGCAAACCTTTAAAAGATAAATCTTGGCAGCCACTGGACTGTAAAACATAAGCACACTCTGACACCGTTGGATTTCCGAAACCTCAGAGAAGGATCCTAGAAGTGATTTTTCTCTTGTAACAGAATGAAGAAGACTTTCTAACCTTAGAAATCTATTTGGCTTAATTTAATTTACAACTATCTTGCGTAAGTGTATACATCTTTAGCGAGCTCCTAGAAAGGCAACAATGGCGGTTACTTAGTTGGTCTGTGTTGGTTTATATACCAACTTATATAGCGCTTAAACAAAACTTGGCAATTCCAGTTAGAGCGATGGCTTATGTGTAAAAATAAGCTTCTGAAAGGGTCAGTAACTTTAACAATGATGTAATTTTGCCCTACCGAGGCTTTTAAAAACAATGAGCTTGAGTCCTGTGTTTGTGCCTGCTTAAAATCACTAAGGATTTCGTATTTTATTTCTAAATCAAATTTCCTTTTGTCCCTTTTTTCTCCTTTTGAGCATTAATGAGAAACTCCCATTCCGTCTTTCTTCTATCTTCCTTTCCCTTTCTGCAACATTTTTGCAGGCTTTATGTTTACCCTTGAAAACCTGTGTAGAAATGCAACCTCTCCGCTCACTGATCCAGAGACTCCATCTACCAGAATCCCTTGAGACTCAGACTGCCTGCTGCAGGAGGAGCTACCTGATCAAATTTTCTTTGCATGTTTTCACAATGCTGCAGCATTTGTTTGACCTCCATGCTTCCTCCTCTTCTCACAGTTTCCTACTTGGCATTTTCCTCCATCCTGTTACAACACATTCCCTGCACTCTGACTCCGTGTCCTCATCTTCATGCTTGTCTGCCCCTCTTCTGCATCCCTCCTGGTCGCTACATTAGTCTCACTCAATTTGCTGTCCCGTTGCTGTGCGTGTTTTCCCTCCCCATTGCTCCCACAGTCTCTGGCATGTCCATATTCTCCTGTCCCCTGCCTGGCCCTCACATAGCAGCTAACGGACCATTAGCTTCCCTGATGGCATCCTGTCTTCTGCCCAATTGCAAATAGCAAGGACTGGCATCCATCTTCACTGGTTTACCCCCATTTTCACCCAGAAACTTGAAATGGATCTGGCAACCAACCTTTTGAGATAAGGCTTGTCTTGGTCCCAGTGTTGTTAATGGAAGACGAAAGGCATTTTAGTTAATGATCAAATTTCACAATCTTGTCAATAGTAATAATAATAAAAAATTAATAGTTGTAATCTCTAAAACAACAGATTAATTAGATGATTTGAATAAAAACCTGAAAGCTGGTGAGGCTGTTTGCCAGAGGTTCTACAGAGGAGCTGCAAAGGTGTAGGAACAGTGAGGACTGCGAATGGGGCTTTTGCTCTGGCTTTAGTGGAACTATGCTCTACTGAAACTCTTAAAAATGTTAACAGAACTTACTGAGCACAGATCCTAAATACTTTCTTTATTCAATATTTTTTACCTTTTGGTGGAAAGCATTTCTATATTTTGGAACAATTCCTGTCATTTCTGTGACACACATCTGTAAAAGAAATAGATATAATCACAACTTCATTGTGATATTTCTTGCTGAACATTGTAAAAAACTAATCATGACCTAAAACTAACCACTGGACCTAATAAAATACCTTACCTTCTATGACTTCTGAAGCTATATTTTATTTCTAAAGTTAATCTACTTTTAATGTGTGGGGAAGGAGGACAGTAGAGCGTATTCTCTCAGAGCAGGTTGGGAGTCTCAGGCTCAGTGTGTTTTTGACAGTTTTGAATAGCAATCCATCACTTAACACACAAATAGAGGCCATGGTCTCTTTGCAGCAGCTCTTTTTCAACACCAGTATGACATCTGTGCCCTCTGCAAAGGATTGTACTGTGTCAGCTTCAGAGGTTTCAGATGCAGCTGGGCTTGAGCAGGCTGTTTATGAGGTGTTTTGGGCATTATTATTCAAGAACCAGTTCTCTGATGGCCATATAATATTTGTGTCACCCAAACTTTAGAACAAGTGCACACCAGAACAGGACAGCAGGTAGTGCATAACAGTAAACGCAGAATTGTGACTGCATAGCTATATGTTACAGGCGAAATAAGAGGTTATACTGGCATTTAGAAAACTCAATCTGAAAGCAGACATAACACATAAATCAAGAGGTTAACATAATGATATCTTCTGGTGTTGTTCTCTTTAGTGAAAGTTTCAAATTGAGGATAAATATTTGTAAAGATTTGTCTAAGAAACTTCCTTAAGGTATATACAACATAAGATGAATTTTCAAGTGAATTCTTAAGAGTCTGTTGGTTTTCTACTTCAACACCTTGACCCAATATAGCTCTTCAGAATAGATGAGGTATGTTCTTTGTTAGGATTTAGTTTTAAAATATAGTGTACATTTAGTAAACAACACCAGACTCTCGTGAGGAAAGATCAAAAGTACAAATTTGAATCTATATATTCTTAAGTATTTCATTTTTTAGTGCAATGCTTATATTTTTTCATAAGGATCTTGCTAGAGATCTGACAGCTGACTATCCAGGATGTTAGAGACCATGCTTGCCTATAAATTTGTTTAAGGTCTTTTCCTCTGAGAGAGTAGTGCAGAGCTTTCCTTTCACTTACAAGTGCAAATAAAACAGTGGGATTATACGTCCAGGTATTTACTTCTCCACTTCTTATGTTGGATTTATGTACTTTGAGTAAAGTTGAAATGGTTTTAATCCACCATGGAGTGGAATAAACTAAATTTTAATATTAATAATTCAGTGTTAATCTAGCTTTTTATGAAAGTAGTGTATCATAATCAAAAAGTAGCTCAAGAACTCTTTCCTAATAAATCATTTTCTGCTGTATTTTTTTTGCTATTTATGCTGATAGAGTAGAATGTAGTAATAGTATAATTGCTTCCTATTGATGTGTACAATTCGGTGGCTCTCAGTCTGGCCTTGTAGAAGGCATTTGGCATTTTCATAGATTTTTAAGCCATCAAGGACCATTAGATCATCATATCTGAACTTTCTGCATAAAACAGGTCAGAGAATTTCATCTACTTACTCCTGTATTGGGTGGAGTAACTGATATTTAACTAAAACCTGTCTTTATGTCTCACAGTTTGCCTATTTCTTTCTTTCTTTTATTTTTATTTTTTATTATTATTATTATTTTTAATTCAGGGTTACTACTACCTGTTTAGTACCCAAACCATGATGATTCATCAAGGTTTCTGAATACTCTGAGATACTGGGATTTAAAATTCTATAAAGATAAAGAATGGAAATTTTTCCAGTGATGATCTAAACAGGATTTTTTTAATCAATGTGATGAATTAGGTACTGGGACAAATTAATCAGGGGTGTCTCCAGCAGAAAGGAGTTTTACCTTTTCAGTCCAAGATTTTTGTTATAATAGTTGCTTATAATTTTAAAAAGGAAAGATACACAGTACAAAAATCATATGTTTTGAAAAAAATGTTAGTGTTAAGAAAAAATTAAATGTTTTGTCATTAAATATAATTAATGAAAATTTCTTTAAGTTTCAAATTAAAAATGCACACCAGTTCTTATTCTTTTTATATGCATTAGCCCTTCTATGAGTTATTAACAATTTGTTAAGTATTTCCATAAACATTTGATTATGTTTATGGTATGAATCTAAACACAAAATTATTTTCCTTTCTATGTAATATCATGGAGACAATATAGGAATAGTTGCACTCCTTCATGTGCATGCCCAAGAGTCTTGCTTTGAAGGCATTCAGTTATGTATGAGCTACTGCCCAGCCTGTCTTAGGCTGTAAAGTGCCTGCAACCTGCATATCTGCTCCATCATCTTTACCTTTGCAGCAGGAAAAAATAGTTTATATATGGGGGTAGGAATTGTCTCTGATCCTCTTTAAAGAGGGAACAGGAGTGGGTAATCAAAAACATGTTTTCTGTATTCAGTGAATGTGATTTTAGTAGGACTTAACCAAGCTTTCTGTCAATAGCATTTGGGATATGTAGGATAGCATCGCAGTTTTAGAAAACTACTTGTTTTCACTGTTTTCTATTACTCTTTGCTTTTGTTAATAACATCGCCTTTCAATTGCTACACTGAGCAGTATTAACCTTGCTGCTGTGAGTCTTCTCTGGATCACAGAATCACAGAATCACAGAATCATCTAGGTTGGAAGAGACCTCCAAGGTCACCTAGTCCAACATCTGACCTAACACTAACATGCTCTTGGTTATTTAAGTACTTCTACGAGCAGCTTTTGTTAAATTTTTGGATGGTCAGAATTTCAATTTACCACAAATCTCATTTCAATTTACCACAATCTCAAATTCAGAAGACGGTGTAGTCAAAGTCATGCTAGTCTATTATGTATGGTCTATTTATATTTACCTATAGTCTATGTATATTTAGTCTATGTGAGAAGCACACAGAGATGTATTTGCTGGATAAACATTAGCTGCTATCAAGAAGTTATATTTAGAGTGGACTGAGTAAAACCTTTAAGAACAATAGTACCCATATAGAGTAAACTATTACATAGGGGATGCTAAAGCTGGTGATAATGATTTTAATCTCTGTGCCCTATTCAAACCTTCTTTTTAAAAGAAATTAAAGCAATTTCATTTAGACATATTAAAACTTCAGATTAGTTTTCTAACCTCTGAACAGTTAATATATTAATAGAAATTCTGATAAAATATTAAGTATGAAAAAGAAGTTGATTCAAGCCATCCAAGATTTGCAGATGTTATGATTTAAGTTTTTGGGAACCAGTAAAATGGCTGGCATTTTTAAGTATCTATTCTGCATGATTTCTTCTGGAAGCAGAAATTAATAACTTACTACTGCAAGTTTTTGCTTCTTTTGTTCCTTTGTATTTGAAAAGCCAAATACTTTCTCCATTGTTTGCTGTAGAACCGGGGAGATGGAGGAGACCAGCAGGGCTGTTGAGGTCCATAAAGACAATTCTGTGGGAAGAGTCTCAGGGAGGAGACAACCAGGATGTGGAAAACAATCTCAACATGTGAGACAGAGAACCGTGCAGTGCCAAGCAAACGGTACAGGAAAAGTCCTTTTTTTTTTTTTTTAGCACACACACACACAAATATGAAGCTGAGAGTAAAGAGACTTTCCAGTCTATTTAGAATAGAAGAATAAAGACTATTTTGAGAATTACTAATTTGAAAGGGAATGTGGACGACAAACTGTGCCTGGAAAAATGCAACCATATGTAGCTTAACTGGCAGGTAATCCAAGAGATGCTGTTATTCTTGCTTCAGGGCTTCTAACTGCCCAAATGCATATAACAAACACTTGACACTTTTTTGAAAAACTACATGGAAGACTGCAGTGATAAACAGTATAGTCACTTATTGTATCACTTAGAACCAGCAGACTCAAAAGCAAGGAAATGAATAGTTTAGGGTCCTAGTAAATCTTAAAGTTCCTTGGCACACAAAACCCCTAGGTTCTTCTTAGCAAGAACAAGGAAATACATATTTCATCACAACTGCCTTAACTCTGACCTGTGCATTGTGGCTTTTATGTATTATTTGTTTTATGTTGATTTAGAGTAGAATTCATCATCACTACATTTTAGCCATTTAAAGTTAGGGGTTTCATTTAAGCTATTCATCCAGGTTCCCCTTACAGCAAAAGGAGAAAGATAGGTTTCTCCAAAAGGCAATTCATCCCTTTTTAAGATAAGTGTCTGATATAGGCTAGATGAATTGCTCTCTATCACAGTCTTTCTACATTGTTTGTATGGGAACTTAAGAGACTAGTTTAGGTTAAGCAACCAAATTTCAGATGGCTTAAAAATTAGATGAGAAGAGTCTCTATAAAATCTTTTCTTTGAAGGTATACTTTTAAGTCAGAAATATCTGATAGTCAATTTGCCATGTGCTATTTGATAAGTGTTATTTCTTTGGAATCATATACTTAGAATTTAATGAATAACCATGATATCAAATAACAGTAAAACTATATATGACCAGGTGGTTGATCAGTATATGACATTAATGTGCACATAAATCATTCTCACATTCTCTTTCAAAGAACTGCATTCATTTAGACTGTTTATAGAAAACAAAGCTTTTCTTTTTTTTCCTCTTTTTTCTTTTTTTCTGGGGCACCAATATTTCCTTTTGAAATATTGTGGAGCTGCAAGAACTAAGTACTCCTGAACAATCAGGCTGATGATATTAATTTAAGGTGAGAGTTAAGGTGGAATTGTAGTGAGTTTGTTTTCATTTGATAAGAATTGTATGTTCAAATTTTATTATGTGGAAGTATAAGATTTTTAATATTCTCAACTATTAATTTATTTAAGTGTCTGGATTTGGAAATGATGAAATAGATAACTAGACTATTGTCTCTTAGCAACATCAATTAGTATTTGAAAGAAAGGGGGGTTGCATGCTTGGACTTTTCCCCACAGTTTTACATAATCTTTTTTGCACGTGTGAACAATTTCATGAATTAATTGGTTGATAACATATTTAAAAATGGGGGAGACAGGCCATCAGCTTCTTAAACTAAAGGAACGAGTAGTGCACTGAAAGCAAAGAATGCCTCTTGAGGAGTTCTGCCTCTTTCACTGAGCACCTGACAAGATATGCACATCCCCTAGGTAGCTAAGTTAGCCATGCATGCATGCACATCACAGCACGCTTTCCCTCCAAATGCTGGTAGAAAGGGCTAAAAAGTCACTGCAAATTAAACATCAGATGTAATAGTAGGGTAGGCAGCAAGTTTTACCAGACCTCCTATTCTTTTTGTGTCAACAAATTGCCCTCTGACCTGGAAGAATATGTCTAGGGTGAGAAATTATTTGCCCCAGATCCCAAATAGTTCTATGACCTGTTCAATTCAAACCAGTTTTGAATGGATTTAAGTACCTTCAGCTCACTCTTTGCATGAGTTTCATTAACCAGCTACTCCAGAAACTGTGATATTCTCAATACCTAGGCCTGTGCTTGTGGCTTGTTGTAGTACAAGATTGCTACTGCCAGGAAGATTTGACCAATAAAAAATTCAATTTGGTTTATTTTATTTTCCTTCATTAATTATAGTGATATCCTCTGACCATATCTAAAGTTTGGCACTTGCATATTCAAAAACAAATCACATTCTTCCTTCACAATAGCTTGGTATGAATAAATTTGCATCCAGAATGAATTGGTGAGTACAGAAGAGTGAGTTTCCCATTATAATGACAGAACTGTATTACTTATATTCATTTAATGACACTTAATGTTGTTATAACTACTCAATTTACAACAAGTATTGAATATTATGCAGATTCCTCATCATGTCTTTCCCTTCCCTTCCCTTCCCTTCCCTTCCCTTCCCTTCCCTTCCCTTCCCTTCCCTTCCCTTCCCTTCCCTTCCCTTCCCTTCCCTTCCCTTCCCTTCCCTTCCCTTCCCTTCCCTTCCCTTCCCTTCCCTTCCCTTCCCTTCCCTTCCCTTCCCTTCCCTTCCCTTCCCTTCCCTTCCCTTCCCTTCCCTTCCCCTGAACTAATACCTTAGAAAAATGTAGACAAAAGCTGTGCCCATGTCACCATAGCAGATCTCTGAATTCTGCAATTCCGCTTTTATATATATATATATATATATATATGTATATATATATATATATATATATGAGTCCCTTGTTTCTGCTGCAGGATATCTGGCAGAGCAAACAAGCAGAAGGTGCATCCAAGGCACACATCTAGAAAAACTCATGGCTAATACTATGGTATAATGCCATAGTTTTATAGGGGTGGGATGGCAATAGACATAGATCAACAGCAGGTCTTCCACTGTGTTTATAGCATTGCCTTTTGCTGTTTAAATCTTTCTTGTTCAAAAGACAGAAGTAACGGTTTCTACCCAATAACAACAAACCAGATTTTTTTTTCCCTATAAATCTGAGGAAAAACTCTCTCAAGAGCAAAAAAGTAAAGCTGACTATTACATGCTCTGAAGCCCCAGTTAAGAAGCTTGCTTCTCTGACAAATGAGGATCCATGAATCCTTAGATTGATTACATGTTCAAATTCTGTATATTCATAGTTGAATTCCTGCAGGGAACCTATAGGAAATAAGAACTTAAAAAGAGCTCTAAAAGTAATTTATTTAATCATCAAACTGGCACATATCTATCACTAGTGCATTGAAAAGAGCAAACTAATGATAAAGTACCAGAGGAATATGCACTTTTATGTTAATATTTATACTTTTTTTTTTCTTTTTTCTTTTTTCTTTTTTTTTTTTTCTTTGAAGTGAATACAGCTATAGCAACCTCATGGAAACATATGATAAACAGATAGATAGGTAGATATTCACAAACTGAATGTTAGAAATACCAAGTACAGGAGTAACAATAATTTCCATGGAGAAGAAAAAAAAGATTTACCAAGAGTGCTAAGCTATCACAACAAGAAACTCTTAAGGTTATAAATGTATCAGAAACAACATTTTTTTTCTCAGTCTGAGGCACAGGAGGGTATCTGCTGTGCTGTAAATGCTTCTCCATGTTTTGACTTCTCAAAGAATGACTCCTGTTGCTAGGCTGGTTGGAGGCATCCGTAAGGAGCAAGGATGAGGGTCTTCTTCATGGTGGTGGGACTGACTTGCTGCTGGCAGAACTGAAAGGCTGGTCTTGGCAATGGCAGTACAAGTTGTATTTCAACAGAGTCTAATTCCCCTCAAAGTTTGTAGACACCAGCTATGTTGAGGCTAAGGGTTGCCAAAGACAAGTACACTGACAGACCAACAGCCATGTTGGCTGCTCACTCATGAGTTTGATCACTTCAGCAGGAACCAGAGACCTCTAGTCACAGAATCACAGAATCACAGAATCATCTAGGTTGGAAGAGACCTCCAAGATCACCGAGTCCAACCTCTGACCTAACACTAACAAGTCCTCTACTAAACCATATCACTAAGGGCTACATCTAAATGTCTTTTAAAGACCTCCAGGGATGATGACTCAACCACTTCCCTGGGCAGCCCATTCCAATGCCTAACAACCCTTTCAGTAAAGAAGTTCTTCCTAATATCCAACCTAAACCTTCCCTGGCGCAACTTTAGCCCATTCCCCCTTGTCCTGTCACCAGGCATGTGGGAGAATAGACCAACCCCCACCTCTCTACAGCCTCCTTTAAGGTACCTGTAAAGTGAGATAAGGTCGCTGCTGAGCCTCCTCTTTTCCAGACTGAACAACCCCAGCTCCCTCAGCCGCTCTTCGTAAGATGTTCTCCAGACCCCTCGTCTATCCTTAGAGGGAGAATGAAGTGTTAAGACAGTTTTTCTCAAGCCTTATGCAATCCCCAGCTGCTAATTGCATGCTTGCCACTTGACAGAGGACTGGCAGCAGGGGAAGGGTTTGCCAGCAGGGTCCTCTCCCAGGTCCAAAAGTTGGTATCTGATGTGAGTAGCAAGAAGATGGTAGAGCTGGCAGTTCACATGTTAAACCAAAATTCCAGTTAAATAAATTTAGGAGAGGGCAGACCTCTATGCCTTATAATATGGGACTTGTTTTTTTTATGTGGTCATCAACTCAGAAACCTCTGCATATGAACTGTCACATACAACACTCAGGGCTAACAAGTGCAGAGAGAAAGGACAAGGGAAAGAGTAGGCCCTTATATGATATGCTTCGTCCTTTTCAGACCTTGTAACTCTCTGAAATCAGCCACAGATGGGTAAGAACTTTCCTGTTGGGGTCTAAAGATTTAACTATTATGAAGTTTTTAGTTGTCTGTAGTAACTTTGGTGATTTTCTTTATTGTTTCTTTCCTTTGGCAAATGTAAATATCATTATACAGCGAAAAAAAGTTTTCCTCTGGATCTGTTGCAAGCTTTACTTGCTGAAGCCATTTAAATCTCAACAAAAGACTTCTAAATAAACTGAAAGAAATAATTCTGCATTTGAAGGCAGATGCCTATGATGACCTAACAGATTACTTTTTTTCTGCTTCTTGTTTTCATCGCTAACTTCTTCTGTGATCCTGTCAATATTTCAAATGAGATTTCCAAGTGGCAGTGAAATAGCTTCATGTTATAGGGGTTATTTTTATAATTCAGTGTATCCAAACTTCATGAAAAATATGCAAATCACTTTCATTATAACCATATCTTGTCGCAACATGCAGCATACATAGTACCAAAAATGAATGCATTCATGGCATCTATTGGGTCCTAAGATCCAATTATGTCTTTTGTTGTTCCTTTTTGGCTTTCTGTGTCAGCTGCATGCTCTGTAAAGTTACTGATTACTGACCTGTTGGCAACTTTACAAATCAGCTTTGAAATGCAAGCTGTCAGTAGCTCTTGAGTACCCCAGTCCCAGGTTACCAAGGCCGTGAAATGCTGCATTGAATTTTTAATCTGTCTTCCCTTTGCTTCTGTCTAGCTTTTTCCAGGTTAAGGTCAAATTTGAAACCAGCTGAATTCTTTAATAATCACTGTCTTTGCAGTCCTCCTTGGGTTCAAAAGGAAGAACAATTTTTTGTTACATTAATATTAATTTTTTTACTGTGGGGGCTTACTACAGTAGCATATTTTCTATTTGAGTATTCATTGTTGGATCAGAAAGTGCACTACAGTCTAGCCAAAGTATTGCCTTGTGAAAATATGGGTGAACTGCCTCTAACATGAAATTTTATTGCCCCCTCTTCTAAAATCAAGTAAGGCTGCTATTGTAACCCCTTGTACATTTTTCCCTGCAGCCTTGCTACTCAGAGGAGAAAGCTTACCACCTCAGATACATGTCCTTTGGCTCACCTTTCTAAATGTGACAACTGCAGTTTCTTTAGTAATTCTACCATCAAACTTTGATCTTTATTTTTAAAAGTTGCAGCTTTTTGTCTAAGTATGCCAGACTAGAATAAGCCTCAATTACAGAGCTGGAAATTTGGACTGAAAAGTGAAAGAAAACAGTCATCTTTATTTCCTCTTCAAGTTTCTCCCAGAATCATTTATCATTTGGGAATTTGCTTTGATTTAATGAGTAGGTGCTTATTTGATTGCAACAGTGACTAATTCAGGAATGCTTTATTTTCAAAGATCCTGGTGATGCTTTATTTTACTGGATAGTCTAGAAGTCATTTTCCTTTGCAGGTTCCTGTGCCATGGTGACACACCTAATCAGATAGTTATCACCTTTTATTCATCACAGCTCTTTACATACTCTTACAATAATTTGATTTTTTCACCCTGGAGTGAAAAGACAGTTAAAGTTAGCCTTTACTACCAAGAAACATACACCAGTAAGAGGTAGTGTGGTAGTATTTCCATTTCCACTTTCTACTGAATTTCAGTCCACTGAAGTTGTATTTACTTTATATTGAATAAGTAGAGGCACTGTACAGCAAGATTTTCTGAAGGAGCTATTCTACACATACCTCAGAACAATTGGAAAACTGAAGGTAGCTAGGGCAATAACTTGCTAAAGACACACACTGAGTATCAAAATATAAATGATGATTCATAGATAACCTGCAATTTTAGGAAATAAACAATTAGCCACATAGTTAAAAAACAGTAATGTGATTTATAGTCTGTTTTTTGATAGCTTTTTGTAAGGTAAGTTCTTATCTCTTTGCAAGCTCTAATCAAACTTTTCCAGTGACTGGGGTTTAATGAGCAATCCTTCCCTACACTATTTCTCATATGAGTTGATCATTTTGCTGTTCTTCTTTCTGGGTGAAGAGGAAGAAGAAATAATTTGATCAGTCTCTTCTATCTGGTAACAAGTTTATTTTCTTAGTCATGCAGGAGCTTAAAAATAATTCAGAACTTTCCTCTTCTATCCATTTCAGTGGAGACTGGCCTATAGTCAATGTGTTCTGAAGTGGCATGATGATTAGCACACAGAAAGCCTCACATACAGAACTGTTACTGAAAGCATATTTCCTTGTAGAACCAGACATAAAAATTACACTCCCAGTGGCATTACTTACAACATTTTTAAGAAATGTGCTAATTATATCTAAAAACAATGGCTCATTAACAAAAACAGGGTAAAACAAATGAGATGCTTCTTTTAAAAACCCCATTCGAAAACTCTGAAGAAAACCCCAGATTGCCCATCAAGCTCTCCTTGTATTATCCTATTGACAGACATTTTGTGGTGCTGTGGGATATCTCCCACCTTATGGAAGATGACCATAGAGCTGCTCATGTTCCAGTTTTAGCAAAGAGGATTTTAACCAACTCCATGGAGGAGATGAATATCATCCAAGTAGTTCCCAAACCATTCAGAGTTTTATGGATACAGAAGCCCATGGTGTTAAATCTCTCTAAATTCAGAGCTAACAGATATTTTATAGGTTTCCTATAAGCAGGCTGCTATGACTATGTAGTCTCATGGATTGCTTGGGACTTACTTTACTGCAGAGGAGAAAAGCTTTTGATGGGAACTCAACATTTTGGTATTATTTATAATTATTTTATTCTACCTATTTTGATAAATACAATCCAGGAGATCTTATTGACACAGTTGAGGACAGGATTTAATATCATTGCACATGTGACTAGAAAAACAAGAGAGCATTAGAGAAAACAGCAATTCAAATATTCGTGAAAAGAAAGAAGAGAGGATGAGAATGAGAAGAGCACTGACAAAAGACAAAGAAGAGTGGATAAAATTGAAGAGTAGCAAATAGGTAATTTAAGCCAACTTACTTTTGCCAAATAACTCTTGAACCAAAGATAATTGCTGATAGCTAACAATAATAGTTACTTGGTTTTGGTAACATTCTTAACATGATAATGATAATGATAATGATAATGATAATGGGCACACACTTCTAACCATGTATGACAACCTATCATGCAAGACAATTAAAAATAAATCAAATCTGTGTTGGAAAAGCTATGCATGTAGTGATAGCTACAAATAATCATAGAATCACAGAATATCCTCAGATGGAAGGGACCCACAAGGATCATCGAGTCCAACTCCTGTCCAACCCAAAAAATCAGACCATGTGTCTGAGAGCATTGTCCAAATGTTTCTTGAACTCTGGCAGGCTCAGTGCCATGACTACTTCCCTGGGGAGCCTGTTCCAGTGCCTGAATATTTCCCAAATATTTCCCGAATACTTTAATATTTGTGAAAAACTCATTCCATTAGGTGTATGACTTCAGGCACCTAAATTTGAAACTTTTAACTTTTATTTTTGGTCATCGCTTTGGGAAATCACTGGAGAAATTGATCAGACTATAAAGTTTTTCATTGATTCGATTGATAAGTGACCTGTAAAGCTGATCAACTTTACATAACCTCATATAGAAAGCATATGAGAGCAATTAACTTTTCCAAACGCAATCTAACACTCTCTATTTTGGTAATACAAAACCAAAAAGCAAGAGCATGAAGAAAGTTTTGAAACCTATTTTGATTATTACCCTAACAAGCTTTAGCTGAAACCATAAAACAGTTGTAAGAAGGTCCCACAAGCTGAAGTGTGATGTTAGGGCACCATGAGGACTTGTATTTCTCATAGGTAAAGACATCCATCAGTACACGTCAATATGAGCATTGTAATGTAATGCCAGACTGCCCTACCATTTGGTGGTATATATTCACAAGCCAAACAGCCACCTCATAGCCCACTGAACTTTAGACACAACATTTCTATCCAGGCACACAAAGAGGTTGATGCCAGGGAAGCGCTGAGCTGGCTGCTGTATAGCTGAAAGTGAAGATACTAACACATCGTCTTGCTGTCAGTGCAGTATAGACAGGGGATGAATTTATAGAAGAAAATGTGTCATGGTTTTCTGTCTTGGGGATACACTAAACTTCTCATTTTACTTTCTGATACTGTAAAAACATATTGGGAACAGTTGTTCCTAACATAGCAGCGAGCAGGGATAAAAAGCAGACTTTGAAGACCACAACTGCATATCATGCCCTGTGCTCTTGAGTTTAGGTATAACCAAAAATCTCAGCCTGCATTCTGTTTCCTATCCTTCTCTATAGTTATGCACGAAGGAATGAAAAGAGATCACAGGAAAACCCATCTCTTTGCTCATTATGCTTCCTGCTGTTTGGTGTGCATCTTCTCACATGAGGTATGAATTTGAACGCAGCTTTTTCCTTGTTTTGCCTATGACTAACCGGAGAGAGAGGAACTCCAAAGAGACTCGTTAAGCCTATGAAAGCTGCCACAGTTTGTCACATGTGGCTCTGCACACGCAAGCAGAGCATTACTTTTATAGTATACTGCAAGTCTCCCCTTCTGCAACAATAGTAACTCATGTCAGTGCTTTAGTCTCAGGAGAAGCTACTATTAAATGGTAGATGTTAGTTTAATATTAATAATTGTCTTAACTTCATACATCTACAGGTTTCATCTAGGAAGAGGGAGTTATTCATTTTTCCTCATAAAAACAACATTTCTCTGAAGGGAATTTAACAGATGTAACGGGGTTGATGGCAGGTGCAGCGTAATGAAAGCAAGACACTTTGAACTGTCAGTGGTTCTCTAACTGCTCTTTGTATTACCCTGGCAGAGGTGTGCCTGCTCCAGTTCAAAACAGCTGCTCTTTCACAAGTGTACTCCTGGCTCCCATTCACTGCCCTGCAAAGAAAAGCAGGGCTGCAGAAGGAGAAAAAAATGTAGAAAAAAAAATCTGGAACAGGTGAAAAACATCTGCCTGCACATCAGCATAGTTTAGAGCAGTCAAGAGAGCCCATAATGTTTTATAGAACTTGCATACTGTCATTTTTAAGGGGGAAGACTCAGAAAATGAAGATTCATTAAAGCTGTAGAACTGGATGTAGGGTGAACACGTCTTTCATCATCCAGCACACCACTGTGGGAACTGATGCTCTTCGGCTGTGTGTTCTCCATTCTTTCCCAGTTAGTTTTAAATTGGTGGTAGAGCTTCTGCCACTTCTATAGGAAAAAAATATTAATAGGTCTTAGCAGCAAGAAATAGCTAACTGCAGTTAGCTTTTCTCCCATTTTATCTTATAGTAATCATGTTGCTAGCTTGTAATGTTAGGAATTTCTCTTTGTTCTTATTCTTTTTTTAAATCCCTCACCCTCTTGTCATCTGAATGACAGAAATTTGAATATTTACATCTTTCTTCATTTATTAGTCTTTTGGCCATTTAATCGATATTGTGTCTTTTTTTTTTTTTTTTTTTTCTCCTCATAATTCCCTAAGCTCTGCTCATATCTTTTTGGCTGAGACTCTCAGCACTGTCTGCAGTACTAATAAAGAATGCATGATGCTGTAGTAAAAAGGTTTCTTGGCATGGGTTTGGAATGACCTCTAAACTCTTGTGGTTAAAGCCATCAAGTAAACAGTGCAGTTCACCTGAAATTATTATTAAATGTTCATACCAAACCATGGTGTATTTTCTTGTCACAGGTTGCCCAGGTATATAATTTTAAAAGCAGTGCACAGCAGTTTTTTTTAATCCTATTGCTTCAAATTTATTTTCCTTTCATTTTTGGTTTCTATTTGTCACTCAGCAGAGCTTTTTCCAGGCAGAATTGATATCTTTTGACACTGCTTCTTGTTCTGCCATGTACATTTTTATACATATGACTACACAACGAATGGGAAATTTCCTGAAGCAGTTACTGGGGCTTCTGGACCATGGTCAGAAGAAACAGGAACTGTTGAAAAGAGAAGTATAAACATTATATGCAGCTGTGTATGCAGTAGTCTAATATTGTCTCCTTCTAGGTGGCATGGGAGTACCTGGAGGACGTAATAGCTACTGCATTTTACTATAGCATAAGATTTCAAGGAAAAACAAAGTGTTCTTGGTAACTAAACAAGGTTGTTTCAATTCCAGTTGACAAATTTTGTGAATGGGAGAAAAGGAACACTGAGAGAAACACAGTATTTTTAAAAAAATATCTGAAAAAAAATACTAACAGAAATAATTCTATTATTGATATTTAATCAGAGATTTGTTCCTCAATTATCTGTCTTCCAGTCATGTATGTAATATGTTCCTGTAAGATCTTAATTGAGAAAAGCGAATCTACCATCAAGCATGCTGATTTTAACCTATTACCAATTTTGAATATCTTGCAAAATATCGTTTTACCTTACTGATCTAAATTTGTACTGTATGTATTTGGAAATACATATCTGACTACCTTTTTTTTATAAAGTACCAATAGTATTTTTATACTACATAGGCTTTTTGATATGCTTCATTCAAGAAATGGCGGTCACAACTCAATAAACCACTTAAGTGTGTGCTTAAAATTAAATATACGCCTGAGTATATTACTGAAAATCCACCTGTTGAAGGGTTTTCCTGAGTAAAGGTTGCTTAAAGCATACATCTGAGTACTCTGCTGAATTGCAGTTTGTGAGTCCTATTATACTGAGAGTTGAACGGAGTCACTCAACATGTGCAAAATTAAGCACATTTGTGACATGTTTATTATTTTGCAGAATCAGGATCGATTCATATGTTGGAGCAACTATTCAACATACACAGCTCTTTATTAATGAAGGGATTCAGAGCTGGTCTCTTTAAAGTGGCAGTTTTAATAAGAAAACCTTAATAAAAAGTGTAAACTACAGGGTAATGATGTTAGTTCAGTTCCCTCAGGCAAGCCTTACATCATCGTGTTTGTATACAGTAAATAAGCCTACAGAGAAAAAAATCCAAGCCAATAAATGGATTATAAAAACAAGTTTGGTAATGAAACTTTACACATCGACACATTTGCCACTGAAGGTAAAATGTGTGTGGCTGAACCACTGTTAAAAATGAAGGTTTTTCTGTCCAACTAATTTTTCTCTGGCCTTTGAAGTGTTCATTTAATTAAATATGTTTTCTTATGGTTTCCTTGAAGGAGGGATCTATTATTTGCATGCTGAAGATACATGTTGGCACTCTTTTTACAAAATGTTTTCCACAACAGAGAAGGCTGGGAAAATTCAGGAAATCAGTCACTAACAAAACAGTACAGCAGGTCTGAGTGAGCAAAATATTCAGGCTATAAAGGCACGAAAAGACTGACAGCTCTGAGATTTTAAGTTTCTGTGTATCTTCAGGTCCCAATCATACAATAATTTCTACTCATATGAAGGACCATGGTCTGAAATAATACAGTGCTCTAAGAGCTGCACAGTTAGATCAATCATCTGCTTTTATCAACCTTCTTTTTGTCTGACTGCAAAGAGTGGATTTAAGCTGTTCTTGTTTGATACAAATTTCTGTACATCTGGCAGAGCAGAGGAAACATAGATAAAACTTCTTTTTTTATGGACAACTTATATACTGAAGGAAGCTGTTCTCATCTCGAGCCACATACTTTGACTTGAATACCTGTACTGGTTTGGCTTGTTTTCTAAGCAGTCAGTGTTTTTTCTGCAAAGAACAGCAAGTACCACAAAGTGGTGAAGGTGAAAACTCAAGCAGTGGCTGTACCAGCCAACAAGCTACTCAGCCAGGCTTTTAGGAAACATCCACACAGATGAGGAAACTACACTGCAGGCTTCAGTCTTGAGGTCAAAGATGTATCATTAGAGACATAATTTCCTGATATTAGAGGCTCCAAGTCATTAGTCTTTTAATACATAATATCAATAGCTGTAATGAAAAATGAGGCCAGGATGTAGAGAATTCCCTGAATCTTAATGCACTCTCTCCCATCGGAAGCATAATGCAGTATATATGTCAGCTGAGCTGGAGAAAACCAAAGGGTCAGATGGAGAAGATGGAGGCGGCAATGGCTAAGCCTCTGATTCTTGCATGTAAATGCAACTTGCCTCTGCTCGTGGGGTCAGCACAAGCTGCGCCTCTGCAAACGTACCGAAATGGAGTGCGAGTAGGATTTCTGCAGAATGCACGGCTGTTCTGGCTCCTGCACAGGGAGACATTTCACGCTGCGCACAGCAGATGGGAGCTAGGAAGTTCAGCCCAAGCATAGAAGTTTGCATACATATGCATAAATATATATATATATATTTATATATAGAGAGAGAGTATATGCGTGCCTCTGAACCTCAGCAGAGCTGCTGTCGGTAGCCTTTCACCAGGTTGTGTCTGGCTCCCACCACACCAGGTCCATGTGCATGTAAGCATCTTTTTCTGCCCCTGGCACACTGCCCAGGCATGGCTGTTCTGCCTGCAAATGGATGTTTGCAGCCAGGCAACATTAAGCGTTCAGGGCCTGTGCTGATCCCTTTCCTTACAGGTTCTTTGGCAGCCCAAACACACCTTTTCCCAGGGCATGGATGTTATGGGCACACTGAATTTAAATTTCAGAAGCTCCAGTCATTCCCTAAAAGCAGGTGGGAATAAGACTTTATTTGGGTTCAAAAAAATCAGTTGCCTTTTAAAATTTTATCACAAGAGGTGTCTGTGAACAATATAAATAAAATAAAATCCCTTACACCTTTTCTTGCTTCAGTTTCTTCTCTGCTTTTGTAAGTTCTCATGGGGTGTGAGGATAAGCCTTAAGATAAGGTGGGGATCTTCTTCCTGTCACAGGTTTTCTGAATCATGAGTCTGTCATGCTCAGAGACACAGCATTATCACCAAATTGGTTTCTTCACCCTTTTGAACTTTTCCAGTCTACTAAAGAGAGGCCTAACAAAGCTGGTTGTGCATGGGATAAGGCACCCTAGAATAAACCCAACAATGCTTAACACTTCTCCATTAAAAAGGATCGAGAACTGTGTTTTCTTAACAGTTTTTAAATGCAAGGAACACTTCATTTTTTTTTTTTTTGAAAACTATTCACCGATTATGGTGTGCAGCATTGCTGCAGTGATTTCCATTTAGAATAAAATAAAAGGCTGAATTAAATTTCATTTATTACTTTTATTTCCTCTTTTGCTCTCCCTATTTCTGTTTGTTTGCTCATGTGTTGAAGAATATGTGTAATATTTTCAACGTAAATGTATTTTTGCAGGTTTTCACAGACAACATTTAATCTGTTTGCCATCGGTGTTGGAGATAAATGTCTTGGTTTTGACTGTATATGGCTGCTTCTGTATGTATTAAGACATTTCTTGATGCAGTGAGTTCATTAGGTTAGTCAGAAGATCTAAGTTGTAGATGTGTAAAAGATCTAAGTTGTTTTGTGGACAAAAAACTATATTAATTTTCATTGAGAGGCTGGTTTCTGGAAAGTTAGTCATGAACACTCAGATAAAAAGTGCTTTTCAAAGCATGAGAATCTGGAATATACTGACACATATGTGCTTTCTTAAGCTTTTGCTTCTCTACAGGGGTAGTGCAAGAAATGTAGTTCCAGGGAAAGGCTTTAAATCTTGCTAGTTTTCTCTGTAAGAAGCATTGCTACATATCCATTACATGAGATGAGATTTCCCAAATCATTTCTAGCCCAATTTAGCAGGTGTACGATGCTTGGATAACTGTGGGGAAGTTATAGACTCTTGAAGGAAACCTTAACTGCCCAAGCCACGAGCAGTGTGTCTCCCTTGAGAAAGATGTTATCTCAGCCTCTGTCCCAGGCAGGACACTGCATTCCAGTATTTGAGTGTCACTCTCAGATTTTTTAAGCATTATGGAGCTTTGAGGGGAGGATGAGGAGGGCTTGGAAGAGAAGGTCAGAGGTTCCTAAATTAAGGCTCTTCATTTCTTTCTTGAGAAATGCTTCTAGCCTCTTGAGGTCTGAATTGCCTTGTAGTGGTACCTCTTGCTCTTCATTACTCAAGAAAAAAAAAAAAAAAAAAAAAAAAGAGCAAGAGGCACCACTAGAAGGCAATTCAGACCTCAAGAGGCTAGAAGTATCCCCTGGAGGTGCTTCTGTCGCTCTTCATTTGCTGTAGACAGAGCCCAAGGTGTTGAGACTCCTGTTTGGGTGCCTCAGATAAGTGCTTAAAATTAGGTAGGCTGATTTCTCTCCTTCATGCCATTGCAAATTCCCCATTTTGTCCTTTGGTACAGCTTACACAGGGCTACACATTAATGCAATATTGATGTTCTGTGGCAAGTTAAAAGGCCAGTAAGAGCACTGCTCAGTGTGAATTATTTCACTTCTTTGATACCCGCTTTTTCCTTAACTCTCTTAACGGTGCAGTGTGTTTTTCTACCCTAGTGACATACAGTTGCATGTATTGTTAATTTTTTGCTTTGTAGTTTGCATCTAGATTATAGCTTGTGTGTCCCCGAAGTGGTATCAGTTGCCTGAAATCCCGATTCCTCAGTGTTGTGTGGCTTGCATAAATGTCAGCTGGTCCAGGGGAGCGGTTTTAAAAGAAACAGAGCTGATCTGACATTCTTCAAAGAGAAGCCTAGGAGACTCATCTCTGCACCTGGGTTTGTTATAAGCACTGAGCAATGGGAAGAGTGCTATGAATGCTGTCACTCGAGCAGTGAAGAGGGACAGGCAGCCATGTCAAAAATGACAACGTTTCTTTTACTAGTCTTGCAAAAGATATCTGCAGTGATGTGACTGCAGATGACATCAAATAACATAAGTGGCTGGTTTCTGCAGTAGATTGAAATTCATCCAGTTCCCTGTGTTCACTGTGATGACTTTCAATGCTAATTCTCAGTGAGTGAGGCATGAAATATATGCACAGGCTGTACACAGTTAGGATACTTCTAAGTTGTTTGAGGTACCTGTGATGTAAACATCTGTGCCTCTTGCTTTTGTGAATTTTTTTCCTGGGCTTCAATTATGCAGTCAAAGAAAAATTGGAAGAGGGGAGAACAAGATTGCTGATCTAGTTCTTTTTCTTTTTTTGAAAGGAATGAGTGCTTCATTGTCTGAGCAGAGGGAAACATAAGCTAGAAGCACACTTTCATCTTCTCCAACACGAAAGGGGTGAGATGAATTGATGCAAATGAGTTGTTTTTGAAAGTGATCCCCAAAGCTCACTGTATACTCTGAGCAGAACTGGGGGTCGTTTAAACTTTCACTTGGAAATCTAAATAACGTGAGATTGTGTAAAAGATGAAAAAAGTTTTAGCTTGAGTTTTACTGCATGAGTTTAATGCTCTTTGAAGCTGAAGCTAAATCCAGCCTTCAGCACACATTGTGTCCTGCAGCTGCAGCAGTGTGTGTGTTTCACTGTATTTTGAGAGGATCATTCTCAGACCTGACTTCAGAATACTCTCTCTGCTCTTCTTAGGATTACTTGGAAGAAAGAGGTTGTAAAAGGCAGAGGAAAAGGAGGGAAATGCCTCCTGGGCATATGTGGAAGGTCGTAGGCATTTGGTGTCAGGAAATACTCCCTGGAATCTACAGAATAGGAGAATTGGGAGAAAAACCTAATTGGCTGTGCATCAGTTCTAACTAATCCAAGGTAAGTGGAGTTATGGTGGTATAAAAAAGGGGGTGGGGGTGAATTTTTCATTCAGTATGAATTGATACTAAGCCTTTATTTATTTTACAACTAACTTCTTCCTTTTTTATGCATTGACATTCAGTAATTGCATTTTGCATTAACTCCTTTGCTATATACTCTCTGCTTTTACAGTCAGCTATGAAGAAAAAGAGACATTTCTGTTATGACTTTTGGATTTCAGTCTCTATTCTAATGGCTTTCTCACATAAAAGGACAAAAAGCTGTGGGATCAAGTGGCTAGCACTGCCCCCCTCTCCCAAGGAGAAGGCCACAGAGCAAGGTATGGCCTCCCCACCTGACCCACTCACCTTCAGTTCTCTGTACAATGGAGTAGCTTTTATAGGACAGGGTGAGAATGTCTTCACTCAGAATAGATCACCGTGTGGCTGTTAATGTAAGAAAAAATAATTTAAATAAAGAGAGAAGCAAACCCAGGACTCTCCCAAGCTACTGAGCAGTCTGACTCATAAGCTTTAGTGGTTCCCGCTGGAGTGATTTAAGAGGTGAGAAGCTTGCCCTGTCCTTCCAGCAGTAACTGCAGAGGTGGTGGTGTGTCAGCTTCTCAGCTCCTTCAAAACACTGTCTGTTAGACCTGTGGCCATTTAACTTTGCACTCTGGGCTGTGAACTGCAGCCTCTGAGCAGCAAAGGGCCAGCTTGGTGCCCCTTGGGTGGACGCAGGGAGGTTTGGTGGGGATTGCCTGGTGGACCTGACAAGCCTTGCAAAGCAGAGCATTGGACTGCTGAGAAACCTGGTGCTTGGGCTCCTCTACCAATGGGGATGTGGTAGAAATTTTGCACAGAAGTTGGTCTGCCAGGAGGGCTCTGAAAAAAACTGCAGGATGGAGTATCATAGGGAAAAGCAAGAACTTAGTAGTTTTTGGTCCTTCTTGAGTGCAAAAATACAGGAAGTGCTTTCCTCTGTCAAGGCCAAGAAACCTCTAGGTGCAGAAGAAAACAGAATTACAGACACATGGATTCATCTCATCTAACTTTAGATGTTTGTCACGTGGATGCTTATACATGATCTGGTCACACCAGGCTCTTCTTGATGAAAAATGGGCCCTGTATGGATGTTGATCTTCAGACTGATGATTTCAGCATGTTAAGAGCTCTTTAAAATTTTACTTTTAGGCTTCTCTGTGTTGATATGTTTATTGATGATGACTAATTATTGTTGTCTTCTGATAAAGCTGCAGTAAGAATGCTGTCCTCCCTTTTTAAAAATTAATTTCTCCAGATGTCTGTTTCATAAAAGTGTTGTAAATAGGAAAAAGATTTAGAGTTTCTCTAGTGAAATGCCAGGAAATAAGGAAAGGAAGTAGAGTTGAATTTAGCTGAATCTATAGGCTCTATATATTTGTGACCTGACACTCTTGCCATTTGCTCATTATATCTCTTCAGCATTTAATAAAGCAGAAAAAAGGCTTTTATTTTATTAAATATTAATTCACTTTTTCATATTTTTAGGGAAGGTTATAGGAATAAAGCACCAATGGAGGAAGATAACTGAAGGGATAACACTAAATGAGACACAATTTCCCTGATTTCTAGCAAAAGCTCTCTTGGCTTTATGCTACCACTTTATCTAATTATATCTGATTTTTTTTCAACAACAAAACATATAGAGAAAGAAAAAGAGAAGAAAGCACAAGCAGCTTGGCTCTTTGGAAAAAAAAATTGTCACTGAAAGCAATTTTTCCCCCTCTTTGTTTACTGGTGAAGGTGAAGCAGTAACTCAACATGCAGGTACAGACGTGATAATTTACTTGTCAGTTATGTAGTGGAAAAATCACTCTTAATGATAATTGTTGTATTAAGGGTTTTTTTTCTTCTTCTTTTTTTTTTTTTTTTTTTCTAAATCATGAAGGCAGCTGACTGTTCTTTTTCAACAGTGCACTCTACTGTTTTTTATTCCTGTCCCATCATCCTACATGTAAGTTTTTTCACCCACCAGAGTCAGAGAGGGATCTATTGTGTTTTATTATTAGACACAAAAGCTATATGTGTTCCTGTGTCTGCTCTTCTGTGTCCACTTGGCAAAGTTGGCCACATTTATTAAGGATGCATAGACAGAAAATGTATCGATGATTTGGTATAACTTATTGTTGACAAAATCAACCCCTACTTTTACATGCCCATTGCTCAAGTACAGTAGATCACTATCTTAAGCAGTGACTTTATATTCATTTTTTAACACATCTATTGAACTGGTATATAGAGTGTATTTAGATGATTTGGTAATGCATTTTAAGCATTCAAGATTAAAACAAAAGGGATCTTCTTCTCTGGAAAGGTGGTAGTTATTTAGTTTCACTGGTTAGAAGAAAAAAATATTCTTGTTTGTTTCAAGTGATATACTACTGGGATGTGGATAATGTGTAGATGACATAAATGAGAACCATAAAGATTAATCTGTTTTGAAAACCTTCACCCTGGAAAGATAGTTGATGCAGCAGCAGTGGAATGAGGTACAAAATAGCCACCTCAGGTGAGAACAGAAAGAAATCTGTGTAATGAACAGACATGTAGGCAAGGACTGTAGTTACCATAACTAATAGTAGCTGTAGATATTAAAATTATACTTTCATCAGGAGAAGTACATCCAATTACAACAAGGATGAATTTCCCTTCACTTCTAATTAAGCAAATAAACTAAAATAGAAAGGAACATCTTGTCACATCTCAGTGCACACAGGCGGCAAGGTGAACAAGACTCTGGCCTCCTGGCTTGGCTTCTTCCCATAACATTGACCAATAGAGCATGTGTCCATGAAGAGTTCAAGTCCCAAACAAGCCCTCTCATTAGAAGACCTGTAAAGGACTAGACTTCATGCTAAAGGCCATTGACAAAGGAGGGGCCATCACAGATACCTTGTCATGCACACACAAGTGCCCATCATTTCGATAACCTGCCTGCTAATTCTCAATGGTTTTAACTACTGGTGTTCTGGCTAGCTATCTGGATGCTCATTTCTCTTCCAGCCCCCATCACGTAAGTGCATGTTGAATTACATGCAGATGAACTATTATAATGTGGATGCAAGCAGAAGGACTTCTGCCAGGGAATTAAAAAACAAACAGAGAAACAAACAAACAAACAAACAACAACAACAACAACAAAAACAGAAGGAAAAGATATGCCACAGGGAATGGAGAGGTGAGAGATTAAACTGGAGATCAGAGTATCGTGCTCCTACTGCTACCAGTGAGCTAGGCAGTGTGAGGGTTGAGTTTGCTGCTCTCCAAGGGAGTTTATACCATTCCTGACTCCTACAGCAACAGCTGCCACCCCAGAAACACCGATACTTCCCTAAAACCAAGCAAGAAGCCTATTTCTTCATGGCTATGGTGTAGCTCACTATGTATGGGAGGGTCATAACTATTTAGTCACCCTCAGCAATTAGCTGTCTTATTTAACCAGACCTCTTGGTCCTAGCCTTGACAACACCATAGGCCTTTCCTGTTCAAAATGAGCAGTTTGTTTGAGCTTACTCAGAGATATTACCGTCTAGTCCATTTTTAATGATAGAGCTTTCATAACACTGGATTTTCCTTTTTGCTCCTGTCTACTTTCTGACAAATCTCACTATGTCCCACAGCACAGCCCTTCAGGATATATTATACCTCACAGCTAAACCCTCATGAAAAGAGGTTAAAAACAATTTCCAAAATTTTGCAGTGCTTGAAATAATTTATTTATTAAACATATAGTAAACATTCTATCTCTTTTTTACAGTCCCCTTTTGTGATAACTAAATCTCCCCAAATCCATTTTATAAACGGTTTTATTACAAAAAAAAAAACCCAAACCAAACCAAACCAAACCCCTATGTTGATTGGTATTTTTCATATCATTTTTGTTTTCCACCAACAGAGGGAGTAAAGTCTTCTTTCCCCTCTGGAGCTTCTGGCCATAAGGCTTAGCTATGTGAAACCAGCAATTTTGCTAAGGGCTTTCCATGTGAAAGGGCAGGAGGCCAGCCAGGTCCAGGATTGCAATCTTTAGAAAATTATAAACTAGCACAGACTTTGTGATATTAAATCAGAATGGCTGATGTGTTTTGGGCTGAATGACTTTTGCACCAATTATGACATGCGGATCAAAATTTTGCAATGTGGTGCACTCCCTTAAGGACTAGTGATGAGATCTGTTAATTGCATCATATTATCTAGTGGTTACTGCACCATTAATGCATATCAGCACCATTCCTGACAGGGCTGGCTTGAGGGGTTTTCACTGCCGTAGGCAAACTGGAAAGTGTGTGCCACTCTTAGCCACAGTTACTTCCACAGTAAACAGTCAAAACAGTCAGTTGTACCTAGGTCCTAATTTTAAATTATACACCAGTGGCTTATTTAAGTAATTAGGACCATATTATCCAACCCAACAGCCAAAAAATGTTTTATGAAAAGGAGTCTTTATAAGAGCAATTACTTTTCTTTCCTGATCCCTCCTAGATCATGAAGTGCTTCTGAGTTTGTACTGCTTAGTGTGGATTTGGCAAATATAAAAAGAGCGAGGCTGGAAACAACACGTATTTGTTGCTCAAGGCCATACACTCTCTGTGGCATCAAACTCTGGCTGACCTACAGGGAAATTCCTGAAAAAGTTAATACTGTTTGTGTTAGTGCTCTCTCCCGGATTCTTCTCTTTTTCATTTTGTATCTTGCATTACTCTCGGCGTACTATTAGGCCTTACCAAAATATTTCTATTCTAAACTGTATTTCCATTGTACTGTGATCCTTAGCCACAGATTTGCAGAATCTTTGCCACCATTTTGATTGGAAACCTTCATGTCTCCTAAAGAACCAGCCTTTCTCTTCTTGCACAAAGTTAGCTTGTGATGCTAACTCACTAATAAACATGATGACCATACACTGCTTTTGGCCAGGTAGCTTGACATTGCAGTCTTGGTTAAACTTGCTTCTCTATCCTTCTGGCTGTGCAGAATATGACCACTGAATTCCTACAAGCTGAAGTTGACTGTAAGGTTTGTTTGGTTATTATGCATAAAGAAATGCAAATTTATTGGCCCTATGCATGTAAGCTTTATGTCCTGTTGAATTTCCCTCTGAATGTCTAGTTGTATGTGAGAGAAAGTCCTCTACTCCTGTCCTGTCCTGCCCTCAGTTCTGTCATTACTACGTGGTGGGTGGGAGGAGAGGCATAAGGGGGGTAAAATGTCCTATGGTAGGTTCAAAATCAAAATCCACAAACATGAAGTGATAATTTGTTTAGTATGATCTTCTGTTCAGGAATGTTCTGTGCTACATCCGAGTAGGAATTACACAAGCTAAACCTCCCCCTTCACAGTAATTTCTAGCCTGTTTTTCTCCTCTGCAGACTTAAAAGTCAAAATAACTGACTTTATTGTGAATTGGAAAGTTGTAACAGTCAATTTGTAAGTCATGCAATACTTTCTGTTGCATTTTAATTGAAATTAATTATTTCTGCAGTCCTAGGTTGAAATATTTCATCTTAGTGCACTGAATCAAGTTGAAATGTTTAATATTCAGCTGATGAACAGTAACTCTTCAGTTTCCAAATAAAAGCTTTTAGCACATTGTACTTTGCTTGTCTTATTTTACCCTGCCTTACAGGAAGGGCTAATTTGCAGTAGTATGTTTATCATCAGTATTGCAAACCGTGTGACTCAGGATATCCTACATGACTTGGTCATATGGGAAGATGCAGAGCATCACTGAATATATTGCCAGCCCAGGAAGTCTGTGTGAAATCATGGAGTTATGTAGCATCTGCATCACAGTTCCAGTGGGACTCCCACGAGGTGCTGAGCAGATGCAACTTGACATCAGTATGATTCAAATCAAACATTTCTGCTCAATAAAGCAAAGCATTTTGATTTGGTGGGACCACCCTGGAACAAATAACTTTGTTTTTGTTTTCTGGGTTTTGGCAGAATTGTTTTTTCCTACACAGTTAGCATACATAATTTAAAAAAAAAAAAAAAGAAAATATTTGCATTGCAAAAGTGTGTGTGTATATGTGTGCATGTATGTGTACAAATACATATACAAATATATGCATATGTATGTGTATATATATATGTATGTATAAATTCACCAAAGCTCACATATGTTGCTCCTCATTGTCATTTACCTGGGAGGCTTTGTTGTGATTTGGACAGCAGAGAGAGACGTGGCCCAAGATGTTTAAGATGAAAGTTACTGTATTAGACAAAAAAGAAAAAGGTTACTGCAATTATGAGCAGTCTTTTCTCTTTTTTTTTCTACTTTTTTAAAACTGTGACTGTGTCACCTTGAAAAGCGAGTTGATTATGCAGTGCAAAATATGCATTAGAAAGTGCTTGGACTGAAGGACTGGCTGGCTCAAGGGATCAGTAATCTAATGTGGGACCTTTCACCTCTTAGTCACCAGCCTGACTCCAGCATAGGTGGGTAATAAAAACACAAATCTCTGCATCTGGCAGCCATTTGGATGCATAAATAAATTGAGCTGATAATATCAATACAATTTGTTGGGAAAAAAGTCCCATGTCTGTGCAATAATCAGCATGTTTTTTCGGTATCTCAGCAAACACAGCAAAACCTGAAAGGGCACGAGGAGTGAAAATAACTGTGGGTTGTATTTCTGTAATATTTCCCACCCTGAATTATCCCAAAGCATCTTATATTTTATTAACTTAAGCCATATTCCAGCGTAGATCATCCTGCAAATGCCAGAATCCAGGGTCTGCTTAAATCCAATGAATTGTTCTACTTGATAAGGACACCACGAAGACTGAATTTGTTTTTATTTAAAATTTCCTAAAGGGGGAATTCTGCTTGAAAAAAACAGGTATGCAGGGAGAGAGGCGCTGAACTGGCTCCAGGACTCTCTTTGCACAGTTACTTGGCAACATGGCCCTGGCTCTCCCTCCTTGCCACAGTCCCCAGGACCTGCTTTTGGTTGGGGTTAATTAGATGTTGCTTAGTGCATTCCCTGGCCAACACTGAAATCTTCTGGGAGCTTTCTTGTGGCCTAAGGCTGAACTCACAATAACTATGCTAATGATTTAATGGGAAAAAGCAGGAAAAGGGTGAATTACAGAAAACTACCTGTCTTTTTAACCCCTGTGTGAGCCAGTGTTAATCTAAGGCTGGCAAAATCTGAAGCCTTGCTGGACATGAGCTAGCTTCCTGCAGACCCGCTTGGATGTATCCGCTTTGCACTCCCTGGCATGCTGGTTCCAGCAACATGATGAGGAGACACCCAAGTGCTGGCTCTGGAAGCAGTACAGAGGTATTTATGCAGAGCTTAAGCAAATAAGCTGTGCCAGACCTGGACTAGCCTGCACAGAGCCAGCATGGATATCTCTGCAATTGTGGCACCATTTATCAGCAAACTGGATAATCTGCCAGGGGGATAATGGAGAGCTGACTGTATATAGAAGGTTTGTTTGCAATGAAAATTACGTGTTAGGGTTTTGACTCTAAAACATCAGTGGATTACAGTCAGACAGCTGACAAGATTTCTGCTCCTCTCTGTCTGCTGGCCTCCTTCTCAGAGGTGCTGTCCCTGTGACAGGGATGGCTTAAAAGCTCATGAAGCAGCTTCTGAGTAGTTTATAACATGTTGTGGGATTCATTTATTTATTTTTTATTCTGCGATGATGAGAGTGATGAATATTACTCATGTTAAAAGTTTCAATAAAGGAGGACACTGATTCAGACAGCTTGAACCCTTCCCATTCTGTTTTCTGCAGATGTTTGTTTATTTATTTATTTATTTATTTTTTATTCAGTTAGAGAAACAAAGCTTGTTTTGCCTGTGTCTGCATATACTCTTTAAATGCCTAAATATGGTTGCAGAAAGGAGGATGTACATCCTCCTGTGTCCACATCAAACTTTGGCTGCTTCTGAGCTCTCCAGATGAACGCATCACAAGCTTGGCAATCATGATCTAGTGTGCCAAGAAGAGGAAACCATCGAAACATGATACATGGGCAGAGCTTTGGGAGTCAAAATCCAGATACAAGAAAAATACAACAGCTGCAAGGATAAAACAGAAAACTTGGTAGACCAGATTCAAAAGTTCAGTCTTGGGTGTTTTAAAGCAATAGACATGACTGAGAGTAAATGCACATCTTTATGCATACGTGGTTTTGTAAGCAGCTCTGGAAGGGCTGGAAAAAGTAACATTTAAATTCAGTAATAAAAGAAACAGGCTGAAATTACTATCTTGAAATTCCCTGTTGGTATGACATGGCAATCAGGAGAGATCAGATACTTCAGTGTAAGAGAACAAATTAGTGGACAGTTTACACAAGACCGAATGAATTATCAGCTTACTTTGTTTGTACGTATATGTGGATTTAGTTACCTGCAGCAAAAAGAGATGAACCAAAACAAGTGCAGCAGAAGTTTATCACATCAGTTCTCAGGTTTTTCTTGCTTTTGAGAAGCAGGTAGAATAACCTTTGCAGAGTCTTTGTTGGGTGGTACCTCTTTGTCTGTTGTTGCCAGTCTTGTGTAAAAAGATTAGGAATGAGTTTTTGTGGCTGAAGATTTTATTCTACTGTGTCTCCACACCATCTTAACTCAAGGTTTTCATCAGGTTTTGCACCTTTTTATTCTTTTTTTTTTTTTTTTTCCCCAGTGGAGGTGCATATTAAGCAGTTATGTTTTATTTCTTTTCTGTGTATTGAAGAGAATGCAAAATATTCCTCTGAGGTAGCAAGTATTGAGGCTTACAGTAGCGTCCCAGATGGGACTGGTTGTCCTATCCGGTTTACCTGAACTAAGCAGGAATCCTCACATCTCTCTTGCATGAGGATGTTCATTGTTGTTGAAATTGTTGTGTCTTTCTTTCTACCTGTAGTGGGTTTACGTGGCAAGGTAACCCGTGCAGGTCAAAGGGTTTTAGACAATTTACACACACACCACCCCTCGTCCCTTCACCACACTAACATGAAATATATCCCTTCACAATTACTGCTTTCTTAAATTCTTCACAACTTTTACATTCATAACAATCATCCAGTCCATGTTTTGCCCATTGCTTCTCTCAACTATCATCCTTATCTCAAATTCCTTGAGCCCCATGTTGGGCGCCAAAATGGACTGTGGTGGTTTTACTTGGGTGGGCAGCCAAGCTCCACCACAACCGCTCTCTCACTCCCCCTCCTCAAAGAGGAACGGGGAGAAAATACAATGAAAAGGGCTCAAGGGTTGAGATAAGGATGAGGAGATCGCACAGTAATTATCGTGATGGGCAAAACAGACTCAGCATAGGGAGATAGTAAGATTTATTGCCTATTACTAACAAGCTAGAGAAGCGAGAAATGAAGGAAAGAAACTAAAAGCACCTTCCCCCGCATCCACCCTCTTCCACCTCCTCCCCCCCGAGCGGCGCAGGGGAACGGGGGAATGGGGGTTATGGTCAGTCTATAGCGCTTCTTTGTCGCTGCTCCTTCTCGGTCACTCTCGTCCCCTGTGCTGTGGGGTCCCTCCCACAGGATGCACTCCTTGCCGAACTGATCCGGCATGGGTTGCCCACAGGCAGCAGCTCTTCAAGAACTGCTCCAGATATGGCTCCGTACCACGGTGTCCATCCCTCAGGAGCAAACTGCTCCAACCTGGATCCCCCACGGGCAGCAGCTCCTGCCAGGTCACCTGCTCCTGTGTGGTCTTCTCTCCACGGGCTACAGGTCCAGACCAGAATCTGCTCCGGCAGGGGTCTTCCACAGGCCGCAGTCTCCATTGGTGCAGGTCCACCTGCTCCACCGTGGTCCCCTCCACGGGCTGCAGGGTGGAACCCTACTCCACCGTGGTACTCCATGGGCTGCAGGGGGACAACCTGCTTCACCATGGTCCTCACCACAGGCCGCAGGGGACTTCTGCTCCAGCACCTGGAGCACCTCTCCCCCTCCTTCTTCACTGACCTTGGCGCCTGCAAGGCTGTTCCTCACTCCTCTCACTCTCCCAGCTGCTGTGTGGCGCAGCGTTTGTTTTTTTTTTTTTCACCTGTCTTAAATATGCTCTCACAGAGGCGCAAAACAACATCACTTATTGGCTCAGCTCTGGTCAGCAGTGGGGCCCTTACCGAACATGGGGCAGCTTCTAGATCCTTCTCACAGAAGCCACCCCTATGGCCCCCTGCTACCAAAACCTTGCCACGTAAACCCACTACACTACCTCTGCATGCAATGCACCGCACAATTAACTTTGTATCTTCATCTGTGAAAGATTTAATTCTAAGTATGTATTTTCCATTTCCCTTTTTAATAACACAATCTGTGAAAGGAGACATCAGAATGGAAATTGCTTTTAGGAAATGTTGTAATATATATGTCATGTATATCGTATGACTGAAGATTTTGTCTGTTTGTAGCTTTTGTATTTGTAAGAAATTTCCACATTAAGGACACAATTCTTACATACATTAATGTCCTTTTGACCCTGATACCCACCCATTTTACAGTCCCTTCAGAATGAGAAAAGTTTAAGTGGTCTCACAATAAATGCAAATATGGCTCATGTATTGATATCTTTTCAAGTCATTGAAGAAGAGACATAGAATTACTTTCATAGCCATGTTTTCTTCAGGGTAGCAACAAAAGGCTTACAACAACCTGTTGACAACTGAAGTGCAGCAGAGTTTGTGTTATTTGCCTATGACTAATGCTCCAAACCTGGTAGGGTTTCGATGTGCTATCACAGACTAGGTTTTCTTACTGTTTGCTCTAATTCTGGCTTTGATGAAATATGGATACTTTTACAATGCTGAAGCACTCATCAGTTACTCATCTCCATTATGGCAGCCACAGCAAAAAACAAACAAACAAACAAACAAACAAACAAAAAAACCTGAAGCTCTTCTGTTTGGAAGCCTGGGCCCAGCCGCACTGCAGAAGTGTCCTCTTAGAAGGTGCCATAATGAATCACCTGAGGCTTCTACACAGCAAGAAGCATTGTCTTGGTCTTAGGACAACCCCAAGGACAGTCTTGTTGGCATATAATACAGATAGAAAACTTCTTTGGACTCCAGGACTCCCTGCTTGCTAATATAGATTAAGTCAATATGTTTTACAGGATCTGAACATTTATTAAGTGCTACTGTGGCCCAAATATGGTTCTAATGCAACAGTTAAACAAAACAAATCAATGGAGAAAGTATCATCGGCTTCAGTGAAGATTGTTTCAGTCTCCTGAGCTTTTATTGTAAATGCAGATATGTTCAAGCTGATTGCTATGAGGTGAAACAGTCTGGGCATTACTTGGCTGAAACAATCTGTAAGTATTCTACCATTGTTGCTCTGCAGAATCTTATCTTCAAAGCTAAGTACAAAGAGACTTGTGCAAGTCTTCCGTATCTCAGAGCCACCAAATTCATCAATCAGTATATTAAATAGTTTAATACATCTACATAGGAATTTTTCTTTTATTTGCCTACAGAAATCACAAAATAAGTCCATCATTTTGGCATGATGTAATAATCAGCTCAGTGCTATCCAATGCTCTTTTAGACTTTCAAAAGGCATGGAGTTTCCTCAAAGGAAGAACAGTGAGTTCTGTACAGGAAAAAGGTGTACGAAGATTCCAGGTGACAGCTGTAGACCACACAGAAACTCTCCAGTTGCAATGTCTTGAATGTCTGAAAGCCAAACACTGACACTCAGGTTCAAAGTTGTTAAGTTAAAGAAATGAAGCTGCTTTGAAATACTTCTTTTTGTAAAATTTGTAATTCAATATTCTGTGATAAGAACGGCACAGTACAGGAGTGTTTAAGCTTTTCAGGTTAATTTTCCTGGAAAGCCTAGACTAGCTAATTACTGATTTTAATCAAGTGCTTTGGCTCATGTTTTGATTAATTCCTTAGTGTCTCTTTTAGAAGTCCATATGTTGAAATATACCTAGTACTAAACTGACCCCCAGAATGGCATTTGAGGGGTTCTGGAACTAAATGAACCCAAAATCTAGGGCCACAAGGCAGAAGATGAAATATATAAAAGCAAACATAAAATTTTTGCCCAGGCCCATCTGCACTTTAATTTTACTTTACTATGCAACAGGAGTATGGGGGAAAATTTTCCTATCTGCATTTAACTCTCAGGTGGAAATTTTACAGTGAAGTCACAACCATGCAGTCATTCGCAAAAGCACAATTCACACTTACACAAGAAAATATTAGGCATCCCACCATGAGATGTAAGTGAACAATAAGGATAAACATTCTTTTCTTTCTTCTTATTAGAATTATTTGTTAATATTTTGAAAATATTCTAGGGTATAGTTAATGAGAGATACTCAAAATAAGAAAGGAATAATTCTAAACTGTAGTTCTGTTGTAATGCAATTTAAACTAAAATCTATGTTGATAATAGTTTGTCCATATATTTATTCAAATATATTAAAATGTATGCAAATTTGCATCCCACTGTTTTGTGGTTAGATATACTACAAGGGATGTTTCAGTCTACTCAGCTTCCCTAGCTAACAACTCTCACTGACTTCTATTGCAATAGGATTCAGACACCACAGGTTGCAACTGATCTTGAAATCTGAAACTAAAGTGAGCAAAAGAAGGTGAACTAATATTATCGTGGAAGTTAAAAGGAAATGGAAGAACTATCCATTCTTACAGGTACTTTATATAACAACAACATCAAAAACTCATTCTCTTTACTCATTCTTTTTATTTTTTTGTGACCACAATGACATGTAATTACCTGTTTACCATGTAATAGCCTAGACATTCAGCACTCAATAAAGAGGTGATTGCATTCATATGAAATTTAAGAGAATTATTACCACCCTAAATAATAATTACATTTATCTTAAATGACACTTTATAAAAATTATCAGTCTCTAAAGTATATCCTTTCTGCTAAAGGACACAATAAATCACTTACACACCCTTTCAGTTCTACTGAAGAGGTATCTGATTAACAGCCTTTTCTAATATGACAGCAGAGATAAGAACTTGGGAGGGTCAGAAATGAAATCTAAATGTCTCTTTTTACAGTTATTTGGGAAAAAATATCTGTAGTTGTTTGATCTGTATCTGCACTTGTATTGAGCAATTGTATTCAGGCAGAGAATTGCCTGGCATTATCTTATGACTCACTTGACAGAGCTTACCCCTACTTTTCATTACCTGAGAAGAGATCATTACAAAACATAGAACTAGTATAATTTTATAGCAATCTATTTTGAACTAGCAAATTAAATGGGAAGAAGAGAGGAAGTGGAATGCAGCAAGCATAATGCTTTTAAAATGTTTTTAAAGAAATAGGAGTCTAGCAGAAGTGTGGGATGATGTCCAGGTTAGGGAGCAGTAGACCTTTCTCTGTTGTGCTATATGCTGGGACTAAGTACACGCACTTGATTCATGATGGAGAACCTGCTCAATGAAAAAAGCTGCATATATGTTGGTATCATAGATGAAAAATATCTTCATTTGTGAAGGGTAATAGCTGGCAGATAATCAGGTCTATGTGGGTGTGTGATCAAAAGTCCAAAATTTTACTTTTGAAATTTCAAGAAGCCTGCTGCTTGCTAGCTACAACCAATACAGTCTGGTTATAAATTTTAGACACCTAGACTAAAAAAAAAAAAACAGTGAAATGTCCCGAGTCCTCTCATTACTAAGGAGACATGATAGAACTATTAACTAGGAAGCCAATCATGTTTCTACACGTAAACCAAATTGGGAAAACCCTGAGCCTAGGAGCCTCTAAAGAAAAGTAGATGAAAAAAAGAAGGGTTTCCAAAAAGAAATAGTAGTCTCAGAGAGAAGAAGACCAGGAAAGAAGAAGGTGAGCATCCTGACTAGGGAGATAAACGCTGTCAATCAGAGATGGGTGGAGAAAAATGCCAGGGGATGCCCAGGGACCTTGGCCAATGATGACCCAGATGGGCAACAAGGGGCAGCAGCACAACAGGAGCCAACACAGCTTTTTGTCCAACATTCCCATGCCAGCAGCAATCTCCCTGCTGGGAAGGAAAGATGAGTGAAGGTGAGTGTAGCTCAGGGGTGGGTGAGGGAATGAGTGTAAAATAATTAAGTAGGCTAAAACTCTAATCCTGTAGGTTCTTAAGTAAAACCCAGTATCCAGATCCACTTCTGGTTATCATTTACTCTGTTTCTTCCATGGTAGCAGGAGGACAAGGTAACCAGCATCAGAGTTGAGGAGTTTTGAGGACTGCATTAAGGAGAGGTTAAGACTGCATTAAGAGGTTCTCTTGAAGTGTCTGAGGAAGTGCAAAACTGAATAGTATCGCTCTCATCTCAATTCACTTATGAAGTAAATACCTAGTAATATACAATGGGAGAAGAGTCAGTTAATTAGAGGAAGATGAATTTTGCAGGCAAGGTCTTCACATTCAATTGGTTTGGAGAACCGATGTTAATGACACTTATGGTTGTACCTGAAAGCAAGATCCCTACTCTCCTCTCCCACCTTTTCTGTAACGTCATGTCACCCTTTGGACTCTTTGCTTGACATAAATAAATGCCAATGTAACTCCAAGTCCCAAATGTGAAATACAAGTTTAATGGAATCCTCCTGAAACATGTTTAATAGTCAAATGCAATCTGGTTGAAGCATCTCCAAGAGATAGAAAAAAACTTTACTTAATAGAGGAATAATATCTTTAAAGGCTACAAGACGGGCCCTGAGCCTAAGAATTTAATGGCCAGACTCTCAAATTTACTTAGCAGCATGTCCCTCAAAGCTGCCTAGAAGAAATATTAGCCACAACATTTCAAATGCTTTTCTTGCACACGAGTGCAGAAGGCATTTTTATAGATAAGAAAGTCTTTAGACAAAGATGTAAGATGATGTAGAATGCTTTATAGACCAGAATGCATTTTTTGGCACTTCATTAACTCTTAAAACTAGTTGAACACCTTTGTACAAAATACAGCAGCTTTCAGAGATGCAGCAACCTCCCCAACAGCTTCTTTGCTCCGTGGGAAGTGTTTCTTCCTTCATCACTGGGTTCTGCCTGTCTGCTCCTGCTGCTCTCAGCATCCACCCCACTGTGTCATGGGCTCCCAGCCCCTTTCTTTGGCTGTAGAACAGAAGGACTGCTCCAAAGACAGGAGCAAGCTTGGAAACTTCCACCTGGTATGGTTACTTCTCATAAGGGGACACAGACTGCAAATGGAGACCTCAGATGCCATTTGTCAGACACAGACACAGACATAGACACTGAATAAAACCAGAAACTGTAGTAGAGTAGGGACGAGGATGCGAGATTCCTACCTCTTTTATTTTATTTTATTTTAATTAATTAATTTATTTTTTTAACATTAAGACACTTCCTTCTGTGCCTCCTTTCTCTATACTTTCACATATCAACACAACTTTGGTGGAAGGATTTCAGCCATTCTTCTGCTCCCAGGTCTTCTCTACAGCTTGGCACCTTCTTTCTGAAGGTTTGAAAAGGTGAATTTAAACTAAGCTAAATGGGTGGTGAGGCTGGGTGTAATCACAACTGTCTCATCTGTATAAATCCATGCTATACTCCTTTCAGAAGGAGTTGGATAGATTTCCTGGGGTTTCAGGATAGGATGGGAAGGAAATGAGCCTGCTTGGAGAGGGAGAGTGTGGCCTAGGTGGTGGGGCGCAGCTGAGGGCTACCGCAAGGAGACAGGAGCTATGGGAGAAGCTGTAAGGGGATGGGTTTCTTAGGGGTGAGTGGCACTCATGGCCATTTGTGGAGATAACCAGAAGCAAGGACACTCTAGGCCAAGGAAAGAATTGTGCAAACAATTTGTTCTGTTTATACCTTGCCAATTGTACCTTTCTGTCATTAAAAAGTTAATGATAGCTAGTTGTTATTCTAGAAAAAAAAAAAAGATTTCATTTAGTTGTTTTGGGGAGCTTGCTGTAAGAAGAAATCTAAGTAGGTCCAACACAAATCTCTGGCCTACTTGGGGTTTCCATGCACTTGATGCCTAGATGACTGCTCCAACCACAAGGCACCAACTGCAAGATTTAAAGCACAGTGATTGCAACTGTTTTTTGTGCTCCTGCTGGGTATAGGACAGGAACTCAGATGATTCTGGTCCCCGTCTACCTCTCTGTATGGCATTTCCAGGAGCCTAGTGCCAAGCTGCACTGAGCATGTTTCCAAGAGCACTGAGGATGTCCGGGGTTCATGTATAACAAAAATGTAAGCTTCCTGAGAGTGTTCAAGTCAAACAAAGGAGCATTTAATGGGTTTTGTGTTCCCTGGGTTAAGCGAGGGAAATGATATGCAATGTCCACCCATGTCCTCTTTAAAATGTTTGGTGTTTCTCATCTGCTCTGCAGAAAATTTTTCAAAAAAAAAAAAAAAGAAAAGAAAAAGAAAAAAAAAAGATAAAGAGTACTGGACTCATAGAAGCAAACTTATAAATACGTATTTTGAAAACCTGTTGTTTTCATTTCCCCACAATCCATTCTTGATCAGGAAAGATAAACTTACAGATGCAGAGAACTGACAATTGCTCCCACCAGTAAGCTTGGTTATAAGCTTAGACAGTCACTTACCCTCTCTGTTCTGTAGGTTTCCCCTCTAAAAATGTGCATTGCTACTGTTAGCTATGAATAACAGCCTCTTAAACATGGGGCACTTTTAATTGATCTGAGATCTTAAGACTGGAGATGCTAAATATAACTGAGCATATATCTCAGTTAGATGTCTCTTGTTCATTTTAGCTAGCAATACCAATAGCATTTTTTTTCAGTTCTTTTATCATGCTTTGTCTATTCTTTTTTATTAAAGCCAATTAGAAAATTTTCTAACTGCTGGTATTATCTCTGATATAATTACTAGTAAGTCATGAATACCAGTCATATGGGTGCTAATGAAAAGCTGTTCTGTTTCTTAAATTAGCTATCTTAATATTTTCTGCAGTAAATTTTCTTTTCTTTTCTTTCTTTTTTTTCCTTCTTTCTATTTTTTTTTTTTTTTTAAATTTTCCAATCAAGTTTATAAAAGTGCAATAGAACAGTAATGGGAAAGGGGTGCTATAAAAAAATCTTAGTGAATGGAGTAATTGTAGCACTTACAACAGATGAGATGTTTGCAATTAATTTTACAATTACCACTCAAGACTGTATTTTGGGAAATAAAATATTTTACTAACTTAAATTAACACTGTTTGTACACATTTCATTTTGGAAAACACTGTGTCAAAATTTACTTTTCTGTTTTCCTTAAATGACTAAAGGATACACGTTGTTTCCACTTCATCCACTGTTTTCAGCTCTTTTTTTTTTTTTTTTTAATTGTGATGTTTTCCTGAACTCTTGTTTATATTTTTAATATAGTTTAGGATCAAGGTAAGGGAAGGAAATTATAAGCAAGGTGAAAGTTTTATCACCACAGATGTACCAAAATATCACAAATGGTCATGATTCTAAGGTAAGAGTGTCTGCCAAGCTATACTTTGGTGTATTCCTGAAGGAAAGGGAAAGGGAAAGGGAAAGGGAAAGGGAAAGGGAAAGGGAAAGGGAAAGGGAAAGGGAAAGGGAAAGGGAAAGGGAAAGGGAAAGGGAAGGGAAGGGAAGGGAAGGGAAAGGGAAGGGAAGGGAAGGGAAGGGAAGGGAAGGGAAGGGAAGGGAAGGGAAGGGAAGGGAAGGGAAGGGAAGGGAAGGGAAGGGAAGGGAAGGAAGGAAAGGAAAGGAAAGGAAAGGAAAGGAAAGAAGGAAAGGAAAGGAAAGGAAAGGAAAGGAAAGGAAAGGAAAGGAAAGGAGCGGAAAGGAAAGGAAAGGAAAGGAAAGGAAAGGAAAGGAAAGGAAAGGAAAGGAAAGGAAAGGAAAGGAAAGAAAAAAGGTGCAGCCACTGAGACTGGAAGTTATTTCCTGGAGTAGTGGCTCTTCTTTCATGTATGATACTTCCTTATTTTACAGGCAGACAATATGGCTTCCTGCACATGGATATGGTTACAGCACCGAGGCTGCAACCGGGAGGCTCATTTGGCATCACCTGGAAAGTGAAGGAAAGTGAAGGAAAGTGAAGCTTCTCCACGCTACCTGTCATTAGGTCAAATATGTGTTCTTTTTAGAGTTTCTCTTAGTCCATGTCATTGATTTTTTAAAACCAACTGCCTGAGTCCCTTTGTTTAGAAAGTAACTCTTTTTTTTTTTTTTTTTTTTGAACTTAAACATTTCCCACAGTTTGCAGACCATGCTCTTGTCCTCCAGGCTCCTGTTGTCCCCATACCATGGTGAGTGTGGTAGGTGTTGAGTGTTGGTTACATACTTCCATGTGTGATGCCTGCCTGGGCATATAGTTCCCAAACACTCAGTCAAGTGAAATCATGACCTTTTGTGAAGTTTAACTGAAGAACTTGAATGCAAAGTGCGGTTTGACAAAGGTGCAGGCCAGAGGTGCTGTCTCTTTCACAGCTGTTTACTTGAAAGAAGTTAATTGAACCTCTAAACTCAACATGCAGACAGTGCTGATGTATTTTTCCCAGTTACACTCTAGCATGCTTAATAGGCTACGCGCCCGAGCTGAGCAAGGCTGGGTCACTTGCAGAGCCCAGGCAGCAGAGGAGCACTGGGCAGCACTGCACAGCATTATGGTTTCTGCACATCTGGATTGTTCTCTGAAACATTCTAGTTCACTGAAATGTCGGCAGGAGCGTGGAAGTGGGAGTAGCTACTTAACTTCTCCATTGTGGAACTGAATGATGTCAGAAAACTCTCAATTTTGTGAATAATCAAGTGACTAGAACAGTCCAATTAACATTATTTCAGACAATGGGTATATGGTAAATTTTCTAGGGTTTTCTATTTTTCCTAAAATGATGATTTCTGAAGAAAACCCTGCATGCTCTGATTTTACCAGGTATGGTCTTAAATCTAGTTTATTTCTACCAAAAGGTAGCAGCATTGGAAGCTCAGCTCCACTACCTAAGTGTTACATATTAGGACTGCAGCCCTATTAAGATAAAAGTTCCAAGGAGAGAAGCTGGTTGAGGCTATTGCCTAAAGCAATCCCATCAGACCTTCTGTTAGAGGTATATCTTCTACTTAAGAAAACCCACTATATGTGTTTTCTGCTTTATAGCAATGCTTTTCATTTTAATCTAGCTGTATTTGTTCCCTTGCTTTTATTCCAAGCAAACAAAAATGAATTCTTAGTGATCTGGGAATATATTTCCTAATGCCCTGTAGCAAATACACTTATTTTTTGTTTGTTATTTTTGAACAATATAGGCTACTGCAGAGGGAATATAAACTCTTTATACACTAAGGAAAGACAAAGGAAAATGGAAAAGTGCAAGAGATATTTTCTGACCAGCAATGATTACCACAAATAGGAGTATTTTCTATTCACAAAACAGGTAAGCCTAGCTCTCCTCTTCTTCAAGTCTGATATAAAGCAGAAGCTGCAGCATGTGGTCTCAATGGAACTGAAGTGCAAGAAGGTCATTCTCTGACCGGGCCTTAAGAAGAAGAAATAGGCTTTTGAAACTTGTTTACTGACCCATTCTCTGTGTGGGACATACATATTTTTAATGGCTCCATGTGGAAGCATGTGTTACAAGAATATATAGTAGTTGTAGAAGAAGCAAGCAAATCTTCATCAAAATATTATAGGCAGTAGCACTAGCATAAATTGTGCACGCCGCATCATTAATGTGCAAGCTGACATTAACAATAACGGAGTTTCATTTGTCAATGAATGCAGGGGAGGAGGGAGGAAGGTGGTGTACATAACTGGCACTAGGTGATTTTTGTTGTTCTTTTTCTTACTTCATGGTCTAATGCACTGAATATAAACCACAAAACTCAATGGGACTGGGGTGGGGTCGGGCATTGTAAGTCTCTGCACTGCCTGGATTAGCCATTTGTGTTACTTGCCTGCTGCCAAGTTAATGTTCTCCCCGGGCCACGTTGCTCTGACTAGCCGTGTCAAGTGTGACTGCAGGCAGACCCCGATATCCAGTAAAGGATTTGCATGCTTCAAGATAGGCACTGCAGCACCTTTTGGACACTGCCGCAGTGTTCAGATTAGGCTGCCTATAGGTAGGCACACGGCCTAGTTGCATACATCAAATCAGTTACACTGTACTATTTACAGGAGCTTTGCCTTTGAGAAACAATTAGGGTGCCCTTATTTTTAGATAAGTGAAGGACACAATCCCTGTTTCTCATTTACAGCTCAGTGGCTGGACCATCTGCCCAGGAGGTGGAAAACTACTTTGGAGCCCAGTGCCATCAAGCTGAGATGGCTGACACCCATTTCCCTGGCCTAACCTCGGCAGTCTGCAGCACAGGCACAGAATATGAGGGCTTTCCTCCCTGCCTCTCACTGTAGCTAGGTCACTGCAGGAAAAAAAAAAAAAAAAAGGAAAAAAAAAAGTCACAACATCTCTGAAACTTCTAGCAGAAAAAAAAAGAATGGGCTTGGGGCTGGGCAACAAGTCCCTCAGCAAGGGTGAGAGGTCTTGTCTCTTCTATGCTGCTTCATTCACCGAAAGGCAAAGCAAGTGGAATGGTCCCATGGACTCCAGGAAATGAAGCAATATGTTTAAAGCGTGGTCACAACCCACTGTATGTGTGAGGGGATAAGAACTGCTGAGTTCGCTTGCACTGGGTACACCACAGTTTGCAGCACAGAATGGAAAACAGCCACAGGGGCAGTTGCTCCCATACTATGCCAGTGAGTAGATGCCTTGACCCTGTCTCACTATAGGGTCTTTTTAGCAAAGCCACCTTCACTGACCATATTCCTTACAATAAATGCTTCTTTCAGTCACAGTGCTTTATCTGACTGCTCCTGGGACACAGGGGGAAACTGTAAACTGCTGTAAACTAGAATCACTCCTTGTACGTTTCTTTAAAAGATCCCTATATAAACAAAAATCCCTGTTTTCATTTGCTTAAAGGTGGTATAAAAGCCCTTGTACTATACAAATAAAGATTTTCTGAAAATTAACTAAACCTCTACTGTAGCTACTTTTTCTTCTGTACAGTTCTTGAATATGATTAAGTAATTACATAGACATAGAGAGCTATTACAGTTCCTTGATACGAGAAGTTGTGGAATCTCTGATGATAGATGGTTATTTAACAAAAGATAACGCTGATCTGCCTGAGTGTCAGATGTATACATACAACTGTGTAATACTGGAGCCTGGCATGATTTATATTTTTTGATTAAAATGAATAGATTTTCTACTACATGATAAACATATGCTACTGTTGTACAACCAGAAGTATACTAGTTGTTTTCACAAAGTTTGGGCAGAAAAGGAATTCATCTTGAGAAAGTTCACATTACAGTTATTAAGGCTTTTCTTCCCTTCCACTGATCATTTTCATTTTTATTTTTATGTTTATTTTTATTGAAGGCTTATGCTGCTATTTTAATTTCTGTAATGTCAGCCCCTCTAAATAAAGAGGAAATAAAATTTTATAAAACACCAGTCAGTCATTTTCTGCTAAGTTTTCTGAATGCTAGAGAACCTGACATACATTATTTAGGTGCAAGGTAAATGCAGTAAAATATAACTGCTCTCCAGGATGCTGGAGACAACAGTGACAGTCATGCTACTGAGCATCTCTGTATAATTCTTTATGTGCTCAGACATATGGTTCATTTCTCCGTTTCTCACTTGAACTGGGCATAAGCAAATGTAGACTATTTTTTCTCATCCATATAAATCTAGCAAAGCTTTACTGGCAAGTGGCTTTAAATAATTTAAATCAAAGTTCTACTTTAGGAAGGCCTGTGGCTTCTGAAATCTAGGCAAAGATTCGTGCCATGTCCAGCTTAATGCAGTTTTTGCTGACATGTTGGATGTGGCCAGGTAGGATGGGGCTTTGAGCAACCTGGTCTAGGGGGAGGTGTCCCTGCACATGGTAGGGGGGTTGGAACTAGATGATCTTTATAGTCCCTTCCGACCCAAACCATTCTATGATTCTATGATACTTTGTCTCTCCACTGCTCCATCATCTCCATGAGATATGCCTTTCGAAGACTTTTATATTATTTGTATTGTAATTTGCATGTTTTGAAGCTGAAAAAAAAATGCACATCAAAAAGAACAATTTTTGTTTTGTAGGCTGCAGTCTGTTAAAAATTCTGGCTGAAGTAGAAAGTAGAACCATCTCTTCTTTTCCATAGATAGCACAACTATTCAAATATCTTTTATCCCTGTAACTAGTTCATTTTCACTGAAATTACCAGTTATATCTAAAGCATAACAAATAAGGAATATGTGGTTAAAACATGCCTAATTACCTCCCTATGTTCTTTTCTCTATCTTGACAAATGTTAAGCATTTGAACCAAGAAACTACATTTAACTTGCACTTAAATTCATGGAGGAGTTGAGTTTGCACAGGGAACTTCTAGTACCTCAATTAACGGAGTGCTGTGTTTCTTGGTTCCTGAGTATGTGTTTGAGGAACTTTGTGTTTCTGGAGTTTCATGTGTACTATATATACTGTTCTTTGTCACTGAATTCGTATCATGTTTCTTTTTGACCATGAACTCTGAAGATACACTCTAACAATTGTACAATTGATTATACCATATACATCATTTTTTTTTTTACCAAGTTGAGGAATACTTTAATCAAAGTGTTCTACTTATAAGGAGAACAATTATTGAAAGAGTTGAAAATTAGCTATAAACCAGAGGTCCTGGAAATTGGTTAACAATATCAGCTTTGAATGGTGGCTTTGTTTGGATACAAATAAACATTTATGAGGTTGTTTTTCTTACAGTCTGCCTGGCAGAAAATCCAAGAATTTTAATTTGCACTAATATATATTTCTACTAGTAAACTTGGTGTAAGAACTGAGGCCCATGCATTATTCTCCAGTCTCTAAGAAATCACATTTTTTCTGAGGCAGGAGTAAAGGACTGTCTTTGAGTCCTAGCAGCTTTTTTCAGGCCAGAGAAATGTGTGAATATGCCACTATCAGGAGGTGGTGGTGGTATTAAATTAGTGTCCCATGGGGTGGAAGAGCTGAACTTGGTTCCCTTTGCAGCCAAGTGTTTGTTACTCAGTGGGATTTTGTAGAGTTTCAAAAGTGGGATTGCATTTTACCTGTGACAGCCCAAACAAGAACAGGTCCTTCATTCAGCTCAAATTATTTGTCTTCATGGCAGTCCATGGCAGTTCTGTGCTTTCCACCTTACCAAGCTTTCCAGAAGAGTGTAAAGGTTCACACCTGACGTGATTTAACTAGAAAATGCTAAGCAGAGATTTTCACTGACTAGAGAGAGATTGGTGGAGCACCGAGGGTCCCTGGGGAAGATAGAATGAGACAACATTGGTAAGGTGGGCAGAGGGCATCAGAGGCAGCCAGATTCCAGGAGGCTGACTGGAAGGAGGATGGTGGAGAGTGGCACAGGGCCTCTTGATTTTCTGGCATGAAGGAATGTAAGAAGCTCAATGAGCTCTGTCTACAAAAAACACAGGGTAGTCCCTGTATATGGTAATATTTTCATATTGTAGCATGCATCAGTGCAAAAGTGAAAAAGAGCCCATCCTTTCTAACCTCATCACTTGTGTAATGCTACAGTTGAGATTTTCCAGTGAGGAAAAAGCAGTAAGCTCAGAATTATATCAGCTCATTTGAAGTGTACATATAGCGTTTGCAAGTCCAAAATAGCTCTGCAATGCTGTAGTTGCTGGTGTAAGCAGAATTAAAGTCATATCTATTACGTATGGTAATTAATGCATACTAAGTGCATCCAGAGGGGTGGGCTCTGAAGGAGGGCCCCAGGCATGAGCTGTTGCTGACAGGGCAGAGGGAAGATCCCCACAACAAGCACAGGCATGGACCTTCCCAACAGAGAGATGGGGCAGCTGGAGACTGCTATGACAAAATAGTTTGGGAATCTCCTGTTATTTTACCAGATGGTTTTGCTGAATTTGACTTTACCATTGTTCCTGCATAAAACTCTGATGATGATGTTAAAACTGGCCATTTTTTAACATTTGTTTTCTTAAATTATATTAAAAAAACCCACGTATGTATGAGTACAAGTGACCGTGTGTTACAGTTTCAGCTGGGATGGAGTTAATATTCTTCATAGTGCCTAGTATAGTGCTATGTTTTGGACCTAGGAGGAAAATATGCTGATAACACATGGATGTTTCAGTTGTTGCACAGCAGTTCTCAGACAGAGCCAAGGACTTTTCTGCTCCTTGTGTTGCCCTGTCAGTCAGAGGGCTGGGGGTGCACCAGGAGCTGGGAGGGGACACAACCAGGACATCTGGCCCAGGTTGACCAAAGGGATTTCCCACATCATGTGGTGTTATTCTGAAGAATAAAAACTAGGGGGAGTTGGCTTGGGGGACCGCCCTTTGCTCGGGAACTGGCTGAACATTGGTCAGCTGGTCGTGAGCAACTGCATTGTGCATCATTTGTCTTGAGTATGCTTTACTTTTTTATGTTGTTGGTGTTGTTGTTGTTCTGTTTGTTTTGTTTTTCCCATCCCATTTCTTTCCTGTTAAACTGTCTTTATGTCAACCCATGAATTTTACTCCCCCCCACCAACCCATTCTCTCCCCAGTCCCACTGGTGGGGGGTGTGAGCAAACGGCTGTGTAGTGCTTAGCTGCCTGCTGGGTTAAACCACAACACTGTGCTTTCAGTAATAACTATGCAACTGTCAGAGACACTATTCCTTTAGCACAGTCAGTGCACCTTGTGTTATTTCAATACATACAGCATTAGATATGCCTCTTGGTAATTACGAAAGAACACCCTGACATCTTGCTGTCATCATGATGGCTTCTCTGGACTCCCACCTGCAGTAGAAATGAAATGCATTCCTATCTTAAATATGCCCTCATGTTCACATTCAGACTGGATCCATGAGAAATAACAACTTGCTTGAAAACTCTAGCAAGTACACAAGTCATCTAGCTGAAGAGTTTAGGCTGCTAGCAATTGTGATAGCATGCAATAGCATCTGAACATCTTCCACACAGTCAATGGCCATAGTGACATTCCCCAGACCCCATGGAGATGCTGGCACTTCACTGTGCCAGTCCTGATCTTACAGCTCTTGAACTACACGACACTTCCTAAAACCTGCTGTTCCCCTTGTAGCACACAAAGTGAGAAACAAAACTGCTAGATGTTTACTATTTTCCGGTTCTGAACAAGTGCTCTCTGCCAAATATCTGCTGGATTTTTAGGCTGTTGGTGTGTCAGGTTTGGCTTCTTGAAAGCTAAATATGATGCGCCCACAGTACTGTTGATTACATACCTTTTCTTGAGTTGTGTGGTCTTTTGTTAGGAAACAATTAAAGCTTTCTGAAATGCTCTACTGCTGTGATTAACTCTACACTGTCTGTAAGGCAGACATTTAGGTCATTTCTGTTTTGGCTGAGTCAGTCCCCTCCAGAGTTACATATCCCTGCCAGGGGCAGGCACGGCAGGTAAGGTTTACTGATACAGGTCTCCTGAGGCTTATAGTTTGGCTGTAGGGTAGAGAAGAGAGAGTGCATGAGGCACAAAGTTTGGCTCGAATTTAGCTTTGCTTTTGCCTCTGGAGAATAAGACCATGGCAGATACAAACACAGCAGAACGTGCACTAAACCAACTGAAACCTGCTCCATGCCTACTCCTTTAAACCAGAGGAATAAGTGCTATGCTGAGGAGCTCCCACAGGATGCTCTCCCCTGTAGCAAACATCATTTGCAGCCTCCTATTGATCCCTTCCCAGAGGAGCTGCATAAATATACAGTCCCCAGCACAAAGGGAAAGGTCGGCTGCAGGATCCCTGGGGAGCAGTAAACTGACACTGAAATGAGGAACTATCCTAAAGATACAGGATGGTTGCTGAGACTACAATGGCTTCAAACAATATGTATCTTTCATTTCTGTACAATGTCCTTGATACTGTGTTGAGGTTACTTGCTGGTTTCAACCAGGAATACTGGGTTAGAAAATTTGTACATGTAGTCCTGTGTTAGTAGCAAAATTTGGTCTTCTATGTTCTTAAACTTCTTTAGACAGTCACGGAATCTCAGGTGAAGTTAAATGGCTTCAGGCAGCGCCTTAGAAGTACTGAAAAGATCTGATAAACATGTAAAATAAATTTATTTCATATTTTATATGAAAAAGAGTTTTCTGAGACACCATCTAGTATACACACACGTGCACATATACGCTCATATATACGTATGTTGTACATTTTTATAGAGTAGGCTTTATGTTGTTTTACTGGAAACCTGTCAATTGATGAAATTTGTTTAGTAGAGTCAAATAGGCTTTCTGAGAACTTAAAAATCTTTCAGATATGAGGCAGAGTCATAATGGTGTTATGTACAGAGTGCTGGAGTCCAGTGATACACCAAAGTGTTGTCTCCTGTTATCGTCATGTTCACAGAGTAGTGCTATACACAGTATAGAGTACTGCACAACATAACCGTAGATGCCCTGTACTCACTGGAGACTGATAACTTTATGCCCTGTACTCACTGGAGACTGAAGTAATATTTTCTTGATTGCAGGACAGGTTGACTATGCAGTGTATATTATGGACCTAATCTCAAGCCCTAACCTTCCTGGTACAGATACAGTGCTCCTGCCCTTATGCCTCCCTCTGCATCCCAGGGGAAACACATGCATGTGGGCAGACTGCATTTGCAAGGTCTCTCTCCAAGTCTGGATGTGACCAGGATATATCTGGGGACCAGGACTGTACAATATACTGTAGGCTACAACTCCGCTGTGTTGCAAACATAGTTACTGGACATAGGGAGAGGCACCTCTATGGGATGATTCAGGGAATAAAAACAGGAGTTAATGCTCAGATTAATTACACTTAGTATTCACTGAAATGTTTTACTTTTTAATTATAAAAGAACCTACATTCCCAACCTAGAAATTCTGATTTCAATAATCATCCTATTCTTTTCCATCCAGTGAGGAAGAAAAAGCAGAATCTTGTTAAAAATCACTGTTATGTGGGATGAGGTCAGTGTTAGCAATATTAGAACTGAAAAAAATCTCAAGCATTTGTCTTGTTGACATTTACATCGAAGTTTGTTTGCTATTTGCATTTCTTTGTATTTCACTGCGAGTCTAGGATTAAAATGCACACTGAAACTCGGCTGAATCCATAAAGCATCAACTATAAAAATTCATGTTCAGTCAGAAACTTTACAAAATTTTAATGAAACCATAACTAAATTCAAAGTTGAGTTAGCTGTGCTTTGTTATTTTGTAATGAAAGTTCTACACAGCACTTCTCAAATGGAGAATACTACTGCTCCTACGATTAGTAAACATGGGAGACACACTCAGACAAATTCATCCCTGGGGCATTTTCACTGAAGTCAAAAGTTACCCTGGGGATGAATTTAACCTGTTGAACTCAGTGTTTTTAGAATAAATACCATAATTTCTTCAACATGCATCTAGAAGAAAAAGGACTTGTGACTTAAAAGCTAAGCTGTATGAATTCAGTGTAGAACTGGGGAGAAAAGGTGTCAAAGACAAACCCGCCCAAGCTAAATTCAATTTTGATTTCCTGAAGCATCAGTTGAAAAAATTCTACATAGATCCTACGAATTAATTAAAATAATAATAACAACTATGAAAGCATCAAACAAGACCCAGAAAGATTACATTTTCATATTTTTTTCAGATATTCACCTCTCCCATCAGGGTAACCTAAAGGCCATGCACCAACACTTTCTAAATTTAATCTCTAGACGACATAGCTAAGTACATATGGCCTGATTTTTCAGAGGTGTTAACATCACAAATAGTCACAGAAAACAGGTAGCTTTTCTAGAAGTGTCAGTCATGAGAGAGCAAAGCCTGAGAAAGCTGGAAATAATATCCAAAGGCATCTCATTTAGACTTATGCTATAGTGTATGGATTCTTCACAATTAATCCTAAGCAAGACTCCCAGAAATACAGGAATGGCAGAATTTAGAAATGTCACTGGTGTGTAAGGAAAACTGAACAGAATAAGGGAAAGCTTCAGGATCATAGAATCATGGAATCATAGAATCATAGAATGGTTTGGATTGGGAGGGACCTTAAAGACCATCTAGGTCCAATCCCCCTGCCATGGGCATGGACACCTTCCACTAGACCAGGTTGCTCAAAGTCCCATCCCACCTGGCCTTAAACACTTCCAGGGAGGGACATCCACAACCTCTCTAGGCAACATGTACCAGTGTCTCACCCCCCTCAGAGTAAAGAATTTCTTCCTAATATCTAATCTCAATCTATTATTTATAAATTATGAGTTTAAAACTAAAAAATGATAAGAATAAAAAGGACCCTAAAAATGATAAGGATAGTTTAGGATAAAGTATATAAAACTGTTCAGTAAATGCTCGCATATGGAGCAAAAGAGAACCAAGAGCAATTAAAATAGATAAGACCGAAAAAGCATTTTTGTGAAAGGATGGCCTTGAGTTTATTTTCCATTTTCACTGGAAACTATTGGTCAGCCAGAATGAAGGAACAGAACAGTGCATGTGTTATTTAACTGGATTCCTTGGTATCCTGTAGACAAAGCAGACGTGACCTACCAAAAAAAATCCTGCAAGAGTAGATCAACCAGACACCGGTAATGTATAGGATGATCAAATCATATAAAGAACCCCCGCCTATTCAAAGAAGCTACCCCTTTACTGTATATAGGATAATCATATCAATGTCTTCCTGCTCAGTTCCACTAATTGCTTCTACTGCATCTGCTCTGGAGATGAACTCCATTAATCTGCATGCAACTATCAGGCCACATGAATATTGTTTTGCAGTTCTTGTATTGGGCTGACCACTACAAGTGGATTGAATACAGCCCAGCTCTCAAGGTTAGTTCGGGCAGTTAAGAATGTGTCCCTTTCATAAAGTGTAATCCACAGTGTGAGATTTACTAATAACTGTTTATGATAAAGTGGAAAAAAAATATAACATGAATGTGGTTTCTATAGTCAAAATAGTTTAGAAAATATAATACATTCACTTTCAGAAGCAAATTAATAAGCATGGATGTGTAGTTGCTTTTTAAAAATAATTTCTGGCATATTTACATTGCTTTCAAACCCCCTAAAATAGTGAACTTCAGCCGAAGAGAAAAAAAAACAATGTGATTTTACAAAGGGACATGCAGTCATAGTGTTATTTTATGAAACTATATTACATTGTAATCAACTGGAAGAGTTTGAAGGTTTTAACGCTGTGTGTTTTCTTATGATAAACACTTGTCAATAAAATACTATCTTGTGCCTGCTATATCTTGTTTCCTCCATGACCTTTCAAACCACATGCATGTTCTTTTCTCTCCCTCTGAGAAAACCTTAACAACATTCTAATCATCATGAAGAGCAATTAACTGCCTTCAGCCAGCTGTGCTACTCAGCTCATCTGGGAATGGGATAAAACTTGCAGATCCGCCTACCCAGGCATGGCAAACAAGACTAGAGCAAAACAGTTTTTAAATATGAAAAATTGGCACTCTCGCAAAGTTTGGAAGCTTTGGGTGAAGTGCAACGGTATCTCTTCTAGTAAAGACAAGCCTTGTTCCTGCTTGCTCTACAGTGTCTGTAAGATAATGTATTAGTTTTAATAATTCTCTTTTTAAAGGTCAGCGTTTGAAGAACAGCACTTATTTGTTGACATCACTGTAGAAAGCAGTCTTGCCCTCAGTGAGCAAAACTTCATGGCAGTGGAATTTTCTGATTGCTCAAGGAAGAGAAATAGCTTCTTGAATGCATAGTTGCTGAAAGGGCAGTACAGATATTCATAGAAGCAGTAGTTGGACATTAATTGTATGAAGTTGTATTTGGCTTCATTGTTTTTACAAATTTGTGGCTAAACTGTGTTATGCTTCAATTCACTTCAAGTTCTTGCAGCTTTTTGTATGATAGCAAATGAAACAATAGTAAACACTAAGTAAAGAAAATGATTTTGTATCCAGAATATTTAAAAAAATAAGAAAGATGAAGGTAAAAATTAGTAAATAGTGGTTCATTCTTGAGAACAGTTTTTTGAGCTGTAAAAAAAGTCAAACTGATGATATACTGTTAGCTTCCTGAAATCATGAGGGTATTTTTTTTGCTTTGTATAGCTAGAAGTATATTTAAAAGAGGTGTACCTTTATTTTTAATATGTACATATAATGCAAACAGTAGAAGTCAGGTTTTTGTTGTTGTTGTTATTGTTGTTCTATTTGGTCATTTTATTAGCTGTTGTGAACGGCCTTTGTAGATTTTTCAGAAATGAAATCTACCAAAACAGACACAGACACAGACACAGACACAGATTTCTAGGTTGGAAGAGACCTCAAGATCATCGAGTCCAACCTCCGACCTAACACTAAGCACTCCACTAAACCATATCGCTAAGCTCTACATCTAAACGTCTTTTAAAGACCTCCAGGGATGGTGACTCCACCACCTCCCTGGGCAGCCCGTTCCAATGCTTAATAACCCTTTCGGTAAAGAAGTACTTCCTAACATCCAACCTAAAACTCCCCTGTCGCAACTTTCGCCCATTCCCCCTCGTCCTGTCACCAGGCACGTGGGAGAACAGACCAATCCCCACCTCACTACAGCCTCCTTTAAGGTAACTGTAGAGAGCAATAAGGTCTCCCCTGAGCCTCCTCTTCTCCAGGCTGAACAAGCCCAGCTCCCTCAGCCGCTCCTCGTAAGACTTGTTCTCCAGACCCCTCACCAGCTTGGTCGCCCTTCTCTGGACTCGCTCGAGCACGTCCATGTCCTTCCTGTAGCGAGGGGCCCAAAACTGAACACAGTACTCGAGGTGCGGCCTCACCAGAGCCGAGTACAGGGGCACAATCACTTCCCTAGACCTGCTGGCCACACTGCTTCTTATACAGGCCAGGATGCTGTTGGCCTTCTTGGCCACCTGAGCACACTGCTGGCTCATATTCAGCCGACTATCAACCAATACTCCCAGGTCCTTCTCGGCCAGGCAGCTTTCCAACCACTCATCTCCCAGCCTGTAACTCTGCTTGGGGTTGTTGCGCCCCAGGTGCAGGACCCGGCACTTGGCCTTGTTGAACTTCATACAGTTGATCTCAGCCCATCGCTCCAGCCTATCCAGATCCTCCTGCAGAGCCTTCCTGCCCTCGAGCAGATCGACACACGCACTTAGCTTGGTGTCATCTGCAAACTTACTGAGGGTGCACTGGACGCCCTCATCCAGATCATCGATAAAGATATTAAAGAGGACCGGCCCCAGTACCGAGCCCTGGGGGACACCACTTGTGACCAGCCTCCAACCAGATTTGACTCCATTCACCACAACTCTCTGGCCCGGCTATCCAGCCAGTTTCTAACCCAGCGAAGCGTACGCCAGTCCAAGCCCCGCGCAGCCAGTTTCTTGAGGAGAATGTTGTGGGGAACGGTGTCAAAAGCCTTACTGAGGTCAAGGTAAACCACATCCACAGCCCTTCCCTCATCCACCAAGCGCGTCACTTTGTCATAGAAGGAGATCAGGTTTGTCAAGCAGGACCTGCCTTTCGTAAACCCATGCTGACTGGGCCTGATCGCCTGCTTGCCCTGCAAGTGCCGCGTGATGACCCTCAAGATAATCTGCTCCATGAGCTTTCCTGGCACTGAGGTCAAACTGACAGGCCTATAGTTCCCCGGGTCTGCCCTCCGGCCCTTCTTATAGATGGGTGTCACATTGGCTAGCCGCCAGTCACTGGGACCTCCCCCGATAGCCAGGACTGCCGATAAATGATGGAAAGCGGCTCGGCCAGCTCCTCTGCCAGTTCTTTCAGTACCCTCGGGTGCATCCCATCGGGCCCCATCGACTTGCGCACATCCAAGCTCCTTAGCAGGTCGCCAACCATTTCCTCATGAATAGCGAAGGCCACATCCTGCTCCCCATCCCCTTCCGCCAGCTCAGGGCACTGGGTGTCCAGAGAACAACCGGTATTGCCGCTAAAGACTGAGGCAAAGGCGGCATTAAGCACCTCAGCCTTTTCCTCATCCTTAGTAACCAGGTTTCCCCTCGCATCCAGTAAAGGATGGAGATTCTCCTTAGTCCTCCGTTTCGCATTGATATATTTGCAAAAGGATTTTTTGTTTTCTTTAATGGCAGTAGCCAGGTTGAGCTCCAGATGAGCTTTGGCCTTTCTAATTTTCTCCCTGCACAGCCTCGCTACATCCTTGTAGTCCTCCTCAGTGGCCTGCCCTTTTTTCCAAAGATTATAAACCCTCTTTTTCCTGCTAAGCATAAGCCGCAACTCTCTGTTGAGCCAGGCTGGTCTTCTTCCACGCCGGCTCGTCTTTGGGCACGTGGGGACAGACCGCTCCTGTGCCGTTAAGATTTCCTTCTTGAGGAGCGCCCAGCCTTCCTGGACTCCTCTGCCCTTCAGAACCGCCTCCCAAGGGACTCGGCCAACCAGCGTCCTGAGCAGCTCAAAGTCAGCCCTCCAGAAGTCCAATACAGCAGTTTTACTGGTCCCCTTCCTGGCCTCGCCAACAATAGAGAACTCTACCATTTCGTGGTCACTCTGTCCAAGATGGTTTCCGACCACCACATCTCCCACCAGTCCTTCTCTGTTTGTGAAGAGAAGGTCTAGCGGGGCACCACCCCTGGTAGGTTCACTGACCAGCTGCATCAGGAAGCTATCTCCCACACTCTCCAGAAACCTCCTAGACTGCTTTCTCTGTGCCGTGTTGTGTTTCCAGGATATATCCGGGAAGTTGAAGTCCCCCACGAGGACAAGCGCCGACGATTTTGCAACTTCTGTCAGTTGCCTATAAAACTCCTCATCCGTCTCCTCATCCTGGTTCGGCGGTCTATAACAGACCCCCACCAGGACGCTAGCCTTGCCGGCCTTCCCGCGGATCCTAACCCACAGGGATTCAACCTCATCATTCCCAGCCTGGAGTTCCACAACATCAAAAGATTCTCTAATGTAGAGAGCCACGCCACCACCCCTTCTGTGCTGCCTGTCCCTCCTGAAGAGCCGATAGCCAGGCATTGCAGCACTCCAGTCGTGGGAGCGGTCCCACCACGTCTCCGTGATGGCAACCAAGTCGTAGCCCTCCTGCTGCACGATGGCTTCCAGCTCCTCCTGTTTGTTACCCATGCTGCGTGCATTAGTGTAGATGCACTTCAGCTGGCCATCGCCTTCTTCCCCAGCCTAGCCATTGTTTCCCCCGGCACGGCTCCAACAAGCCTTCTTTGAGCCCCGTCCCCCTTCTTGCCTAGTTTAAAGCTCTCTCTATGAGCCCCGCCAGCTCCTGGCCTAGGATCCGTTTTCCCCTTGGAGATAGGGACCCGTCTGGGGCCATCAGGCCAGGTGCCGAGTAAAGCTCCCCATGGTGAAAAAAACCAAAATTTCTGTGCTGGCACCAGCCTCTGAGCCACCTATTAACCACGTGAGCTTTCCATGTCCTCTCCGTGCCTCTCCCTTCCCCCGTAGGGATAGACGAAAACACCACCTGCACTCCCGCTCCCTCCACCAATCGTCCCAGCCCCCTATAGTCCTGTTTGATAGCCTTCAGGCTTCTCTTTTCAAGATCATCACTGCCAGCCTGGACTATCAAAAGCGGGTAATAGTCAGAGGGGGCGAACCAGGTTTGGAAGCTTCCTGGTAACGTCTCTGACCCTGGCCCCAGGGAGGCAGCAGACTTCCCTATGCGTGGGGTCAGGCCGACAAATAGGGCCCTCCGTTCCCCTGAGGAGGGAGTCGCCCACAACAATCACCCTTCTCTCTTTCTTGGTGGAGGCAGTCCTGAGGCGTGGAGCCAACTTCCTCACCTCAGGCATCCTCCTGGGTAGGCTTCCTACCTCATCCTCACCCACCGGTCTCTCAGGCTCCAGGGCCTCAAACCTATTGTTCAAGGGCACCTGGGAAGGCAGCGCCGGAAGGGGAGGGCATCTCCTGCGAGGTCGAGAAGGGACCTGTCTCCATTCCTCCTCAACTCGGAGGTCCCCTCCCTCTGCCCAATGGCAACAGGGCAGGGGGTCCACCCCCCTTTGGGGCATCTCACCCTGGTCCCTCTCCCTCCGGTCCTGCAGGGAGTCACTCCACCAGTCTATCTCCCGCTCGCACTCCCTGATATCCCTCAACCTCTGCACCTCCTCCTTGAGTTCCGCCACCATGCGGACCAGGTCGTCCACCTGCTCGCACCTCATGCAAGCAGTCCCCCTGCCTCCCGCCGATGGCAGCAAGAGGCTCAGACACTCCCCGCATCCGGAGACCTGAACTGCCGCATGTTTGGACAGGCAGTCGGTCTGGGCGTGTACTGACTTCCTAGAGAAAGCACCGTGCCTGGTGGAGACCATTGTAGCCCAGCTGACGGGAGAGCGCCCTTAGAGGAGGTGTCCCTATGGGCGGGTGTGAGCGCTCCGCCCTTCCTGCCCGCCCTGCCTGCGCTAACTCAAAAAAACAAAATGTCTATGATACATTCAATGAAAATGCAAATGTAATCAACTTATAGGGTTGATCCTACAGAAGCTTTTTGCAGTTCTCTGAAAAAGAAAACTTTTTATTTATTTATTATTCTTTAGATGTTTGTACATCTGCTACCTGGAATAAATCTTCTGTGATTAGTACATTTTACACAAGTATGTAAATTATTATTTTGTGAACTGTATTTAATCAGCCAATGGGATTTATTTTATTTTATTTTATTTTATTTATTTATTTATTTTTGTCCAGTTTAAACCACAGTCAAATTGCAAAAGACCAAATTTCTTTCGCCAGATGTTTGGGTAGCCTCGTGCTATAGGTTTTCTAATCATTACTTATCTATATCTCACATTTTCTGAAAAAATAAACTACATATTATGACCCATGTGAATGTTCAAACTTAGTTGTCTGCAATTTAGTTCTTAGAATCCTCAAGTCTCTTTTTCTAATCAACTTAACCATAAGTTTAAACACAGACATATCAAATAGTTCTGAGTTCAGTCAACCCTTCACGTGCGTTCATTATAGTAGGAAGCCAGGTGCAAAGTCTTCACCAAGTGTCAGATGTACACCTCTTTACATAATACACCTTAAATTAACTACTGAAGGTCAAACTGCATGTGAACTAACTTAAGGATAAGATTAGCACTAGGTAAGATAAAAGATTTGTTATACCACCCAGTGAAATTGTGCTTTAGGAGGTCTCTGAAGAAACAGTTTAAAGATGGGAGGGGGGGGGGGGGGGGGGGAAGAGAAGCAGATTAAAAAAATTGAATGAGGCATATTTTAATATGAAGGAGCAGGAAGATCCATAACTCATTATATACAGTGTGGATAGAAAATCTGGTTTTATTACATGGAGAATTAATACTGACTGTTACTATTGAAGCCCTACAACTGTTTAAAAATGTGAGGGTGGAGGAAATTCAGTTGCTTAAAATTTTGCTAAATTCAAATAATTGTTGCTGATTTTTTTTATTTTTTTAATACTTGATTGTTTACTTTTTAATACTTAACTGCTTTTTGTTGGGAGTATTTTTAGCGAAAACAATATGGCTAATTCTATGACAAATTAATCTGTTGCAGGATCTACCAGGCCACTTGAATTGTGTAGAGTCAAAAGGATGAAGGATCCAGTCATAGCTACAGGATAAGCTTAGCAAGATTTAGCAGGCTTGAGCAGGAAATAACATTGTCTGCATACTGTGGGAAACAGCTCTACATCTCAGTGAATACAGTGTAACAGCCATCTGCTTGGCCAACTGAGCTGATGGCCTGTAGAGTAAATTGCTCTAGTTGGAGAGTCATATCTATATGCCTGTGAGCTATAACAGCTCATATCCTGTGTGGGGTGAAGACATGTTTACTGCTGAGTTATATGTAGATAGTTGAGATGAAGCCCATGGATAGTTAGCTGCACAAAATCCACAGACTGCTCCTTTTCATTTCTGTAAGGTGCAAAGAGAAATAACTGCTTCTTGGATGTATATATCCGACATACCCTCTCCAAGACAGTGGTAGATAAAAACCTGAGTTTCTTTTATTGTCAAGACCCTTATGTATAAGAAATGATATCTTTATTTCCCTCTTGAATAGACAAATCTCAGTCTACCTTTCAGGTTGCTGAGGAAATGTACTTTGCATGAAGAAGGCTATACTAGTTCATCTGGGTGTGAGCAGAAACATGTCTTGTTGATACTTCTGGAATCCCTTACCACACTTCGGTAAGTCATTCTAAATACCAAGCCTATTGTATTGAGACAAAGCCAAACAGTGACTGTTGGTGGTTTATTTATTTATTTATTTATTTATAATTATTATTATAATTAAAAAAAAAAAAAAAAAAAAAAACCAAACAAAAAAACCTTTACTTTTACCTTTACCACATAAATATTCCTTTGTGATCTGAAATTGTAATAGGTCTGCAAAATCCAAAACTACATTCTGACTGAAGTAGCCATGCCAGTGCTTGTCAAATGGTAGTGTGTTTCTGCTCTTGTAGAGCCTGGATAATTATAGCCTTTAGACATGAAATCATGGTTCAGGATAATAGAGGAATCTGTAAAATAAAGGCACAATAAACTGTTTCACTGTTGATGTGTAGAGGTGAATGTCATATCTTGGGAACAGTTGGGGAAAGACCAGTTCCATGATTGCACATCACCTCACAAATCAATATTGAAAAGTCCCCGGATGAAGCCCGTTTCCACTTGCAAAAGGACACCTTTTTGATGTGGATGATCATCTTTGAGAAACTTATGGATTGCATCCTGGTTCAGGATACTACTCCACGAATAGCTGCCTCCTTAGACAAAGATGCAATCTATACCAAAAATGACAACTACCACTTGTAATGGCAGTAAGCATAGAACAGCTTTCTGCCAAGCACAGCTCTCACTGTCAACATGATTAACGTGCTGCCCTTACTTGTGAGATAACCTTTTTCTGACTCAGTTGCTGACTTATCTCATTGTGCAATCCTAAGAACAAAAACGCAGGTAGTTTTGTTTCTGGACTTTGTGAGACTAATTTAGACAGTTTATTTCAAATGTTTCCACCTTAGCTATCCCACCAATAGACTTGATTAGGATATTGAAGATGGTAGCTTAGAAGAAGACCATACAGTAGACTCTCAGGACTCCCAGAGAAAGTCTATGCCCAGCTCTGCCCAGTGAGGTGTCCAAGTGGCCATACAAAACAGAACTGTCAGAAATATCAAGAAGTAGCATTCATGTTGCTGGGAAGAGTACTTAACCCACAATTGTTACAAGAGGAGGAGAAAATATTCAGTCAGTCATTGAGAAAGCCTAACAGCAAAATGGTCTATTTAGTTATTGAAATGCAAGTAGCATTTACTGAATTATTACTTTGGTTGTTCATTCATTGTGGGTCATGCATTTATTTAGTGAAATTATTCAGCAAAGAGCACAAATGGCAGAGTTCTGAAATGCGACCTGTTGTCATTAAGATACACCTCAGCATGTCCTGCAAAGTTCTTTTTGTTGCAGACTGACACAGAATACGTGTACATGTACACAGATCCACACTGATGGGTCCTAAAGGCTCAGAGTCTCAGACAAACTCAGGTATAGAATGCAGTTCACATCATTTGGAAGATATGGCCTAAAGAGATTATATTTGCAAACCTGCAGAAAGGGATTCTGGTTGATGGCAAGTTGAACATGAGCCAGCAGTGTGCCCTGGAAGCCAAAAGGGTTCCTGGCTGCCAAAAACATCAAGCACAGCATTGCTAGCTGGACAAGGGAATTGATTGTCCCACTCTGCTCTGCACTGGTGTGGTCTCACCTTGAGTACTGTGAGCAGTTTTGAGCACCACAATTTAAAAATGACATAAAACTATGACAGGGTGCCCAAAGGAGGGCAACAAAGATAGTGAAAGGTCTAGAGGGGAAGAAGTATGAGAAACAGCTGAGGTCACTTAGTTTGTTTGGCCTAGAGAAGAGAAGACTGAGGGGAGGCCTCATGGCAGCCTGCAGCTTCCTCACAAGCGGAGCGGAGGGGCAGGCGCTGAGCTCTGCGCTCTGGGGACAGAGACAAGACCCAAGGGAATGGCATGGATCTGTGACAGAGGAGGGTCAGGCTTGGTGTTAGGAAAAGGTTCTGTGCCCAGAGGGTGGTCAGGCACTGGGATAGGCTTCCCAGGGAAGTGGTCATGACATTGAGCCTGCTGGAGTTCAAGAAGCATTTGAACAATGCTCTCGGACATAGGGTTTGATTTTGGGTGGTCTCGTGTGGAGCCAGGAGTTAGACTTTATGACCCTTGTCAGTCCTTTTCAGGTTATTCTATGATTCTATGTCCACTGTGAAGTGGTCATTGCCTGTGAGAAGTCTCACTGAAGCTAGAGTAGACACTTGGCCTGGATGAAATCTTACTCCTGTGGCTCCCAAGGCCACAGTATAAAGCTTGGTCCAACTGAAAACAAACAGAATCCCAGACCTCTGTTTTCTGGAGTGCACCATTCCATGATCATTTTTTTGTCTATCTAAGATGCACAAATATCTGTAAGTAGGAAAGACAAAAAGATAGGCTTGAGGCAAAGCAGAACATGTATGAAAGTCCTGACAGCATGGAAACAAAAGACTTTAACTTTGAAAGAAATTACTGATATAGGGTACTTTGTGTGGATTTGCTTGTGTTTGAGAAACTAAGGATGAAAATGATCTGGATTTATATTTTTATTTTTTAGGAGATATCTGGTTTGTGTCACCTTGGATTTTTGCTCATTGATTAGTGGGATTTGCTCATGGGGACCAAAAAAATGGAATAAAAAGTGATTGCAAACACAAATAATATAGCCTGTTTGCAGTGTGCAAAACAGTGTTAAAGCAGAATGAACAATATGACTAAGTGAGGACAACAGAAAAGGGATAGAAAATGGCTGAGGATGGTGTTATTTAGTGGTAGCTGAGAGTGTAAAGGTTTTTACATTTAGCTGTTGAGTTAGGACCATGAGTAGAACTCATGAGATAGGACCACATTGTATATAAATGATATGTAGAGGTTATTTTTAATAGAATCTGTGTATGAAAAAGGGTGTTTGGGACTTCACTGCAGCTGAGGTCTAACAAAGGCTTTCTGTGAGATAATGCAGCATTTTCTTCAAGATGACAGCTGGTTTGCTTTCCTTTGAGTCTATGATACACTACTTTTTTCATCCTCTTGAGTTTTGTCAAAAAAAAACAAAACACAACAACAAAAAAATGAGTTACTCTTATTATCACTGCAGTAACCCCTATTCATTCTTTTCTTATCTCCAATAGGAAATTACAAGCAACAACACCCTTCCATAGAAGTAAAAACACAATTATAAATCATTAAAATGTTTTAAATAAATTAATTTCTTATTTCAATGGTGACTTACCTTTAGAAGCTCTGTTGACAACATAATTTTTTATAGAAAGACTCTGAGATATGGCTGACCTGTTTCTGAAAGAGTTTCTATCCAGGGACATCTGTGATAATGTAGAGGAGGCAAGGCTGAAACTAGGCTTACTTTATCAATGATTTTATCAAAACTGAGGGCCAAGTGGGCACAGTCAGTGGATTACCCAAAATGAGCACGTTTTCTGAACATTGGAAAACAATAAATAAATAAAAATTCAACTCATTTCACAGCGCATTTGTGTAGTAATTCCCATAGAATCCTGAGAATCCCATAGAATATCCCAAGTTGGAAAGGACCCACAAGGACCTTTGAGTCCAACTCCTGGCTCCACACAGAACCACCCAAAAATCAGACCATGTGTCTGAGAGCATTGTCCAAATGCTCCTGGAACTCTGGCTGGCTCGGTGCTGTGACCACGTCCCTGGGAAATCTGTCCCAGTGCCCAACCACCTCTGGGTGCAGAACCTTTTCCCAACACACAGAGTGACCCTCCCCTGTCCCAGCACAGCTCCATGCAATTTCCTCAGGTCTTGTCACTGTCCCCAGAGAGCAGAGCTCAGTGCTTGACCCCTGCTCCTCCATTTTAACATGTCATTTCTTTGTCCTTTTCCTGTTCATTCTCGCACAGATTCTTGTGGCTACCCAACAACATCCTCAAGACTAGCTAGTGAATGGTTTCATATAGTTCTTGTCAGACAGGAGGACTGATACTTCATTTCTGCTCCTGGATTTAAAAAAATACTAAAATGTAATCTAAGCACCTAGAAAGAAGACGAGATCAACAATAACAACAATAAAAATCACAATACAAAATGTTTCTAAACATGTAAAATAACAAAATCGTAATCTCTAATGAAGTATTTGACATGTACTTCTCTCTCCTTTTCCTTTTAAATGGTTCAAAACATTTTATTTGAAATCTCCTCTATTTAAATGAGTATTTTTTGCAGTCTGTAGAACAATGTTCTCCAGTCCTATCTCACCAAAATTAGTAATGCCATTAGGATTTCTGTTTTCAGCATCATTTATCTTGGTTCCAACATGTTTGTTTTTCTTATAGAGTGCCTATCTTATCCAGTATTTTCTCCTTCTTATTTTTCCTTCCAGTTACCTTCCAAAAGGTATCTGCTCCTACCAACTTGAAATATTCATGTCTATGTTGTTAATAGAATCTTTTGTTTGTTTGTTTGTTTGTTTGTTTGTTTTTACAAAGTATCTTTTTTGTCTTGTTTTGCTATTAATAGTTCTACTGCTGTACTGGTATTAAATGAGAAAAATGTTCATTTTACCATCAGTTTTCTACTGTTGACGTGTCTTGCAACACACAAAATCTGTATGAATCAGAGAAGTCAAAAAAAGCTTCATAAACCAGTGTATTAAAAAAAAAAAAGAAAAAAAAAGCATTGATTATATATGGATACATACCTTTTATTTTATCATTTGGAAATCTTTTTACAGGATTTTGTAGTTAACTTTATAATTTTGACACTCTTTATGAGAAATTTATAGGTAGAAGGACATGCAAATTTTAATTAGTAATTTTTGTGGAAGCTCAACACTACATTGCTGATAGTCCTTCGTAATGCTGGTTGATCTACTTAGACATCTTTGGTTTTTTTTTAAAAAAAAAGAAATAAAATGAAGTTTTCCTTAACTTCCATAAGGTGGTGAAATGATATGATTGCTTTTTCAAATTTTTTTTTGCAAGGCAATGTGATAAATTTCTTTACCAAACATGCATTATTTATATGCATTTCAGAGTTTTAAAGGATGTCATGAAAAGCATTCATACTTGCTCAAAAAACAGTTATGTCTGATTTTCAGAATGAAAATTGATTGAGAAATAGTCATACAATTGTCCCTTTTATTTCAAATCAGTTCTGGAAATCTGCCTTTAGCTGTAGTTCAAGAAATAATCTCATAATGGTCAAACTGTACATGGCTGTAAAGGATGCCATGCAAGTATGGTCTACAAAACAAATATTTGAAGGACATAATTACCAGTTAATCTGTTCCAAAATCTTGATTCTGTTAAATGGCATAGATTGGAGTTTGTAGCCATGTCACATAAGGCTGTTCTTTGAGATTTCCAGTTAATGTGTTTCAGCTAAGTACAGACCGTGTTTATATATATATACATGTATATATATATATATATATATATATATATTATGTTCCCATTTCAGTGTAGGATCAAATAGGTCAAATATTAAACCATGGACTAGAAGCAGAGTAGTTTCCATGGCAGAGCTGGGAGCTCAGATATGGAAGGTGCCTCTATTGTTGAGTGTTTGTTAACCTATTTCCATTCAAAATAATGAAACAGGTTAATTAAAAAAAAAAAAAAAAGAGTTTTACCTAGCTTGTCTGATGTTGCTCTATCAGAGTATAGGATTATTGTAATATAGGAGTCAGATGCATCTGGAAAACATTTTTTTTTTAAAAGTTATATACTGCCTCTCAACTGTTTATTTTCTGTTCCTTGAACTAAATTCCTGTGCTGCTAATGTACTTTGAAACAGTGTCATGCCAAAAGGTGTTATTTATCCTTTGACCCTTAGCTCTGAAAGACAGAACCAAAAGCAGTACTTGTAAGGACAAGAGAAAAATACTGTGTGAACTAAAAGCAAATTAAACCTCAAACCCAAACACATACTTTTGCATATGCAGAGCAGCATGCTCTCAAACATCTCATTCTGTTTAGCTTTGCATAGCAAGTGTGACTTGGGCTGTTGCATCTTGGGTCAGGTAGAATCTTGTGGAGTGAGGGAGAGTTTGCTCCTTGCCTGAGAGCACCTGAATATTGGGAGCATAGAGACAATCACAGAGTATAGGAGGCTGGGACATTCACGAGAAGTAGAGACACACATGGGCAGGTTCAAAAGTGACAGCTAAATCAGATGAAGCTCTACAGTAAAGATGTTGAAAGGTCATTAAGGCAAATGCCGTCACTAGTGGTAATTATTAAAAATGGAAGTAATTAACCACTATGTAACATGTCAGTAGACTGTGAAACCTATCACTTAGGCAGGTATAGATGTTTTGGGCTTGATACAGAAATTGTACTTTCATTATGAGGATAGTCAGTTGAAAGTATTGTAAAAACTGCTTCTGTATTTTAAGCTTATGGCTTTATGTAATCCCTACTGTCTTATCTAGTGGCAGAATTTCATCCTAAAAATCTATAAATTGTGGTTTCTTCATTTGAGGTCTACTACCTAGTAGTGTTTTACCCAGAATATCATGCTAAACCCCATGCAAGGAAAAGCAGATTCTTCATAGGTGTTCAAAGAATGTGATCCTGATTGAAATAGCTTTCACAGCAGTTTGAATAATCTGTTTTTTTAAACTGTTTTATTTCACTACCAAGAAAAAAAAGTTAAATTTCTGAGGCAGATATCTCTAAATGTACATTCAATTTCTGTTCAAATTCCTGAAGATACCATTTGACCAATTCTTTAATGAACATAGAAACCTTTTCAGGGCATGTGACCTGGGAATTCTTAAACCATCATCATAAAATTGAGTTACATAGCCAATAAAGTTTCTGCAAAACCAAAACATATTACACTCCTGGTCTGGATTGAATGTGACACTAATTGCAGACACTATTGCTTCTGGCCCATTGCCTCAGGGTGCCATTGTTTTAAAAGTGATCTCAAAAGACAACAGTGTCTTCAGACTAGGGAAAATGGGATTTGAATTTCTAGTAGCAGTGTGATTATCCTTTGGCTTTTTTATTCTGAAGAGGAACAGAAGATGTCTCAAAGTAATCCTAAAAGCAGACCATAGTTATTAGTGTCTCAACAATCTTAAAAGAAACTGAAAAAAATTAGTCGCAAAAATGTCAGAAATTCTCAGAGATATCACAAAAAAAAGTAAAACTGTCAATTATAGATTTGTTATAGAAACCTGAAACTAGATTTTAGCATAAGACTGTCAGTTTCATATTAAAAAAACTCTATCATCTTTTCAAACTTTATAATAATCCTTTTGACTTACACCGCATTTTCCATCCGAGGCTTTCCAATTTCTTCACAGACATCATTCATGGTTATTTATACGACTGTGTTTTATGACTGTGTACATACATATATATATGTTCCTATGTATATATATATAGGCATATATATCACTGTATGAGTACATGTGAAAATTCACACACATTTGGAGTTTTCAAATACTCTGGGCCTATAAGTCACTATTAAAACTTGGAATTCTCTGGCACCATTGGAACATATATTTTATACTTTTAATCAAACACACTACAAATATTACTGCTTAATAGGGAACTACAGACAAACTGTAGACTGTTAACCCCCAGGTATCATGAAACAAGAGAGTCCTAAAGACTGTGGTCTGGGTTTGACAGCACTGTAATGTAACTGAATCAGATTGGATAATTTATTTACAATTACAGGACAATTCAGAAAGTTAGTGTCATTTAGTGGTTTGACTAGTGGTGTAAATTTAGGCAATACATGCTCTATTCTGTGCAAAACTATAAAAACCTATAATATTTGGACAAATCACTTCCTTATCTTTACTTTGTTAATTCTTTAGATCCCTTTTGCAATATGAAAATTTTGAAAACTACTACATTCTGAATAAACATTATTTAGAGATATATTGGCACACAGTGTTGTTTTTTTTTTTTTTTTTTTTTTAAATTGTACAGAGGCTGTATTGCATAACAGAGAATATGACTATATCTCCCTTTCTCCCCTCCAAGTCTTCCTTTTTAATCATGTTAGTGGTTTCCCTTTAAAAGATCAGAAAAAAAAAAAAAGGAAAAAAAGAAAAGAAAAGAAAAATACTATTTGCCAGATCAAGTTTTCTGAGGTGCAAACACAGTTTTTAGTAGGTTGTCTGTTCATAAAACAATTTAACACCATCATTCAAAATGAATGGATGAACCTTCTCATGTGATGTTGACTATAGCTTGATAAGAATCCTTGAGAACTACAAATGCATGAATAACTGGAAGATTAAGCCTTACTGAAATCTGAAGAAAATGACTTATTTTCAATTAATTTTTTTATGTGATAAAATTATTTTCAAAAAATTATTTTAAAAAATATTTATTGAAAAAGTATTTCTAAGATTTTTGTACTTTTCAGTAACATCTCTTCCTCCTTCTCCCTAGCCAGAAGTATTTTAAAGATGAGGTACAATTCTTGAAAGTTTATCTAAATACATTTTTACAACAATTTTGAAACAGAGTTCCTTCAAGTAAAGACAATGTACAAAAACATTTCAAACATCTCAGTATGAATATGCTCTTCTTTGTACAGTAATTGTTGTCACTGTGGACTCTTATCACTTACTCTTCCAACAAATTATAGGTACTCATCTTGAAAAATGAAAGGGTCAATAAATGGGCAATAATTAAAATACCAAACTGAATTGCCATATTGCTATTAGACAAAAATGTAGTTCTAATTTTCCTATCTCTGGGATTAAAATTCACTCACAAGCAATCCTAAAAATAATAAAAAATAAAATTAAATAAAAAAAAAGGCTTTCAAACAATGAACTGTCATTTTAAGTGATGCAAGCAGCAACTATAACAACCTTGATCTAATAATGATTTTTCATTAGTAAAAGCTAAGGGAAAATTGCTCAATGGCACAAAAGTCAATATGACTGACAGTCACTGTGATCTGGACACATATTTCCGTCTTTCCATCAAGAATCATAGAATCATAGAATTATTAAGGTTGAAAAAGACCTTCAAGATCATCTGGTCCAACCATAACCCTACTACCAATGTCACCCACTAAACCATGGCCCTAAGAACCAGGTCCAACCTTTCCTTGAACACTCCCAGAGACGCCCCACTTCCCTGGGCAACCCGTTTCAATGTCTGACTACTCTTTCTGGGAAGAAATGTCTCCTACTTAACAACCTAAACCTACCCTGGTGCAACTTGAGCCCATTCCCTCTAGTCCTATCACTGTGAGAAGAGGCTGACTCCCAGCTCCACACAACCTCCCCATAAAAATTATCCCATAAACAAAAGTATGCAAAGGGGAGAAAAACAAACGTAAAATAACAGGCCAGTTTACAGAAAACAGCTGTACTGGGTGAGAGCAATGTTCTTCTATCTTGACCAGTATCCTATTTCTGACATTGACTAATAATTGAAGCCCATAGATCCACTATAAGGCAGCAAGTATATTTCTACTAACAACTTCCCTTCTTCTGACAGTAAGTTACTTAGGGATGCTAAAGATTATATACACTTTTCTCCATTTAACGACCTTTTATAGAAACACAGAATCATTTAGATTAGAATCATTAGGTTGGAAAAGGCGCCTAAGACCATCGTGTCAAAACATCAGCCTAATACTACTAAGTCCATCACTAAACAGGGTCCCTAAGTATCATGTCTGCACATCTCTTAAATCTGACCTCCAGGGAAAGCAACTCCACTACTTCCTTGGGCAGCTTGTTCCAATGCCCAACCACACTCTCTGTGAAGAAATTCTTCCAAATGTCCAATTTAAACATTTCCTGATGCGTCTTGAGACTGTTTCCTCATGCCTTATCACTTGCTATCTGAGAAAATAGACTGACTGCTATCTCACTACAACGTCCTTTCAGATAGTTGTAGAAAGAATATGGACATCACTGAAATGTGTCTGATCTCTTCTTGCTATTTTTGACATCCATAGTCAGTAAGTTAGAACAATAAGTTCCAGAGCATAGTCATGCCCTCAGTGAAAAGGTAGTCTCTTCTGCTTGTTTTACACACTTTGGCTGGTACTTTTATTTTCTACTCCTACTCCTTGTTAGGAATACTAGCTAGTAATAATTTCATGAGTTCCACGGAGAAGGTGAAAAGGAACTTACAGACCTTCACCATATCCCTCCTTAGAAATATCTTATTGAAGATGCAGAGTTCTAAACTTTTTTAACTCAGCTTATCTTGCAGGTGTGTGCCATCAGTCTCTGATATGCATGGAAAAGTACCAGTATGTTCTATGTAAGGTTACGTTTCTCCCTCAGTTTTGTGCTACTTGTCTTTTCCTGTTTGGGATCCTAAAGCAACCCTCCATGAGTACATACATCGTCTTCCACTCTCGTTTAAGAAAGCCTTTGAGAGTCATTTTGATATAAAAGGAATTGCAGTTTTGTGCCTCTTGTCTCTTGTGACCTCATTTGCTTTGTACCTGTGGCAATATATGGAAATTGTAATAATAATAAATCTGTTCTCTTCAAAAGGCTTCCACATTGCATTTTCATTCTGATCTCAATATCTGACTGCTTCTGGTTGACACCTCAGAATTTTCTCCTTTAGAAAATAACCTTTTTGTACTGTTTTTTATTTCATTTTACCATGTCCTTAATACCTCAGTTTTTAAGCTTTCAAGATATCTAATTTGAATTCTGAGCTCAGATATTTAGATGCATTCATTTTTGAAAAGCTTTGGGCTCCATGGACATGGTAGGAAACAGTGCTTTCTGTAAACTGCTTGTGATACAAGAAAAATCAGGCTCTTTTTAAGAAAGGCTGAAATGAATATCTTCCCCTCAAGTATAAATTTACTGCTGGTCATTAAGCATTGAAGGAACTGCTTATACCTCTTTTAGTGTGGACTTACACATTTGAATCACAAATTAACCTGTTTGTGCAGAGGTTGCTGGCTGGAGTGATTTGAACTTGATCCTCCAGAGGAACAATATTAAAAGTTTAGGAGAAGACACATTAACCTTGATTTTCATTCAGTTTTGCTGAAACATACACTGGTAATTAACATCCATTCATCAACTCTGTTGCCTCTTTCACAGGAGCATAGAAGCAAAATTAGAAAAAAATAATAACTTTGTTAGTCAGCATGAAACTTTTTTGCATCTATACCTCTTTTAATTTAACATAAAGATATAATACTTAAGATTAAAACCAAAAACAATAAACAAACAAGAACAACAACAACCTTGTAAACATATCAAAGCTGGGTGGGTAAAAGAAAAAATTACAAAACCTTGCATCTTGCATGTAAATAACATTTACTCAGGACAACAACAACAACAAAAAAACCCTTTAAAATAATAATTATAGTGTTGGAGAAAAACATGTAAATATAAACCAAGTATCCATTCGTTTAGGTACTATTCCTCCTGTATTTCCATAGGAGGCATGATCTTCTTGGAACTTTCCAAGAATTTGATTCTTCCACATGTCAATAAGACATCTCATAAATGCTGACTTACATATTCCCTGAGGAACTGAAAAAAGAAACTCTTTGCACAAGTGTGAGAATAATGTCCAATGTCTGAGGGACGCATGTAAACTGAAGGGCGAAAACACTCTTTCCTTGGTGGTTCTATTTAAATACACAGGAAAAGTAAAATTTTATATGGCTTTTTTTGTTCCTATCCTAATTATTGATAAATTCAATGTGAACATAAGAAATATAAGAACTTTATGTACTAGAGCTAATTTAAAATGTGGATGGAAAATGCTTTCTCATTCTTCCTTAAGTTTGGTCCTTAACTGGGAGGAAGAGACAGAAAAATTGTTTCAAGTTGTCATGTCATAAATATTATATCTAAGAACCAAATAAATGAACAAAAAGCTTGGAGCAAATAAAGCCTTTTTCTTTCAATTTCAACTGTGAAACTAAACTCTAAAATAGTGGTAGATTTATTTCAAGACATTATATGTTGCTTTAAAATAGAAAATGGATTTTTCTAAGGTTTAAAAAAATAAAAAATTTAGACCAATGTTTCACTAAAAAACATCCAACTGATCTGATCTAAAGACAATATTGCAGATGTAGAACAACTGTTTTTAACATTTGCAAGTTGAATGGATCTTTTGGAGAAGTGTCTCCTTTGGATGCTATTTTTGAAGTAAGGGATCAGGAAAAAGCTTGAAAATCTCTTATACAAAGTGCTCAGGAAGAGAGAAATATGTGGAAAACTAGTGTTAATAAAAGATCTAGAATAATGGCTCATATATCCTAAGGTGGATGTGAAAGACAAGTGGTGGTTGTTGGACAAGCACTACTTATAACAGTGGGCTCCTATAGATAGGGTTTTAGCGGTATCACAGCAACAGGACACAATTCATATGTTTTGATTTAGATATAACTAACTAAAGTACTGAAAATTAGTTTCTTCCTGATGAGAAGGAATGTAAGTATTGTTGCTGTTTGGAAAAGTTTGGGTTTGGTTTTCTGGCCAGAGAGTTGGCTCACAGGCTTGCTGTAGACCCTTAACTTGGTGGGCAAACAGGTGAGTTTGTATATATTTGTCTGTCTTTATAAATATACATATGTTTACACTAATCCGCTATTAATTTATTGCACATGGTACCAGAACACCAATTGTGAACACTGTTTACACACAAATGCAATGCAAGTAGCAATACTATAACACATTAAATAATATATTTTTAATGATTATCAAATTGATGTTTGCTAAACTTGAAAGCACACAAGAAATAGCAAACAAGGATGGGCACAAAAGAGAGACATTGATCACTTAGGGGAAAACAGGAAGTCCAAAGTCCATCTGGAGTTAAAAGTCCTTAGTAACATGACAAGTAACAAGAAGAGATTTAGTCAGTTTGCTTACAGCAAAAGGATCAGAGAAAAAAGTTCAGGGAAAATGGCAGCCTGCTGATGGCCTAGTGATGGATGACATGGATAAGGCTGAAGTACTTTATTCATTCCCAACCTCCCTATCTCATTACTTATAGGAAAAGCTGGAGACCTGATCACTGTAGAAACCAGGCAAGCTTGGGAAGGCAAGGAGCAGTCAAGGGTGGGATTGCTGCAGTCTAAGGGTTACTTGAAAGATCTTGATGTACTTAGAGCCCTGGGGCTGGATGTGATTGGCCTGAAACTGCCAAAAGACATAACTGAGTTGAATGTGAAACTGCTACTCATTTGTGGCCAAAAACCAACGCAATCTGAAAAGGTCCTTTATAAACGAAAAAGAAAATATTATGCCCAGCTTTATAAATTACAGGAAGAACCCTCTGAGAATTACAGGCTGGTCAGATTCATCTCAGTCCCTGGAAACATCCTGAGAGGATTTTTCTAAAGATTGAAGGACAAGTAAGTAACAAAGGTTTACCAAGGACTGATCATGCTTATTAACCTCTTTGCCTTCAGTGACAAAGTGACTAGCTATGTGGATGAGGTGAGAACGGTGGATGTAAAATACCTTAACCTTAGGAAGGCCTTTGCAGTCTCAGAACACTATAAGTTGTAAGCTGAAGAAGGATGGGCTGCGTGTACTCTTAGGTTGGCTGAGTATTGACTGCATGTCTGTGCTCAGAAGGTAGTAATCAGTGATGTGATGGCCAGTGGAAACTGATAATGAGCAAAATACCCGGTGGGATGATAATTGTTTGGTATCTTTGCCAACAACCCCAATAATGAGACAAGTATTTCCAGCAAATCCATGGAAGATATTAAATTGAAGGGGGCTGGAGGGTAGAAAAGGTTGACATAATAAATGCAGAGCTTCTGTTCACAGAGTTGTTGAGGTGCTGGAAGACTGAGACAAAAGAAAACAACTTATCCATGAGGAGTTCAAAACATGGTGGTATAGCAGACGTGAAGCTGAATATGAGCACCTAGTGTATTCTCACCACATATGAGGCAGACTGCATACTGGACTGCATTAGGAGAATTTTGAATAGCAGGTCAAAGGAACTTACTGTTCCATTCTGCTGGATGAGGTCACACCTTAAATAATTTGTCCAGCCAGAAGTTCTTCATTATGTAGGTGGTGAAACAGTGGAACAGGGTTCCAAAGAAGTTATGGATTGCAAGTGTTTAAAGTCAGGTTAGATGGGGTTTTGAGCAACCAGGTCTAGTTTAAGATGTCCCTGCCCATTGCAGGGGGTTTGGAACTAGATGATCTTTAAGACCTCTTCCAACCCAAATCATTCTATGATTCTATGATTCTATTATTTTGGTCTCTCCATTCAAGGATGATGTGGAGAAACTGTCAGAGTCATCAAGATGATCAGGAGCCTACAGCATATTGTATGTGAGGAGAAACTGAGGTATCTGGGCTTGTTGACAGGCAACAGACACAAGGAGAAGTTTGGGATGTTCAGGCACAGCATTATCATTATCTTTTCCAGCACTGGAATGGTGAAAAATGTTAGTTCAATATTAAAGGATAAAAATGATCTGAGCCAGTGGTGGCAATAGTCCTGCTTTTGGTAGGATGTTGGATCAAATTATCTCCAAAGGTCCTTCCAATGAACATTTCAATGATTCTTTAGTTATGATAATAATTTTCTGCTTCTTGATGCACTGGGTTTTTATATCATTTCCGCATTATTAAGCATGGATAAAATGTACTTTTGTTTGTATTTACACAGACAATGTCAGCAAGGATGGTGGCAGTCTATTTTGAAGAAACAGGAAAGAGCGATGCAGGGGTCAGAGCTGATTTGCTGTTTGTCTGAGTAAGGTGGAGTCAATGCTAGTAAGAATCTAACAAAATAATTTGAGTAAGAAATTAGATTTTTGTTTCGGTTAAGGATCAGGATCACCCTGTCAGAATTATCTAGTAACATTAAGAGCTATAGATGTTCTCAGCAGTAAGATCTCAGTAAGTAGCAGCTGTCAAGCACTAGACTGCAGAGAAGCGTTCTATAGTACCAGCTACTACAAGAACACTTTGAGTTATAAATATCCATAAGCTTTAATGGAGAAGAGAACTGTGCCTGTCAGCAGAAAAAAATACTATCAACCTGTGATGCCCTACACAAATAATGTCAAGCTTGGGGCACGATGCAGATTAAGGTGCACTTTAAGCCATCTACTAAATGGAGTATTAGCTGGAAACGGGATCTTGCCATCAATGAAACATAATTTAATATATCTGAAGGCCAGCTATTGGTTCACCTATTGCTGCAGTTGCAGTGAAGGAAAAAAAAAAAAAAAGTCCTTTTGACTGTAAAAAGACCTCTCTTTTCTATTACTGAACTCAACAGTGAGTTTTGCTTCTGATTATGTGCCATGGCAGCATCTTGAGAAAAAAATATTTTTTAGCTTTGAACAGAAAAATATTCCCTGCTTCTCTTAGTATAATATCACCATATCTTAACATCGCATGAGAAACGCTTTCAAAACTTGCTTACCATGTTACAGTAGGAAAAAATGTATTTAGTTTGACATGAACAGCTGACAGGGAATATCAATCTGGAACTGTCCACCCTGGTCTGGGTTTATGATTCTACTCATAGTTCTAATCTATAATCTTCTATTAACTTGTCATTTGACCTTTAGCAAGATATAGGATCTTGCTTTACCTTACCATACTTTATGTTTACTTTGCCTTACCACTTGAAAAAATGAGGTTAACAATGTCTGCTCACCTCTTATTATATCTTGAGAACTTTAGGAACCAAAAATGTTAAATATGTAACTAGTCAGAAAATTCAAATTGAAGTGTGGAGATAATCTTTGAAAATTCACTCCAAGGTTTTGATAGGTTTCTATGACTGCTTACGGTAGAGAAGTTTTTTTGATTAGAAGCATTTTCACTGTTGTATGTTCACCCTTGTCTCAGAAATCCAAGACTCTTCAAAATTTGAGGGCTAGAAACAGGAAAAAGGAAAATGAAGGGCACACAACTTAAAGAGACAAGGACACAGTTAAGAAACTGCAAAAAAAAAAAAAAATAGCCAGTAACGAGAGTGGAGTTACGCAGTTTTGAAGTCAGGAGTGAGGATAATGAAGATAATGAAAGGTTAATGAATAGATCGTAATAGAGGCTGTCTGTAATATAGATGATTACTAGAGCAGCATTTTGGATGAAATTAATAAAGTTAAAATAAGAAGTGCCCGTGATGAGGCAGCAGTAGACAAAGCAACTGAAGATCAAATTTAGAGTATTTGCACTGATACTAACCAGAAATCGGTAATTATAAATAAATAAATAAATAAATGAATGAATAAAAATAATTTTAACAGAATTTTACAATGAAAAATATGTGGGGAGAAAAATAAAAGAGAACATCTGCATTGTGCAAGGTTATGAAGAATAAAAATAAATAGACAGTTTGAAAGAGGAGAACTGGCAAGGCTGGTTATAGCTTGAGCATCCAGGTAGAAGGTCTTCTCCTCACCAGACTCTCAGTGTTTAACCAAGTGTCCATGGCCTGTTGACTGCACTCTGAAGAAATTCCATGCTAACCCAACTAAACCTCACTGTTTGGAGAATGCTTATAGAAATGCTGCAGCTGGCAGCATATTCTAACCCTATTAGCTTCCCAGTTGTCCTGCCAAGCTCTTACCCTGATTTTTTCATGTAACATATATATTAGTATATATAAAATAGATACATATTAAACATAATATAGGACACATTTAGTATTTTATATAACTTATTAATATAACATATTAAATGATACAAATAAGTGAATATATATTATATATATATGATGTCATTTAGGTCATTGTCAGACTTATCTGTTTTCTCTATCTGAAGTGAAAGCTCTTCTATTCCATTCGATAAATCTACATACAACTAAAGAACAAGCACAGACTAGGTAAATATTAAATATATATTTTAACAATTAATGTATATATACAATATATATATATTATATGATACATATATATATGAAAACAAACAATTTATTGTTGATTTTCAGAGTGTACAAACCCATCTCAATCATACAGAACTTGGAATTCTTTGTTCTAAGTTAGGCTGCATCTATAAAATTATATGTAAATTTAATATACAATTTCTCCTATACCTGTGATTTTAAATGATGTGTCTTTGGCTTGAAGACCCTAGGTGAAGCTTATCGATGCCATTAGGCTCTAGTAGTGCCCTCACAGTCCTACTAACAATGAAAGTAGTACTTTGATACTTTCATGAGAATCTTTTTAAGGGACTCAGGCTCTATGGCTGCAATTGAAGCTCTAGGCAGTGCATATGAAAACAATTGCCTTCAAATCCCAAGGAACAAGAAGATAACCTAGAGTGTTTTTCAAACAAGTTAAGATAAGTTGATTCACACATGAGAAATTATAGTTTTTATTGGAAAGGAAGAATTAAGAAAATATGAAAAGTCAATGTGGCTTCCAGTCACAGAAATGTGAAAAGAAAAAACAACACCAATAACAACAACAACAACAACAAACCTGAAGCCAAAGAGACAACCAGAAGAACTGTTTTAAGGGAACATTAGCCATTAGGGAACATAGGCATTAAGGGCAGCAGGAAGGTAATACTGTGTTTGTGTTTGGTTTTAAATCATTACTGTGATTCCTGATAATTTCCATAAATAGGCTGAATAGAGTGACTAGCATCTATGACCTGAAGTTCTCTTTCTGTTTTTGTTCTGCCTAATGAGAAATTCTGGTGTGATCCTTCCAGTTTCAAGAGAGACCAGCTGATAGTTCATCTGCCAAAGCAGAAGTTTATTTAACAAAATATGCATGAGCTCTTGGCAACTAATACCATAATTATTCAAGTGATTATCAGTCAGTAGTTCTGTTGCTCTGTTGGCCTCTCTGTCTTTGGGGGATCAGGAGTTGTGGTGTTCCTTTCCTGTAGGCTCTTTTTTTTACTGTATTTTAGGCAAATCCAAAGATTTTGCCTTATCTATTTATAACCTTTTGTGAAATGAGAGGCAAGAACTGATTTCTTTAGCTACCTAATCATTGGACTTATCTGCTAATTTGATAGATAAATCTATGATTAGGCGTAATCTATAGCATTATAACCATTAAACTTAATTTGAAAATTAAAATCTTTTTACTTTATTTCTTATTTTATATATACATAGACAAAAGTAACATTTATAATGCTTCTCAATTTACAGATGTGTATTTATTTGAAAACTTTTTAAAATAAGATTTTATCCAACTACGAAAAATATTTGTCAGTAAGGTTAGAAGTTCCAGTGGAAAAATAAATAATAAATGTGTAAGTTGATTTGTTTCTTAAATTTGTGGAGTTATGCTATTCATGAAATAATACAATAGGGATGGAAAAAACTGTGTTAGAAATTTGTCTCCAGTATATCAAGAAGAAAATAATCATTAAGAACATCTACCAATAAATGATGTGAAGGATGAAAGTGACTCAAAACTTTTGAAATCTCTGTGTAACAGGTAAGGTGTAACAGCTGAGGTGTTGTCAGTAACGTAGTCCATATGACAGTTCAAGCAACATGGTTTTAATAAGAAAGGATGAGGACATGAAACAATCTGGGGGTAGATAAGATATCAAGGACTTTTCTTATAACTGCAAAAAGGGCATGGTTATTAGGTCTGTTGCATCCCATAGACTATAAAAGAAGACCACTTCAGCACCAGGCTTTCAATGCCTTCCTGACATGAGAGTGAAAAGGAACTCTTTGCTTTGCCTCATCCCAGCATATCTCATCTACCTAGAGAAGACAGTATGCACAAAAGTAGATAATGGCAGGGACGATTAATGTCCATCTATGTCCACCATTCACCCTGATTGCCCATAACAACCTTCCCACAGAAAGATGTGGGAAGCAACCCATGGGAAAATTCATTAAGTGTCTCCTTCTTAAGTCTGTGATTTGCTTAAGACCCAAAATATGAACATTATTTTCCCTTCCAAAAATCCTGTTGTTAGTATTCTGATATTAAATTTTATTCTTCTAGGCATACAACATGTAACTACTTTCTAAAACTTGCTCAGCTATAGTCTTCAACAGTATTCGGTGACACTGTGAAAATTTAAGCCCTGTTACAAATAGAATGAGAGAATATTTGCCTTTATCTCTTTGAATTTGCCACCTTTTGAATACATTAAGTATTTCTGTTCTTGTGCTTGGAAATAAAAAGTGTGGTCACAAAGGGCTTCATAGATATTGGACAGAATTCCTGCATTTGGAACTGACTTAGGGATGAATGGTAGTTAAAAAGAAAAAAAAAAAGTTACAGGATTTTCTACAGTTATCCTTTTCTCTATTTAACATCTAGTGACAAAGAAAAAAGGAGTAAAAATTATACTGTACCACCAGATCACAACAGAATGATCAGTGGCAAACGTTTGTCAGTAAGATACTATTGCAGATAGAAAATATAAACATACAAGCATTCCTTATGCATTTTGTCTCATCACGAAGATGCCAAATTGGATAGACTAACTTTGCAAATATGATGATCATATTTAATAAAATGAGAATGATGGCATGATAACATTTTACCCTGTTTTACAGCACTTTATTTGTTTAATTCTTCTGTAGAAAAAGATCAAACAAAGTTAATCAAAGTCTTTCCCTGAATTCTGCTGGTGAGTTTATACAGTGCAAAATGGAAAAACAAAAACAAACAAAAAGACTTAAAGCAACACAAAGGAAAAAAAGATATGCAGTTGTTTGTAGTTTAGCACAGACTTTAAGCAAAGAACAGTTTTTTACAGACTTTTAATACAAAGAAGCTTAAAATCACACTGTTTTGTCTCTTTAGTTGTTCCCAAAAGCAAATAAAAATATTGCAGTGCACAAGGTGCAGCAAGTCCTTCAGCAAGGAAGATCTTTATAAAACACAAGTTGTATGAATCACCACATTGCTTGGAACAGATGATATTTTCCTGTTTTGTAAAATCTTTAATTCATTGAAGTACTATAGAACAGATTTATGTTCGTAATTTCCTTAAGTTCAATTACTGGCATGCCTATTAGGTTGCACATTGCCTTTGCAAAGGTGTACGAGCACAATGAATAAACCTCATTGCAACGAGACTGCCACAAATTTGAGTCCAGAAGACTGTTACTGATACAAATCACACTTTTCTTTTACCGCTAACATTTAGCATATATATCAATTACATGGAAATCAATTACATGCTGTAGATGTGAAATCTCACAATTCTGTATCCATAGTATCACTTTTACATAGAGTTGTCCTTCAGTAATCTAGGTGTAATCTAGGTTAAGCTAATTTTCTAGATTTCCACATTAGGCAACAAGAGGTGTCTAAGAAAGGAGTATGAGAAAGGGGGATATACTATCCTCTGGAAGCGTCGATTTATATCTATGGGAATCTATTCTAGACTAGATAATTGACCAACATTTTTTCCCTTTTTTTTTTTTTTTTTTTTTTAAATCTAAATCAGACTCTAGTTCATTACCTGAAAAAAGGTTCATTTGCAGAATACAGAATAGAATTCAGAAGTTCCTACATGGTGAGTGGTGGACTCCTTCTGGGAAAAATATAGAAAATACAGTTGTACTTTTCAATGAAGATTCTTTAATTATAAAATACTTCATACCTTTTCTTCCTTTTAAAAGTCTGTTCCTCTCTCTTTTTTTTTTCTCTCTCTTTTTTTTTTTTTTTTTTGGGGGGGGGAGGGGGGGTGTGGGGGAGGGGGGAGATAGAAGAGTTTTCCATCATCCTATTTTTTCTTATTCTCCAAATTACTATTTTCTCCCCAGTATCTTGGTAATATGCTATTTTCCTATAAAAGATAGTAAAACTAGAAAATATGGGATTTTCTGGCTGGCCTCATATAGTGTTTTTCTTCAGAATATTCACTTTGAATCTGATATTTGACTTTGTCTTAATGCACTTTTCTGATCTAGATTAGCAATACACTGAATCTTGATATCTCTGAAATTAGACTGCTCACATTGGTACTGCTAAGTACATACCTAGATGTTCAAAGGCTGGTGTCTTTATCATCATTCTTTGTGTAACTAACTGTGTCAGCCCTTATTGTGAATTTACTGATTTTCTTCTGGCATAAATTAACTGACTTTAAGAGATGTGCAAGTTCACTGCTGTTAATGGAGGTCTGTCTGACTTATTCTGCTGTTCATGAAATGAGGATCAATAATATGTGAGTCCTGGAAGTTTTGTAGCATAAAGTGTTAAACTAAACACCTGATATCAATACAATAGGATTTATTTCATATTGTCCTATTCTAGGTGATTATTTTTCATCATTAACAAGCTAAAATTCTTTTCTATTTAGATTTTTGAAAGTCTTGTCTTATTACTTCTCCTTTGGTGGCAATCTGTTTCAGTGAAACACATTAAAAGGTAAAATTAAATAAATCTTCATTAGAACAACAGGAGGTTATCTACAGAATAGCAAGGATAGACAGAGAGGAGCTTCTTTATGAGAGGGGTAGAAGGTGATGGATAGTGACCTACTGTGCTTAACTGACCTGGAAAGAGCTTATGCATTTCCTTTCAATTTGGTATGGATGGTTAATTTTTTTCTCTCTGAGGAAAGCCTCCCTATCGTTAAGAAGGCAGACGATTCCTATTGATTACAGTATTATCTAATGGCAAAGAGGAAGCTTGTCACCCTGCTGCTGACATTGGCTGAGAAGTCAGTCATGACTGCTACTGTTGAATCTTGAGGAAGAAAATCATGGAACATTTTACTGACTGAGAAATGGAAACAGGAGAAAAGCAATTATGTCTTACTCAGGGCCAGGGAGAAAATAGCTGTGAATCTTTATTTTATCTATATTTCATTACTTGGTAAAATCTATTCAAATACCAGCACCCAATATGCTGGGTGCCAAGTACCTGCCCTATTCAAAGATGGAGCCAACCATGGTACAAAAAAGGCAGTGCCACCATGAAGAAGTTGCAGTTCTATTCAGACTTTCCGTATGACTTACTAGCTTTAAACTTTTCACTTCCTGGTTTCTAAAGACTCATCAATGCATTTAACATTCAGTAACCAATGAGATGAAACTGCTTCAGAAAAGGCAGGTCAAGCATGAACACAGCTGGATGAGTTTGAGTCAATGCCAGCTAGCTACATATTTGTTATCAAGCTGCAGTTTTCTCAAGCACAATGACAGGAATAAATGAAAAGGAGAAATATAAGAGGTCAAAGAATTACTTCAGAAATGAATTTAGTGGGATCATTCCAGTTTTCCAATTTTAATGAGTCTCATGTTGGATTTGAATATTTTGCAAACATTTGAATGAGATGTAATTCCATTTAAAACACTTTAAGACTGTTACTCTTTATGTCAGACTTTAAATAATAGAATTACAGGCCTGGAAGGGACCTCAAGAGGCCATCTCTTCCATCTCCCAGCACTAATGCAAACTCAACTATACTTATATCATTCCTGACTGATGGCTGTTCTAAAAAACACCCAGTGACAGAGGTTTTACAATCTCCAGTGTTGTTATCTGTCAGGATGTCTCTACCGAGTCTTACTACTGGAATTTGTTTCCTAGTGCTTAACTTTGCTGTAATTTAAGTCCATTACTTCTCATCCTAATCTCGTAATGATACAAAGAACAAATTGCTCCTTTCCTCTTTGAGTCAGCTTTTCATATATTTGAAGACTCTTATCATACCTCACCTTTAATTATGTATTGAGAACCTTTTGCTTCAAGAGAGACAGCGCATCTGACCAGCTGCTAAAGTCAAAGAATGTATATAACAGAACAACAGCATGATCTAGAAAACAAGAGTCTCAGTCACTTAGGTGGTTACCATTGATGATTAGTCATGCCAATAATTAGATAGTCAGTCTGTCCTTGGAAGATCAGAGATCATGAACACATCTTTGTAGTTTCCTTCTTCCTGCAATATTAGTGAATCTGAATCCTTTAGCAAATGATTTTTATTTATAATTCCTACCGGAAAGAGACTGTGCTAATTGTGAAATACTCTGTTAGGCAATATTTGTTGCTATAGTTAAATATATAGCTATGCATAAGCTACACTGATTTACCCACAGAACTTAAATGAAAATGGAACAAATGTACGTATTCATCTTCCTATTCCATATCCTAACTTACACCAATAGCCTCTACACTACTTTCTAATTAATTTTCCTGCAAATCTTTTAAATATCTGAGTCCCCTCTGGCTAAGTCAGCAGCTTATGACAGTTAGTCTAAGGTTTAGGCCTGTAATCCCCTTCTTACTGGCTGTATGACCTTCTTGGAAGCCAGTACACTAAGCTGGCATATTTCAGTATCTCATAGGTATTCATTTTCATAATAAAGTAGAAACAGTTGCGTGTTTTAGCAAAACCTCTTTGATTTTTATCCTTTTTTTTTTTTTTTATCACTATTAGGACAGCCAAGAAGTGAAGTAGGTTGTCCCAAGAGGCTATAGAGTCTCCATCCTTAGAGGTTTTCAAGAACAAACTATATAAAGCCCTTTGCAACTTTGCTTTTGAGCAGGAGTTTACACTATTTCTTGAGGTCCCTTGCAACATGAATTATCCTATGATTCTATAAAGTAAAAATACTTTTATTTCTGAAAAAAATGGAAATACACTCTTTTTCAGGTGGATCACTGTTTCATTGATTTTTTTTATTTTTTTTTTTCCTAAAAGCAAAAAATGCCCTAGTGCTTCCAGCTATTTTTAATGCACTGGAACCACTTCCATGATAGAGTCTTTGAATATTATTTGTGGGTCTTCCTACAAGAAGCACTTTTTTGACCTCTGCAGTTGTGTGTTATAGAGCTGATGAAACTACAGTATGTATATTAAACTTAGCTATATTAATAACTCTCTACACAACTTTAGCAGTTCCATGAGCACTGGTTGAAGCTTTATTTATGAACAGCTTAGATTATTTTCTAAGTTAATATATTACTATAGGTTTTTCTACAATTATATTTAACATCATTTGTTCTCAAGAGTGTATTAGTGTCCATGACAATTTTTGTCTTTTAGCCATTATCCAACATGTTTTTTAACACAGTGTCTACATCAGCCTTACCTAGAGTAATTCTTTGTTGAATGGAATTGGTTGCATCCTAGCTGGGCTTCCAGTCTTGATAGCTTAGCCTGACGAGCTGCTAACTTCCTATTAGACAACTTTATTTCTTTTACAACTATATTTGCAACTGCTGTAACACTGTTTGTTACATGTATCTGGACTCAGTAGAGGTTTTATTCTCAGGTAGAATTTCTAGAACCATAATTTCTATCAACTCCCCATGTTTCTGATTTTTTTTTTTTTTTTTTTTTTTTTTTTTTTTTTTTTTTTTGTGCAAAATGCAGCTCACATTCTCTAGTTGCAACTTCACTGGGCTATGGATTTCCATATCTCTCAAAATGTGGGTTGTTGGCATCACCAATGTTCTTGTAGCTAGATCTATTTAAATATAACACTTGAGTCCAACAATTTCCTGCAGGATGAGTATTTAAGTTGAGTTTTTGTTGTTGTTGTTATTATTGTTTTTGTTATTATTGTTGTTGTTTTGTTTATTTGCTTGTTTGGGGTTTTTGTTTTGTTTTGTTTTCTTGACCCTTTTTCAAAACAAGCTTTATATCTGACATGGAAAGAGAGAACATGTATAGTTTCATTCAACAACATAAACTGCAGAGAAAGGTCTTTGTTCTGTCTCTGTGACTACTCTTCTGTTCATCAATATGAATATTCACCTAGTCAACTGAGCTTAGCTTCCTGTTTGTAATTTCTCTGGAGATTATGCATTTTGTTATGGTATGACAAGTCTAGAAAAACTCAGTTGATCCCCCTGAGATATTTTGGTGTTCTAACGCACAAAGGGAAGCAAAGATTTCTCTCTTACATGTACTTTTTTTTTTTTTTTTTTAACCTTGCTGACAGATATATGAGACGTATATCATTTGTCTCAGTTTTCCTTCTTTCTCATATCTCACCAATGTACTCATTCAGTGTTCTTTAACTTTGACTCAGAAGGTCTTGTTGGCTTTATATGTCACTAAATAAAACAGGGCTAAGGGCTGTGTTCTAGCCCTAGGGCCAAATGACGCGGAGTGGATGCAAACAAACTACGTGACACTTAGTCCTAAGTGTCCCCTAAGACATTGCTGTTAAATTAAAGTTTCAGGACCTAGTCATAGGTTCATGACCATTTTAGTTCAAAGTAAAATAATGTGAGGGTCATATTGTAGCCTTTTTGCATGGGGGCTTTTCTAGTATGAAACTGAGAATGTTGTAGCATGCTCTCCTGTATGGTATAAGGGTATGAAGGAGTGTCTTCATGGTGCAACACCTTTAGAAATACCTCTGTATGGACAACCAAGGCTGCTGCTGGGTTTTGGGAATGATTCCTGGCAAATGGTATTTCCTGAACTATGTCTGGGTGTTGTCTCACAGGGTGCTAGTTAACACCAGTATCAAGAGATACTCTTCTCTGTATAAAAAATGACACCTAATGATGATGTTGTACATATTGACTTAAGGTTTTCTTTCACATGTAAACTGTGTGCACAAAAGTATCCGTTAGATAAGAGTTGCAGTAAGGACTTGAAGTTCAGATGCTACAGATTTCATTAGCTGTGCAGAAAGGTTTTCTTTCACAAGTAAACTGTGCACAAAAGTATCTGTTGGATAAGAGTTGCAGTAAGGACTTGAAGTTCAGATGCTACAGATTTCATTAGCTGTGCAGAAAGCTAGATTCTATACTCAAAGTAGACCACAGAGCTTTGAACAATTTCTGTATACCATTAGACTTTAAGCTCATTCTATGGAAGTCTTACTGTTAATCAGTTTTAAGCTTCTTTCAACAAAACCAAACAATTTTATAGTAGCAGGGGAGCAGACGGAATTTCTCAATGTCATAGGACTTCTGCTAATGTTCCTTCACTCTGGGTAAGCATTGTATTCTTAACACATTGGAACCAATGTAGTCAGTGTTACAGATTAAATAGATGTCAGATCTCAACACACCATTGGGACAGGAATATTTTATGTCAGCCTGTTTGCTTGCCCCATCAGCCAAAACCACCAGTGGATCAGCTGTAGAAGTAGGATGACAAAGACTGTCATTATCAGCAGTAGCAAAAGCAAGCATTGTACTGAAAATATTGGATGTAAGAATAGAGCTCAAGAATGATGCAAAGAGAATGGTTCTGAGTGGACATACTAACATCTGAGGAAAACCAAGAAAGTATTTTGGGCTGAGTCAATAGTAGAAGTAGGTGTTGGGTATGTTTCATTAAATAGAAGAGTATGCCTTGGATCTCCTGCTGCTGAAAACCAACAGGGAGTGCACACTGTGAATGCTCTCCTGGAATTCACTGATCCATGAGGAAAGAAGTTCTGAGGTCAATCCTGAGCAATTCGTGTTTAGTTATGCTGTTTATGGGATGAGGGAAAGCTGGATAGAGGAAGGAAACACGGCTCATTGTCATCTTGTGCGTGTATTTGAGTCAAAAGAGAGAGATTCTCTGACTTCTCTGCCCTGGTCTTCTATGTACTTTTGTTTTACTTCTCAGTGCAACTGCTTACATTCCCAAGTTCTATTGAGAATTTATATTTTTAGACTGTAGGTTCCTCAGCAGAGGAGAACTGTTACTAATATCAAACCCAGACAGTGATATTGGCTAGCCCTTTTAGGGATTCCTCGGGAAAAAAAAAAAAAAAAAAAAAAAAAAAAAAAAAAAAAAAAAAAAAAAAAAAACTCCATGCATTTATTTTTGTATTCCTGCTACTGAATGGGAAGAGAGGTATCCCAAGAAACTGTTCTTTGTCAAATTTTGATAGAAATTTTCAATAGGCCTGGGGAAAGTTTCTAAGATTTTGGTCTTCTCTACCTTTGATGCTTTACCCCTCATTATGTGCGAGTAGTCAGGGAGGTAAGAAGCAGGCAACTGAAAGCCTAAAACAAAGAAAAGCAGTGCTGTTAAATTCATTATTTCCCACCTATAATTTTTCCTTTGATTTCACTTAATTTGATAAACCTGGCAAGTTACTGCCAGGTGGATCTCCTACACAAGTCTGTCACAAGATTTCATTATCCTTTTTATTTCTAGCGTCATCATTCAGTCATCTCTGTTTTCTCTAGCTAATTAGCCCGCTGTTTATGAGGTGCACATTTCTTAACATATGGTACAGTTGCATTGCATGTGTGCTGTATTTTCATTTTCTAGACTGAATCTTATATTTCTGATACAGTATGTCAGAAATATCAGATGCCCATCTTACAGAACAGCCCTCACAGCTTCACATTGAAATGTGCCCTAATTATACTTTTGAATTCCTTACTCCTCCATGTTTTCAATTAAGACATCACAGCCATTACAGTACTGTGACAACAGATTGTGATTTAAAGATGTTGGTATTTGGAGGTCAGAATTCAGGAGATAAAAAATACAGGAACTAAAGGTTTAAAATAATTAAGATTTTTAAAAAATGTACCTTTCCAATTCAGTGGAGCAAAGTTAAACCCCATATAAAAATCCTCCACATGGCGTGGTGCTGTCTCTTTGAGACACTGGCATTGCATGCAGCTATTATAAATCTTCTTCCTGTGTAAGACTGCAGAGGGAGGACCTGACTGGCAGCACAAAGGAAGAAGCTGGTCTGTTTGCCTGTCTGGGAGAGAGACGGAGACAGAGGGAGCGGGTGGAGGGGGAGCGAGACGCGCGCACACAAGCACACAGCTGAATACAGAGAGATTCACTCCTTCTGCACAGCCCACAGACCATCCATGCCTAAATGCTTCTAGTCCACCATTTGCATGATATATTAGCCTTTCAAGCTGTCTTTTGGTATACACTGAGAGACTGTAGCTCTCGTTTTTAGCTAAGCTCATCTGCAATTGGTTTTACTGCTGTTTATCTCAAGCAAATCTCCATATCTAGCCAATGTTAGCCTTAACACAAGGAAAACAGTACAATGAGAGCTGCGCACGTGCTGTAATTATACCAGGGCACTGCAAGGGCTGAATTAAACTGCTTAAGTTAGATAGAAAAAAAAAATCCTTTGTGGTTTATTGTAGTGGCACATTTTTTTTAAAATTTTTTTTTTTTTTTGGTTTGGTTTGGTTTAAACACAGTACAGCTTTACACAAGATTTAAACTAGACAGAAAAAAAAAAGAGAGAGAAGTATAATAATACTATGAGTGTCATGTGATTTGTTTTACAAGCATAACCGTATCAACTTCACTGTGCTGACTTAACCGATAAAGCTGTGCTCTCAGGCTCCTTGAAATGTGGAGAGGTAGAGAAGTAACCTTAAATCCCTCAGATGTTTCCTGCCTCCCTAGTCCTCCCTCAGAAAACCCATCATTTCCCCCTGTAGGATTAGTTCTTTCTGTACCTACCCCCTCAGTGCTGTGTCTAGCCTGGGTGTTTATCAGTCATATGGTTACTTCTCAGCCTCCAGACACCCCCTCCAGTCAGTGCACACCTCCCCGCTAGCTCCTGCCTGGATCCAGAACCAAGAGCTAGGAGATAGGTAGTACGAGGAATATATCCAAGAGGTGAACAAGCATTTTCATCTGAAGCAGAGCACCTATCCACTAATATAATCTGCAATTTCCCTAGCATGAAGGAAAATAATATAATGCTTTTCTTCTTCTTTTTTTTTTTATACCCCTCTTTTTTTTTTTTTTTTTTTTTTTTTTTTTTTTTTTTAATTGTACAATGAACACAAGAGAATTAGAAAATTTCAGGTAGTTTTGCAGCAGCTTATGTAGCCACTAAATAAGAAAATGTCTATGAAATATTTAGTTCTGTTCTAACATTTGGGTCAGCTATGAATGCTGTGATATTATGCTGAAGGTACAGTGTGATAAGATTTTATTTAACATAAAGAGTATACTGCAAAGTGAAAGTGAGAGTTATACTACAATTGTTGTGAATGATTTCCAGCTTGTGAGTAAAGTACTGGACACATAAAGAGCTGAGCTATTTTTCAGCAGTAGTAAGCAGCCACAGTTGCTGTTGACTTAATGTTTGGCTCATTTAAAACACAAGCTTTATTTAGATGCTTATTATAGATTTAGGCACCTGTCTGTAAATATCTGATTAAAAATATTGGCCTAGCTTTACAAATAAAGGTCAAAGGAAACAAGCATTACTGAGCCCTGGAAAACCAAAGAAAAAGTGAGGCTAAGGACTTCAGATGAAAGGAGTTCTAAGGATTGGTGGAGGACAAAGGGAAGAAGAAGAAAGGTGCTTTGATACCTCTTATTTTTATTATTCTTTAATTTTTATTTTAATTATTGAGTTTATGTAGCTTTTATATAGCTATTCAACCTGAATGAGAACAGAAAATACTGAACAAAAATCCTGAAAAGACAGGCTGTTCACATGAAAATTCCATTCAAATTTTACTAGATACCAAAGGTTGAACTTTTAATTGGGCAGGAAAGAAACTTATGGATACCTTCCTAAAGCTATAAATTTTCAGATGTTCACCTACCATAATGATGTCCTTTTGCCATGCTTTCTACTTTTTCGCCATCCAGCACGAAAATAATAAAATAGAGCCACCAGCAACCACCAAAAGAACAAATGCTTTTATTTATTATTCACCTGGATGTAAGATTTCAGACAGACTTCTAATAAATGCTGTCTGTGTAATGGTTATTCAGTCTTCTTTCGAATTCTGTCCATCTATTTAGTTATCCCTGCCATGTCAGTCTTTATTACCCGTATCTACTAAGATGTGTTTTAATGGTAAAATTAACAGGTTGACTTAACAAAAATACTGGCAGTGACACCAAGGAATGCTGAGATTTTACTAATCTGAAAAATAATGACCTAAGGGGAGCTTTGTTCCTCCTTCTCATGGGTCTCTGCTAGAAACAGCCAAATAATTATAAAAAAGGAGCCAACTGAATAAACACAGTGGGAAGTATTGTGGAAGTTATTATATAAATGAATTATGAATATTTTTCAGCTTTAGTTGCTTTATATATATATATATATGCATTTGCTGATTTTTTTTTAATTATTTCTAATTCATTGCTAATTCACTTTGTGTTACAAAAGATTAGAAAATATATATATATCCACCTCAATCTTACAGACCTAATGATGTATGATTAATATTTGTGAAGTGCTTTAAGCTACACTGAAAACAAAGCTTAGATATGCTTCCATACCTGACTCCAGACATAAAGTCATTTTCAGGATGGATTTATCTCCCTTACGTTACAGGTAGTCTACTGTAAGCAAAGGCCAGATTCAGATTTATGTGGCTTCTAGGAAAAGTGGAGGCCATGGTTCCGCGGTGGGACTATAGCTGTGCTTCTGTGGGCTGGGGCCAATGTGGGTGCCCAACTGAGAGTTTGTTAGGTCAGGTGTAATGCTTTATTGTTCACAACTCTAACTTCAGATAGAACTGGTTCACAAAATTTTCCCAAAGTTGACACATTCCCTCAGCTTTGATTAAAAGCCATTTTCCTAACAGCATATATCCACACAGTCATTTGTCCTACTCTCAAAAGAGCACAATGCCCATGGTGAAACAAATGGTGCTAGAAAGAACATGTTTTCTGGTATCTGGTTAGTGAAATGTCTCATACACGTTAGATCTACAGAGGAGGCAGGGCCTGGATGTGAATGATTTTGACCTCTCATTCCCGTCATAATGAAGAAAACAGAATATACTCTTCCATCCTGACTATACATTTGGTTGACACTTTCTCTTCTGTCTCACAGCAGCATACATATCACAGATACATGTATTCACTAAGTCAGTCAAAACAGAAAGATTGATGCCATGTAAATAAACTAGACCTTCACTAAAACATTGGAAACAACAGCAATAGACTAAGATACAAAATGTAGTTCTCCCAGGATGTAACCTATTTACATAAAGGTGAATTTTAATCCAGTGACCAATTTCTGAACAACTTCTGAAGCCTCTGGCTTCTTCTCTTCAGAAGTGTTTTCATTACAAAACTAGGTTACAGGAAAAAAAGGAGCCATGTTAATTAACAGATGTTTGAAATCAGTGTCACAGAATCATAGAATCATATAATGGAATCACAGAACAGCTTGGGTTGGAAAGGCACTCAAGGATTATCTAGTTCCAATCCCCTAGATACCACACACTATATCAGGTTGCCAGGGCCTCATCCAACCTGGCCATCAACACCTCCAGGGATGGGGCATCCACAATTTCTCTGGGCAACCTGTTCCAGCGCCTCACCACCCTCCCAGTGAAGAATTTCATCTTAACATCTGATTTAAATCTCTCTTTTAGCTTAAGACCATTCCCCCTTGTCTTGTCATTATCTGCCTGTGTAAAAAGTCACTCTACACCTTTTTTATAAGCCCCCTTTAAGTATTGAAAAGCTGTAATGAATTCTCCATGGAGTCTTTTCTTCTTCAGGATGAAAATCCCCAGCTCATCCAGCCTTTCTTCATAAGAGAGGTGCTCCAGCACTCTGATCATCTTTGTGGCCCTCCTCTAACAGGTCCATATCCTTTTTGTGCTGAGGATCCCAGAGCTGACCTGGATGCAGTACTCCAAGTGGGGCCTCACAAGGACAGAGAAGAGGGGCGCAGTTACCTCCTTCGACCTGCTGGCCACACCTCATTTGATGCAGCCCAGGATGCAGTTGGCCTTCTGGGCTGCAAGTGTGCACTGCTGGATCATGTCAAGCTTCTCATCCACCTGAACCCCCAAGTCCTTCTCTGCAGGGCTGCTCTCAATGAGCTCTTCTCCTTAACTGTACTCATATCTGGCATTGCCCCAACTCAGGTGCAGCACCTTGACTTGTTGAACCTCATTAAGTTCACATGGGCCCACTTTTCTAGCTTGTCCAGGTCCCTTTGGATGACATCCCTTCCTTCTGTTATTTTAACTGCACCACTCAGCTTCATGCCATCTGCAAACTTGCTGAGGGTGCACTTGATCCTACTGTCTATATCACTGACAGATGTTAAATAGCACTGGTCCGTGAGGGACACCACTCATCACCAACCTCCACCTAGACATAGAGCCATTAAACAGGAATCAGAACTCCACTTACACAGAGCCAGTATCAACACAAACAAGTTGAGTTTATTATCAAGATGACAGCTGACTGCAATTAATCCCAGTTTCAGTAACATTTAATCTCAACTGGCTTCCTCATGCTACATGCGTACCTCCTCCATCTATACTGCTTACTCAATCATGCCTTAAGCTGCTAGTTAAAATGAGGACTCTGAAACCTGTTGTAAAAGGATTTAATATTCTGGTAAGCTGAAGCACTGGAAAACTTGTCTGGTCTCCCACATGTTCAGGGGGAAATATATGTGCTCAAACAGTAGTATGAAGTTCAGAAGCAACTCTGAAGAAAGGGTCAAGGCTGAATATGATACCTTGTCATTGAATGTCATTAAGGTTGTACTTTAGGAGACAGATCTATAATGAATCAGAAGACACAATTACTTTAGTGTGCAATTAATTGTTCTTTTACCTTCTGCATGAAGACATTCAAAAGATCTATATATGCTCTACAGTATCTTAAATACCCTCACAATGGTGGCACAGAAGCAATATCAGTATCAGGAAAGAACATATTTTCTTTTCTAGAAAGTTTTTGTTGGTGAGTATGATATGTGGTTAAATAAAAAATGAAAAATGACCTCGAGAGGCAGCTCATATACCTAAGGTGATGGAATAGTTTTATGTCATGGAGCGCTTTGCTTGAGATGTGGGTGTGATTTGTACATAAAAAGTCTTAAAGCTTCCACAGGAGACATTCTTTGGCATGAGAACATAGAATCATAAAGGTTGGAAAAGACCTCCAAGACCATCTGGTCCAACCCTACCACCAATGTCACCCACTAAACCATGTCCCTAAGCACCAGGTCCATCCTTTCCTTAAACACCCTCAGGGATGGTACATAGCTGGGCAAACCCTTCCAATACCTGACTACTCTTTCTCAGAAGAAATTTCTCCTAATTTCCAAACTAAACCTCCCTGGTGCAACTTGACGCCATTCCCTCTAGTCCTATCAGTAGTTACCTGTAAGAAGAGGCTGACGCCCAGCTCCCCACACCTTCCTTTCAGGTAGCTGTAGAGAGCAATGAGGTCTCCCCTGAGCTTCCTGTTGTCCAGACTAAACAACCCCAGTTCCCTCAGCTGCTCGTCACAGGACTTGTGTTCCAGGCCCTTCACCAGCTTTGTAGCCCTTCTCTGGACATGTTCCAGGGCCTCGATGTCCTTCTTGTAGTGAGGGGCCCAAAAATGAACACAATACTTGAGGTGTGGCCTCAACAGAGCAGAGTATGGGGGAACTGTATGAAACCTCCCTGGTCCTGCTGGCTATGCTGTTCCTGGTATAAGCCAGGATGCCATTGGTCTTCCTGGCCACCTGGGCACACTGATGGCTCATGTTCAGGCAAGCACTGACCAACACCCCCAGATCCTGCAGCCTGTGGAAGACCCATGTTGGAGCAGTCTGTTCCTGATGGACTGCATCCCGTGGACATGCTGGAGTAGGCAGAAAGTGTGAGGATGGAGGAACGGTAAAGAGGAAATTATATACACTGACTGCAACCCCCATTCCCCAACCCCCTGCACTGCTGAGGGTGGGAGAAGATCAGTGGGAAATGAACAAGTAAAGTTGAGCCTTGGGAAAGAAGTGGATGGGAGGAAGGTGCTGTTAAAATTTGTTTCTCTCTATCCAACTCTATCTTTAATTGGCAATGAATTAAAATAATTTTCCCCAAGTCAAGTCTATTTTGCCTGTGATAGTAATTGGTAAGTGTTGTGGTTTAACCCAGCAGGCAGCTCAGCACCACCCAGCCACTTGCTCACTCTCTCCAGGTGGGATGGGGAAGGGAATCAGAGAGATAAAAGTGCAAGAACTCATGGGCTGAGAAAAAGACTGTTTATTAGCGAAAGCAAAAGCTGTGTGTGCAGGCAAAGGAAAGCAAGGAATCTTTTCACTGCTTCCCATCCACAGGCAGGTGTTCAGGCACTCCCAGGAAAACAGGACTCAGAATGGTGTCTTGGGAAGACAAACGCCATCACTGTGAATGTCTCCCCCACCCTCAGCCAACTTCCCCCCAGCTTTTACTGCTGAGCACGATGTCACATGTTATGGGACATCCCTTTGGTCACCCTGGGCCAGTTGTCCTGGCTGTGTCCCCTCCCAGCTCCTGGTGCACCCCCAGCACCCTCACTGGCAGGGCAGCACGAGGAGCAGGAGTCCTTGGCTCTGTGTGAGCATTGCTCTGCAACAAACAAAACATTGGTGTGTTGTTGCCACTATTTCCATCAAAAATCCAAAACACAGCATTGTGTGAGCCTCTGTGAAGATAATTAACTCTATCACAGCCAAAACCATGACAGTAAGTGATCTTCCTAACTTTACCTTAGCCTACAGGCTTGTCCATTGTGTTTTCTACCCCGTTCTGTTGAGGAGTAGGAGTGAGAGAGAACCTCGGTGGGCATCTGGCAGCCAGGCAAGTCAACCCACCAGAGCTGTACTAGGAAGGTGGAATATTCAACCATTTTAAGATATAACTGTAAGTCTCTTGTTTTTAGTGAGCAACACAGAACTAAGAACTATTGTCTACAGATGTTTAGTATGATTGAAATAAGATTCCATTTTGTTTCCATATAAATGTTTTGTTGGTTTAAACATTCAACATTATCATATGTTACATGTTAATACTACATGTTAACATTTTGAAGTAAAAAAAAAAATCATGTTGCTCTGTCTTGATATCTACTTTTAGCACTCTCTAATACCGTTATTTTTTGTAATGTTCTGTCCAACTCACATACTAGGTCTCCTGCAAGACACAGCCCAGGGGAAAACATTGTAAAAAACAATAAAGAGGGAAGTACAGACAAAGGTAAGGAATATTTTGCAAATATAACTGTTGATAAAAAAGCAAGAAAGACTAATTGGATTAACCAATAGCAAAGCATGAAGAATCAATGCAATATGTTTTTTTGTTTTATTTTGCCTTTTTTTTCGGTAAGAAGGGAACTGGTTAAACAATTCATCAAGTCAAAGAAAACAGTGGAAATATCAGAGGAATCAGGGAAGCAAATGTGGTATTGCTCTTCAGTGAAATAAAAAGTGACACAACTGTCATATTGCAAAACTAATTTCCCAGTAAAATAACAGACTATATGTCTTAAAGAAACAAAATAAAAAGAACTATAAACTACTGGAAGAAAAAATTAAGAACAATTCATCCCAGACAATCTTTGTTCCCACAAAACTCTAAATAAAGTAAATATATCAAGACCCTACACTTGCCTATTTGCAGGATATATCTGTCATTGATAAGTAAGTTACAATAATATAATTTATTTATACTCCAGTCTTGCTCCTAAGGTCTCTTCTGTGGATCTTTCTGTGCATGACCTTAATTTCAAAGAGGCTCTACCGCATCTTCTGGTCTGATTGGAGCAAATTGAATCCCCCTGACACTATCATTCAGGAATAATAATATTGTCCTTTCACAGAGACTTGAAGCTCCTGATAACAGAATAATTCAGGGATTCAAGTTCTTATGGTCAGTTGCTCCACTGGAATAAACTGTCAAGGCTTTATTATGGGTGATGAAGTTGTCACTGTTTATATCATCCAAGATTCCTTCCCTTGTATCAGGAATATCTGGTCTCTGGCTGTAGCTTTTCAACAGAATTGTCACATCAGTAACAGAAAGTAAAGATAACATATATACCATATGTACTGAAGGTGTTCTGTTACATATACTTGTATTACTTAATTATGGAGGGAGTCATCATTATGAACACATTTGTTGCAAAGTGCTGTACCAACTCAGAATTTAGGAAGTTATATTGTAATGTAAGAGATAATGGATAGATAACAGAAAACCCAAATGGAATGAGACAATGTGAGCAATATTGTTTTATTAATTATTGTAATCTGAATTCAAATCTGGGATAGAAAAGCCATAACATCAAGGAATAACTACTGAAAAGATCTTCTCTGAATAGAACGTGACAATAAAAAGGAATAGATAAATTTTAGCACAGAGCCATATTGATCTAGTGCAGCTAATGGCAACGTAACAGTGAATGTATATTTATTGAGAACCAAAATTTGAACTGCTTACTTCTTTCTTTATATATATATATATATATATGTACATATATGGTGTTCATAACAGTGGGAAAGAGAATGAAAAATAGAGACACGACAGTGACTGGAAGTATGACAATGATCCTTTACATTTAATATTAAAGAGCTCCATGGATTTAGCATACTAAGAATTACTATTGTGAGGTCACTTAATTTCAGTGATTAGTTACTACCCGTCTATAAAAAAGTCATATGAAAAGGATGGTTTTAGTTAACAGAAGAAAACATGACAAGAACTAATGGCTGAAATTTGAACAAGAGAAATCCAAATAAAAGAAATTTCAAAAGGAATGCCATTGACTTCTGCAAAGTTACTAAGGCAAATGGTAAATTTTCTCTATCTTCATTTCTCCAAATAAATACAGGCTTTAGGAGAAATATATCCAAACTTATATGCAAGCTAGTGGGCTTCAGGTAGGGTTGCTGAGTAAAATGTAATGCCTGTGAGGTACAAGAGATCATACTAGATCACCCAATATTCCCCTTTGGTCTTTTTATGTGAAATTTAGATCTACAACAAATTATCAGAAGCGTTAAGTTCTGAGGGTAGTTCAATTATAACCAGAAGATTATTTTATGAAAGTGTTATTCATAATGAGTAAGTGTTCTAAAACCAGAATGTAAATTTGTGGATATTATAAAAAGAGATAAGTTAGTAGCAAGATGTGAACTTTAGGAAAGAAAAACAAATAAAATAAAGAGCAAAATTCAGCAAATCAAATTCAAGCAGATGAGAAAATTCCAAAGTGTCTCCATGAAAGTTGTATTGAAAAGCAAAATTAAATTTCATTTTGAAAATAAAAGACCTATACTTACTTTACTTTTACTAAAATGTCAATATTATTTATTTTTTTTTTCATTTAATACAGTAAAGTGTACTAATATACATCTTAAATGTAAATTTTTGAAAGAGGAACATATATACTAAAATACAAATATTACTTTCCAAGTGGATGTCTTTCTCAAATTGACCAGTTCTGGCTAGAAAACAGCATTGAATGAAATATAAGGATAGTCATACATGATAAATTAGACAAATTGATAATAGAGGTTTCAGACTACATATGTAGCATCATAGAAAGTAGCTGATACTCTCTTTCTATAAATGGTAGGTGGGATTACTGTGATGAGTTCTGTGAACATTGGCAATAAGAAATGCCAGAAATCTATAATGTGTTTAGAGAACACTAGTCAAGGCAGTGGAAAAAATAAAGTGTAAGGCAATAAATAGCAAAAAATGAAATTGCTGTGTCTTGAAAAAACAACGACCGAGTGAAACATTTCTAACCTAAAGAGTTAGCGGGTATTTTAATGTTACAGGTTAGTTTTACAAGGAGAAACCATGGAGTCACATTATTTGCCTCATGAGGCCCTTTACACTTTGCCTTTACACTGAGAGAAAAAGGAATGAAACAGGGAGAAATTTCCTTTTCCAGAGTTCTGAACCATTCTCTTTCCACATTCTAATCAAAATGCTTCTTCTGGGTTCTGTCTGTGTCCTAGTCCAGTGTTTTTCAGCTTCTCTGTATACCTTTTGGAAAGTAAACCAAACGACTAAATCCCTGCCTTTACAATGGATATGATAACAGCATGACACAGAGCTGCTTCTGACCAAGCTTGAATTCATGCAGTGGTTTATTTTTTTTTTCAATATCTTACTGAAAAACCTACCATAACTTTTCTTACATTTTTCCTGATTAGAAGCTTTTGCCAACTTTCTTCAAGAAAGTTTCAATCAATCACTGACAAAGGGGTATAACAAAAACTCTCAAGATTTTGAAGAGAAGACAGTAAGTACGAAGGAGGAATCTTGAATATGATCCACAAATGTACAATGAGAAGCTGAGATTAAATTAAGTGTTAAAAAGAGGGTGAATGGCAGAAAATGCATGCACTTTAAATGATAAAATATAGACTTTTGAGAAGAAGGGGGTGAAAAATGTTGAAAGAGGGATAAGAAAAAGCATTAGAGTTGATACAGCAGGGATTAACAGAGGGAGCCAATTATTTATAAATACTTATTTTTATTATCCATTTTTTTTTGTTTCCTATCCTTTTCCTTTTCTGACATTATAGTCACATTTCTATAATCTCAGTTGGAGAACCAGATGGTTCTTGAACCATTGAACAGTATCTCTACTCATCTAAATGGAGGAAAACAGTATTTTCTTTCTCTCATTCCTCCAGAATGTTTCCAAACGGTTTCTTATGTATGTTTTAAAAAAATTCTACTTTATTGTCTCTTCCCTAAATTCCTGAAAGTCTCCAGATTTTTTTCTGAGTGCGATTTTCACTAAACTGTATCAAGATCTTATATCATTTTGCCCTTATCATTATTCTTTATTCTGAAACCCCTCTCTCTTTTTCTGATTTTCCTAACACCTGAAAAATATTTAAAAAATCAAATTAATCCTTAATTATCTTTAAGATAAATCATACTTAAGATTCCAGCAGTATGATCCAAAGAAGAAGCTACTATCAGTCGGCAGTAAAAGCCATACATAAATGACTACTAGTGACATAATACAATGTGTTTGGTAAAGGGGGGATAACCACCTTAATTGAAATGATCATAAAAACTCAAACATATATATTTGGATGGCTGACTAAAACTCCTTGTCAGATCTTTATGCCCTCCTTCTTTCCATCTATTCTAGTCTGTCCTCTTATGATTCACTACATTCTTTTTTTCTAATTGGTGCATTTCTGAAGAAGTACTCTGACTTGGAAACCTAGTTCATAAAGAAATATATATTCCTTATTTGATGTCCTATAGCATATGCAACATTTTTTTTCTTCACTCTCTTCTCATAAATAAATAAATAAATAAATATTTCTCATAAATAGATAATTAAAAAAAAAAAAAGAAAAAATATTTGCTTCAGTAACTAGTTTCTTGGCATTTGAAAGATCATTTTCAATAAGACAGAAAATTTGAAATAATGAAGAAGATGATGATGATGATAAAATTCTTCTAAAGAACAGTCCATATAAAATATTCAACTAGCCCTAAAAGAAATGAAAAGTTGACTTCAGTCAGTCCCTGAAGTGATGTTGACTCAGATCCCATTAAAGGAATACTTTTTTTTTTTTTTTTTTTTTTTCCATAGACTGAATGCAAAAATTAAGGGTACCTAAGCTATGAACAATTAATCCATCTGACTACTAGTTTATCAGTAGGGATTATCTACTGGAGAAAAAACTGTGACTAGAGGTAGAGATGGAAAAGGCTCATTTTGCTCAGGTAATTCTTATGATTAACAAATATACTTTTTTATTATTTTTTTTTTATTTTTTTAGAATTCTGTGAATTTATAAAAATGTTAATTAACAGAACTCATTACTTTTCTGAAGTGAATGTATTTATACTTGAAGTTCCAGTACTCTCATGAAGGAGGTGGGGATTCATTATATCCATGCCTTTATTGTACATCTTCACTATATGAGACCCAGAGTGAAGTCCTGATCCAACTAAAGTGAAGAACAGGACTCTCACTCTTAGTAACAGGGTCAGAATTTCTGCTCCAAGTATTGGATCTGCTTCAGGCCACACAACAAAGCAATAGAGGTAAGATTTTTGTACACAGACATATATGCATAGATATAACCTTTTCTCCCAACTATGACATATATTTAAAACACTTAAAGATATAGGATGAAAAATCTTTTTGTCCCAAAAGATCAATAGTTTCTTGTTTGAATGTTTTGATGATAGTGTTATGGTTCCTTTATTCAGGAGTCAAAAAATCTGGTTATATAGAAGCTATACCAGTACCTAAAGTTTTATGTCAACAACACAGGATAACAATACACACAGTAGAACTTTCTTCTCAGTATAGCATCTGAAACACATGCAAGGAAGGTTACTTTTTGCTACAGAATGTTTTCTCCACATCTGTAGTAACATCATCCTCTCTTTCTTCATTTGACTTTTACTGATCTTACATCTACAAGTATCCTACCTTTAAAACTGCAAATATTTCTATGAGAGGAAAAGTCACTCTAAGTGTGAGAGAAACACTGGAGACTTTTAGGGGCTTGTTTGCTGCATAGAAGTAGGATGAAATGAAAGCAGCAGCTCTTTCATACCTACTTTCTCATTTCAAAGTACAGAGCTGCAAGCTTCTTCTTGCTGTTACAGTGATTCAAGTTGCTTATTTTAGTTTCTATATTTCTTATCTTGACTGAGTGGATACATTAACTATTGCCTTTTATGGGTTGCTGAACACATTTCTGCACATGGTGTAGTGTACGGAGAATGCATCTACCAGAATCTGAAGCAGTCCATTATGTGTTTACAACTTCAAATAGCTTTATATTTATGCACTGATTATAACTGAACCATGTATAAAAATGCAATGCCGTGCCTTTACATGGGAATTCATATTTAGCGGTCAACTAACTCATGAACAAAATGATTACCCGGTGGGGCTGGTGATAAAATTATAAATGGGATACTTAAGGAACCAACATCCTATACAAGTATATATATTTTTGTATGCAGAGAAAACATGAGAACAGTTTAGAGTCCTCTGAACAGCATGCTGTCCCTTAAGGAAAGGCTATTGCCACAACACAATCTGTTATTTCCAATTTCACCTCATAATGTGGTGAATGTAAAAAATATCTTCACGTAGAATGTAAAAATATTTAGATTAAACCAACATTTTTTTGCCTCTCTATAGACAATAAGGGCATTTGAAATATGGAATTGTAGCTTTCTTTGAAGTTCTGAGGATGAGAGAGAGGTTTTCACATCGAAATAACTCTCTCATTATTCAGAATTTGTTATCAATTTGCTACCAAAACAACAACAACAACAACAACAACAACAACAAAAAACAAACTGTAAACCTGAACAATGAATATGTGTAAATAGTGAGACTTAGAGATTTGGTCTAAGAAAAAAAAAGCAGGCTTCCAGCCTATCATTTTATTAGTTATTAGCATGGCTGGAATTTGAGATAATCATGAGTTTACTCACTTTCCATGTGATAAGGAAAAACTACCTCTGGTTGTTTAGATTCTCAGAGCATATTGCCCCAACAATTCCCAACCACAACACCTTTTCAAATGTTAGAAAAGTGCAAAACTCTCATAGTTGTTCTGTTTTGATTCTTCTGATGGTCCTCAGATGGCAAGTTTTTGGTTTCACAGAGACCTGTGTTATCCAAATCATTCTCTCTGAAAAGGAAGTGAGCAGCTGAGACATGAGCTAAGCCTGATAACACAAAGGGCTGTTAAAGTCTCCATGTAGGCTTGTGTTCTGTATATCTGTTTGGATTTTAAGACTATTAACCATCTATCTCATTTTGTGATTACCAACGCTGATGAATTTCCTTTTTTTTTTTATTTTTATTTAAATAGTCATAGAATCATAGAATCATTTCATCATTTCATGTGGAAAGATATCAAAGATCATCTGGTCCAACATTTAACTTAGCACTGTCAAGTCCAGCATTAAACCGTGTCACTAAGCTCTACATCTACATGTTTTTTGAAGACCTCTAGGGAAGGTGACTCAACTACTTCCCTGTGCAGCCTGTTCCAATATTTCACAACCTTTTCAGTAAAGAAATTTTTTCGTAATATCCAACCGAACCACTCCCTGGTGCTACTTTAGGTCATTTCCTCTTGTACTCTTGACTTACTGCTTGGGAGAAGAGCCCGGTCTTTACCTTGCTTTAACTTTCTTTAAGGTAATTGTAGAGTGTGGTAAGGTCTTCCCTGAGACTCCTTTTCTCTAGTCTAAACAACCCCAGCTCCCTCAGCCAGTCCACATAAGACTTGTTCTCTAGAACAAGGTAGTGAAGTACAAAATCTTGAAGGGAGCAGCAGAAACCACCTTACCATCCAATGGTAAGAAGTATTTGCACTTGGAAGAAAAAGTCTTACTTTTCTTAGTAAACATTTCTAGTCTCTTTAGTTTTCCAGCTCTTGCAAGTTAAGCACAATGAACAACCTCTTCCTACCATTTTGTCTGATTATAACTATATTTTTACAAAGCAAAGTGTTTTAAGATTACTTTTTTTTTTTTTTCTCAAAACCTTGAATTGTTCATACAAACTCTGTAAGATGTTCCTTGTGGTTTTTTATAAAAAACTGACTTTTAGGAAAGTTTGCTCCCTTTCTCTGGAGAAAGCTAGGGTGTTTTAATTTGTTTTAACTAATGCAAAAGTGGAGGGTACTACTTACTAGGTTATTATTTACCAACCACAAAAATATCAACCCTGATGCTGATTACAGAGGAGATAACCAACTATCAAACACCAAGTTTTCAGTAGCACTTCAGCTTGTGATGAAGCAGATTTGATCAATAGCTGTAAAGTTAGGCTAACTTTGCCAAAAACTTTCCCACTTTACCAGTTATTTCTAACTGTCTATAGCTTTCAAATACAGTTTTTCTAATCTTGATGTAGTGGTCACACCTGTGTGGAAGATGACAGTGTCTGCTTCACTAACAATAAGCAGTCAAGGACCTTTTTGGTGCAAAATAAGTTAATAATAAGTTGGAATTGATAAAGAAAACACACAAATATGGTGAGCATGGAATAACACAGACAATGTCAAAGACCCAAAGTCTGCAGTCACTAATAGATAGCCCTTTAAAAAACTCCACACACACCTTTGGGGAGGGTACCTGTAATGGATAAGAAGGGGTAAACAAGAGGAACATGAGGATTTGGGATATTCGAGGGCGGACAGTGGGCCTGTACAAAATTTATGAATAAATTTTTAAGTGAAAGGAACTGGGGAAGAACAGGGAGGAAAAAAGGCTGGGGTAGGAAAAGGCTAAAAGGGGTATAAAAGGAGTTGGTTGTGTGTAAACTGTGGCAGTCCAGTCCGCTTGCCTGGCCAAGCCTTGTGCCTGATCACCACAGTCTGTGCTATCTTCTTATTCAATCATTTCTTAACTCTCTCTCTGTGTAAACCCACTCTGTCCCATGTGTGAGTGATTTAAGGACTAAGTCCTAGCAGCTGGTGGAAGTGAATGAAATATTGGGCTGGCAAGGGGAGTCAGATCAGGAATGTAGGTGTCCTGGGTCTATGGTGTCAGTAACTTGAATGAACTGGTATCTCAGTGACAGCAGTTGGAATGGGTGAGGGTCCCACATGCAGTCACCCCAAGTGGACTGGTGTTTGTCCCAGGTATTACCTCTCTGGGGAAACCAGGGTGAGTGAAGTGAGTGGTGGTCTCAGTGCTGCTGGCCAGAGTGGGGACACTGATCACAGACCTATGTACCTGGGTGCCTGCTGTTGGGGTGTGGTTGAGGGAGTGTTTGTATCTCGCCTGAAGCTGGTATACATTAGCATGTGTGTATAACTTGTTAGCAAGCTGGACTAGCCAGACAGAAGGAGACTCAGAAGTAGAAGATGAACAGAAGATCTGTGCTGATATTAGGGGACACCTAATGTGGAGTGCCTTTGAGACAAACTTGTGAGTGCATATGCACGTTTGCAGGTGAGCACTGGGATGATTTCCCCAGTGAGTAGCAGTGTCCTGGAGCACATAAAAGGGCCTGGGATCTGGGATGGGTACCTGATGGACAGGGGGGCTGTGCTCATACGTGAGGGATCCGCAAATGCTGATCTACTTGTGAATCTAGAGTGGGGACGTGTGCTTTCATAAGTGAACTTCAGTCCTTACCAGCTGAAGAGGAGGAAGAGGACTTGGCTGTCATCCTGGTAGGGTCCCATGTGGGGGCTTTTGATGGTGGTACCTTGCCTGTGGTGGTTTGTGTAGCTGGCTGTGTCCGTTTTGTCTTCAGGATACACACTCAGTCTCATTACTGGTTGAAACTTCAAATGGGAAAGCAGCAGGCACATCCATCAGCCTGGGACAGAGACCCCTGGGTCTCCAGGCTGGTGTCCAGTGGCCAGGCACAGAAGTACTTGAGCCCTAGAGCTCCTGGAGGTGATGTCTGTTTGTAACATTCATTAACAAGAGGTAGGTGTGAAGAGGTAATACTGTCTTGTTTTCATGTGTCGTGACTACCCCTCATCCATTACACAGGATCTGAATAAAGACCTAAGAGCTAAGCAAACTTTGCTGCAGTCAGCACTTACGAGCCAGCCCTCTGAAGCCCACAGCTGCAACAATACATAACCTCTCAGCCAGGCATAGACACATGATAAACCCTTAATCATGAGTGATGTTTCACATATACTTTTGTTTGTGCTAACTTATATGCTACTTACCTAGAACTAATGACTACTTTTCACCAATCGTGAATTATTTGGAGTGCATGAGCTAAAAGTAGTTAAAGATGTGGGATGAGACACTGGCTGTAAGCACCTAAAACTGAATTGCAAGAGGAAATTCCAGACCAAAAAAACAAATGAAGCCTAAAACCAAATCAGCAACAACACAGCCTCAAGAAGCAGTGTATGTAAAGCTAAGAGTGATGGCTTAATTTACTTTTTATCTTATGTGATTTTTTTTTTTGAGATATTTCTCTGATATAACTCATTTAGTGCAAAATGTAGATGTAAGATCCTTTGATTCTAAGCTTAAATTTCAGTGACATCTGCAGAGCAAACTAATTTTGAAGAAAAAAAAAAAGGAAAAAAAATTTCTTGCACACATTGTGGTTAATGGCTCATACAAATAGAAAATCTTCTTTTAGGTCAAAAAGACCCCCTAAAAAATGAAAATATTTGCAAATGTATTTAATGCCATGCCTCATCTAGGCTGCTTTATTAAGCAGCTTGAGCGCTATATCAGCTCAGAATAGTTCTTAAAAGTTTGGTTGTATTCTAACTAATTCTTCCTTTTCCAAATATAAGTTTATGGACTCTTCCCAAGCTCCACTTCTGCTGAAAGTTATATAAAAGTCAACTTTTGGCAGAAATTTGACACTGTTCCTCAGTCAGTGCTTTTGCTACTGAAACCTGAAGACAGGATTTCTAAGTATAATACAACTTAATATAAAAGGAAACTGCTTGCACCTTTTTTGTTGACAAATATTGACTTAATTTAGGAACAAAAGTTTAGAGAGGTGGGAGATGTCTGTGAGTATGCATAAAGGAAAAAAAAGCAGATTTGTTTCTGGTGGATATAACCAAAGAGAATAATAGCTATTATGTTATGTTGATTCATAAAATGCTTAGTAATATATTTGAATTCTGCTTACAAATTATAAAAAGGCTACTTCACTAAAAACAAACCTGTAGGTAGAGCCTTGCAAATTTTTTAATGATACATTTATTTGTAAACAGGTATTATGCAAACTGGGGAATTTCATAGCTGAGAAACATATGTACAGTTATGGCCTAACAGCTGTGTTGTTATCCATGTATTCGGACTGCTGGAGTGCAGTTCTGTCTCGGGTAACTTTATTTATTCATGTGGATTTTCTAGAATGGGTTGTTACTTCTTCCTTTATCCTGCAGTGAAACCCAGGATCTAAATTTCACTAGTGATAATAAAAGTGATAATAATAGTGATAGTGATAATAATAGTGATAATAAAAGGAGGATAATAAGTTATCATCATCCACAATACAAACTCAATTGAAATCCCACGTGCATTGATTAGCTTGGGCTCAACTCTTATACTTCTCTCTGATTAGTGGTTGACTAAATTACAGGATGTACATGACTTCAGAGTTGAAAGATGCAACAAAACTGGAGGCAATCTTCCTCCAACCCTTGCCTATCCCTGCTCCAAATTTTTACCTTGCTACTATTTTCTAGTGATGATTTTTCATTCTTCATGTGGACAACTTAGACACTGAGCTCCTAGCATTGTCATTCAGTTCCAAGTTCCTGAGAGAGCAAAACTTAAATACCCTATGATTCTTACAGGTCAAAGACAGCTTTTGTGTTATTGCACTAGAAAACATTAGCCATCTTCTTGTTTGACTTTCCACAAAGCTGGATAGCCACACTGCACCAATAAAAGAAATAAGCAGTGCTTTGTATAAACTCTACTTATCTTGCAAAGTAGATACACAAGCATAAATTGTTTAATCAAGGTAATTGTTGTTCTATCAATTATCATTATTATAACAAATACTGTTAGATCAGTGTCACAATCATAGCTAAGGACATTTTCTAAAATAGACAAAGACCGGTGACATATTAAGCAATATAACTGTAAAAATTCTTTGTAGTTACACAGGCAAAATGTTTTTACCAAATTGTAAAATCATGTGCAAAATATTATTCTGTTACTTGCTTGGCTGTATCTGTCCGCTTCCGTTTCATTTTATCTTACATGTTCAGTTACTCTAAAAATCATTTGTATTGTGATGGTGCTGGACAGCTCTAGTCTTGTGTAAATGTCTTGATGAACATGATGCAAAAGTGTAACAGAATGGTTAAGATTTAAATATAGGCAGGTACAAGCATCAGAGTTGACAGGATAGTTTGGGTCAGAAAAAGAGAGCGTATGCCATCCATCATACCTGCTCTCCAACAGTTATCAAAGCTTTTCTAGTCAGGTTCATGGCAAAATACAATTTAATGTAGATTGATAAATGTGATGGACTTTCCAAATTCTTCAGCAGAGACCACAGAAAAGCACTCTTCTGAAAGTGAGACAGGGAGATTTTAATGATGATATCATTTGCTCTTGGAAGACAGGAATCAGTATCACAGTTCCATATAGTTTGAAGCAAGCAAACGTGGTATCTTAAAGTTCTCTCAAGTGAAAATACCCTTTGAATCTTGATCAAGTGATTTTCTGGCTGAACCATTTCATATACGGTACATCAAATAAAGAACTAAAAAAAAGCCAACATGTTAATAAATTCTTTGGTCAGCCATCTATATCTAAGAGCCTGGGCCATCCCTATATGCATACACATGTACCAGTATAATAACACAAGATATATAAATGGATTTTGTCATGCGTGGTGTCACTCAAAGACTTGAAACTATTGGTGTTACTTGCCAGACCAAACATCTGAAAGTGTTCCAAGTTTTTTGTTAGTAGATCCAAGTACTCATAACCCATGTAACAAAATTGTAATAATGTAGTTGCAATGGAGACTATTATATCTTCAAGATCTTCTTGGACAAAGTACTCTCAGCTAATAAACATCCCTTCCTATGTGTAAAGGCCTTATTCGGCAAGGTATTGCTACATGTCCCATTGCTTTATTTTGAAGCTCTTCCTCAGTGGTGCAGTCATACAAAATTATAATAATTGCATGTTTTTAATGTTTTCCTTTCTTGTATAATGTCCCCCTTAAATCTGTTTGTACTTTCAAGAAACTCCTACTATAGATAGCCTTTTGTAAATAGAGTGTCAGCTGAAAGATTATGATCAGGAAATGTCATGGTTGCTATCAGGACCAGTGCAATTGCTCAGCAGCTAGTAATCAAATGCTGCTGATGTGCTTCACACTTTGCTGAAAAACCAAGGAGACTGAAGAAGAAGGCTCAAAGATTTGTATTACTGTCTGTACAATCTGCAGAGAATTTGCAGAGGATGGGAGATGGCTGATTCCAAGAGTAAATTTTACTAATATATGAAAACTCAGGAAAAGTCTTCATAAATAATGTGACCCACAAAGGGTTATTCTGAATCACAGTCTGCATGTTAACAGGGTTTTCCATTTACATACTGAAGACCTAGTTTATACTGGAGAGGTCTGTGTAACTTTTTTTTTCTTTTTTTTTTTTTTTTTTCTTGCCAGGGGAGAGAGGAAGGCTCCTTCAGTAAACTAATTCAAAGCACATGAATTAGGCTCTGAACTGCCCTTCAGAAGATCCATTTGTCAATAGAGCCTTGGGAGAGAGCCTGCCTTAGCTAAAATTAGCCTTTAAGATTACATTCCTTAATGCAATAAGGAAATTCTATGCAACAAAGCACTCATGAAAACCAAAGTGCTAAATCTATTATGGGTATCAAAAGAGGGGAAAAAAAAAAAAAAACTTTTCTCACACCTGTTATACATACTTATTACCTTACGTGTAATAAGTATTTATCTTACGTGATAAATTTCTTCCATTGGTTTTCAAAGTCTCCCTGAATTTCCTGATGGCCATGAAAAGCTTTATCAAGTCCTCTGGATCCCAGTCTTTGCTCCACACCTTCTATAATGCTGTACTTTGTTTCACATGAACATAATGACTTACAAACAAAAAGGTATGTACTGAATCCATGGAGAACATTTAACTAAAGTTCATATAAAATGTTACCTAATGCCTATATGTTTTTACACTAGTATGCTATAATTTTAAGATCTAGAATAGCATACTTTTACTTGACTTGTATTTTCTTTAAATTACTCTATAGATGTAAAACAACATCAAGTCCTAGTTGTACCAGGAATTACAGAAATTCCTGTAATAATAGAATAAGTTTCCCCAAATACACTTGAAATATAACGAGACAATAGACAGGAGGGGAAACAGGAGCAAAGAGAACAGAATCCAAATTGGAACCAACATCTCTCCAGCTAGTGCACTGTCTTCTGGACCACATATTTCCTGACATTTGAAAAAAAATGAGGAGGCAAAACATCACCAGATCCATTACCTTTATTATACTGACTTATACAGCAAGTAACCTTAAAAGAACGTGTGTAGTAAAGAAGTTTCTGAATAATAAAATGAATAATTTTCAATATTTAATGAAGATGCAAGATGTTAACAAAACCACTACACCTCCTCTTAACATATGATAAATATAAGACCTTTGCATACCATTACTTTGATTAAATCATTAGCACAATTCTATTTCTTCCAAAAGAAATTGTGGTCAATGCCGTTAGAAGTCAAAAGGCAGAAAAATCTTTCACCATAAAAAATAGCAGAATTAAAATGTAACTTTTAATTTTAGTCATTTGCAATACTAAAGCCACTTACATTTCTCTTTATTGAGTTCATGGATTTTCCACAAAGTGTT